>NW_021703776.1:42763756-43295131 GCF_005190385.1 Monodon monoceros
TATCTATCTATCTATCTATCTATCTATCTATCTATCTATCTATCTATCTATCTAAAGGAGAAAGACCACTTCCATGTCATGGCAAAGGTTTCATAACATTATGCAACATTCATCTTCTGTTTCTACTCAGATAAAGCATCTGACAGTGTTGTATTTCAAATGGAACTTTATTTTGCGACAGCATAGATTTACTGGTGGGAAAATTCTATTCCTCAAAAATGATATAATACCTTAAAAGTATTTCCACAGTCCCTCCTTTGAAATGTTATTTCATTTTGTGTGTTTTCAAGTGGGAGTTTAGTGTTCCAGATAGAAACATAAAATCCAACATAAATAGACACCAATAGCCTTTATTTATTTTACTATAAAACTCACACAACTGGAGTTTGCACAATTATCATTACAAGCTGGCAGCTTTCACAACAGTTTACTCTCATGGTTTTAGGGAAGCAATGGCTTTATGTTGAATGGTTTCATAAACATTATATACATATATATATATATACACATACACACGTATGTGTAAACACTTACAAAATATATGTAGGAGAGCAATAAATCATACTCTTGAAATTATAAGTATAATCTTGTGGGTCTTTCATATATTCATGGTAATTGGGAATCTGAGTTTGGGTTTTGAATCTTTCTCATTGAAATATTAGTCATTTATTTTAATATAACAGATACTACACTTAGTATGATTTTTATGTATTCACATTATCTATGAAGTAGAGAGAATCGTTTGAGTCCTTTAAATAACTAGTAACTATCTGGTGGTTTAAGCAGAGAATAATTATTTTGAATTGTAAAAATCTAAGCTTCTATCAGTTTGTTTGTTTACTTGGTTGAGGATTTCAAGAAGGTCTGATTAAACCCAACTGGATTGCATGTATGGAGGAATTCTAAGCTGAGGTCAGGAATACTTTGCTTGGATTCCTGTCTCACTGGGCAATAGGAGTAATAAGAAAATTTAGTGTTTATTTAATATTTGTTCATCGATACAGAATTTATGATTTTCAATGTGGGATTCCATTGGAGTTAACTTTTATTGAAACTATGGTTTCTTAAATAACCTGCATAAAATCTGAACTAATTCTCAGAGAAACCTTGCAAGGCAATTAAGTATTACTGTCTCATTTAAGATGAGAAGACACAGAGCTTAAGAAATATGTTCAATATTGGTGAGTTGGTAAATGAGGAGCAAGGATTTTTTTTAAATCTATCTCAAAGTCCAGGGATCCTTAAGTTTAACAATGGAAATCATTGCAGCATATCAGCTTGGATTTTGCATAGAGTCAGGGGGTAGGCAGAGAAACATCTTAAATGGTAACGTATATTAAATACTGTAACCATTAAAGCAGGAAAAGAAATAGCACTTAGCTCTTACTCTGCCATTTGTTATTCCATCCTAAAGAACTTGGCACTGTATCAGGTGTGCATGCTCTTTACTGAAAAAAATCCAGAGTGACCCTACATATACACAGTACACATTCTGCGTATCCATACATGGTGACCCTAGCAAAACCTTGATGAATCAGTCTTATTTAGATTTCTTTATAATCAATATTTTTCAGCATCTTCCTATCAGTGACAAAGGTGTTTCCATTGTCAAAATGCACACACACATGCAAAGTCTTAGGAAGACATTCTAAACATTTTCCTAGCAGTTTGGGGAAGGTGTTGTATCACTGCTGTGAACCCTCAGCCTCACCCTTGGTGGGACACTGACTCACTCATCTGTATTTCCAATATCTTGTTTAACTGAAAAAGCATTGACTTGATATATCATTTGGTAGAGAAGGATCTGCAATTAGTAAGTTTTATTTATACCTGGAAAATAACTTCCTTTCTTTCTGGAGGTTTTTACAAAGTTCAAATAAATGTTAACCAAATATAATATAATATAATATAGAGCATTTGTATTTATTTTTCTGTTTGGGTTTCTAATTAGCTTAAAACACCCAGAAGTGGGCATGCATATGGTGCCTAATCTTCCCTTACTTAAAGAGACACTCATATTTCCCACTCCAGAAGCCAGAAGGAAAGCCTTTCCTCTGAATTTTTTTTCTTTCCTTTCCCACTGGAAACTATTGCATCAATAACAGAAAGAGGAGAAAGGCCATTTTGACAGAGCTGCTAAATTTACTTTCATAGTTCACATCGATGCCTTATTTTGTCTTTGTCAATAATTCAATCTGGATGACTTGGCTGCATTTGAAGGGAAACCATCTTCAATCTCTGGATTAAATAAAAGAATAAATGTCAGGCACTCCTCCACAGGGCCATTATTTTCCCCTTGCAACTATCACGTGAATATCTCTCCCCTTTAAAACAATTTAACTTAGAAGTTCTCACAGACATTATGTATCCTCCACCATGGACTCTGAGAGGCAGAAATGACTGTGGAAGGTCACTTGACTCCTTTTCATGTATTCATTCCATGTAAGAAAGTGGAGAATTTTCTCTACACCTTAGCCTTGTGCTAAAATTGTGTGGTTGTTTTATCTTCAGTGCAGTCAGATGCTGTACTCTAATGATACACACCTGCATTTATTAAATATGAAAACTGGTGATATACAAAATGATTTCCTGTTTTGCACAAGTAAGCAAGAATTACTATCAAAAGAAATGAATGTACTTAAAGAAGAAAAAAATGGTCAGGATGTTTGAATGAGCCTGAACATAAAACATTTTATGTGAATGTCTGTTTCTTTGTATTATTTCTGGCAATTTTCCCCTCAAGTCACAAAAAAGTAGCCAAGAACAAAAAAGTGTTTGTTTTTTTACCTAAAAAAATGGCAAACATTCAGTGCTGTGTCATTTTTGTCATTATATGTTCAAAATATTAGTCTTCAGGAAATTATAAGAAAATTTTGAAAGCCTCTAAAAATTGGCTATTATTTATGATAATACTACAAAAGTTTAAAAATTGTAGTCACTAGATTGCCATTTGCTACTAGGTAGTTTTAGTCTAACAACTCAAGTCCTCTTTTGGTTAACACAAAAATTGTCTGATTAATATTAAATTAGACTATAAGTTCACCTGGGGCAGTAAGTAGATTACACATTCCTGAAAAGCAATATCTACGTTTTCAAGAACAATTCTGTCTGACTACTCATAGACTTTGTGTTCAATCTCATAGCAGAGGTAATTCTTAATTTATTTTACTTGCATCCCCAGTTTATTACTTACATACTCTCATTTCCACTGATATTGTTATATTCATCCACAGAGTTTATTGGGCTCTCATGGATCTGTCTTGAAAAATCTTAGCAAGACAATACATTCTAGCAATTAATTGGCTGTGTAGGTGTGTCTGCATACATTGTGTGTGTGTGTCTGTGTGTGTCTGAGAGAGAAAGAAAGGAAGATGGAGAAAGAGTGTGTGCATAGTCAGAGTTTTTTATTCATCAGAATTTTTAAATATGCTGTCAAGTTAATTCTTAAATCTGGGAAATTTAACATTTGGAGATTAAATTGATTTACTACTGATAATATTTCCATTGTCTTGTTTTATTTTCTTTGCTATTATAGATGTATTTTAAAAAGATTTGATATTTCTACCAATGCTTTCTGCAAGCATAATGTTATTGGTCATTTTGCAAAAATACCCAACCTGCTGTGTTACAATAGCACCACATGGTGACCAACTCCTTCTCATGAACAACCCCACGCCTTGCAGGCTTTGGAATGTGAGCCAAGTTCTAGGTCAATGATCTCCTGTTGCTTTATTCTGATCTTGCTTGTACGATTCCATTTCTGACTGGGCAAGTGTCATTCAACAACAACAACAAAGTCCTTGCCTAGAAGATTTAACACAGATGAACCTAGTTGTATGTGTCTTTTTAAAAAGAGCTAGCAGACTTTTGACCTTTTGTCATTTAGAGTCTGATTTTCACATTAGCTTAGAGTGGCTTATGTTATAGTTACACCGGTGGAGACTCATGTATGTTGAAAATTCATAATTTAAAAGCTTGATGATATAAATGCATTTAAATAGATAATATGCTCTAAGTTTTTAATGTACTCACATAGGGCAGAAAAGTGGAAATGAAAAAGTAAAAGACCACTAGATAAAATATCAGAAATGAAATATATTTGGAAGCATAAGACCAGAGTAAGAATAACACATGCAGCAAAGAAAAGTAGACATGTTAAAGTAAAATTAGAATTGTGCCTCCTGGTCATTATGTCAAAATGATTATAAAGACTGTGAATATTTATTTCAACTGGATCTATATAAGTTGACTATTTTGAAAATTTGCTCCTCTGTAAGATTTTTCTTATTTTCTATATGGAAACAGAGAATATGATAAGTACCAAATAAATCCAGATTGGTAAGATGTTTTTTGTCTGTATATAAGACAGTAAACTTGAGAAAAAACAAAACAAAACAAAAAACAAACAACCAAAAAACCCTGGGTGATGAAGGTAACTTATTTGGGTACCCAGTTTTCAGAATTATTTATTTCCTATCAAGATATTATATGACTCCTTCACTGATGTTTCATATACAAAATTTTAAAAGTACCTTTAGTTCAACTAAAAATAAATGCTAAAAAGTTTTAGATAAGCTGCTTATTTTCATAAACTACAATGAATATAGATAATGAAAATGGAAAGATATTTTATACAGAAGGACATGCTGATAACACTGATCAAAATTATTCCTTATAAAAACCACTTGGTACAGATATTATTTCAAAAGCATCTACATAATTAGAAATGGCTGAAAACGTACTCATTTATTGTGAAGTGTAGGTTGAAATCAACACATGTGAGTCCTTTAGCAACAAAGATCAAAATTTGACTTTGGGGAAAATGGGGTCTCTGAGGACAGTATTTACGAAGATGGGTCATGATAAAGATCCAGGACATTGCTGATTTTTTGCTTTATTTTTCATGCAACAATATGCATAGCAGTGATAACAACTGACAGCTGCAGATTGCTTTATTATTTACTAAGTGCATCACATTCAATGTCATATCTGACTATGTCAAACACTTTTAGATATATCATCTTATCTATCCCCATTTTAAAAATGAGGAAAAGGAGGCCCATATAGCCAGTAGCTTACTGACAGCAAGGCATTCCAATAGTATGCCCCATGCTCTTTGTAGATACTACTTTATATCCTGTATCATATTCCCTTTTTGCTGATAAACACTATCACAGTTATTTTTCCAAGTTTAAAATGTTTCAGATGGTGATACTGAGCAAAGTGAAAAGAAGACAGTGACAGCAATTAAGTGGAATATATATTGTCAAGCATATTTTTTACAAAAGATTTTTTTAAAAGCAAGGTAACTATTTTTATATAATGTATTCTGTGATAACTAAAAAAGTTAAAATAGAGTAGGTTGCTACTAAAATTTGGAAGATAGGTGACTGATTATTTAATTTATTCCAATTTTCAGAATAGACAAATACTTTATGTTTTGGGGTTATTATAGTAACAATTGTAAAAGTGGGGCAAACAAAACCATTCAAAACATTAAATGTGTCTTTTTAATAGCTATACCTCTTATGTACTGATTGCTAGTGATAATTTTTTTCATTAAATTTTCAAATTTTAAAATTTGAAAGAGAAAACAGAACACTGTCATACATTTTAATCAGGAGTAGTTTGGGAGTTTTCAAAGACTAAGAAAAGTGCCAGGAATCCACTTTGGCAATCATTTCCCAATGTGAGAGGATTAGTGAAGAATAGAATAGCTGAACTACATCAAGAGTGAATTTGCAGTTGATGATATCCTTGCAGTCCTGTCCTATTTTAGAAGACTTTTGTAGCTGAAAAGCAAATTTGGAAATCTTCTCAAGGTTAAATAGATTTAAATCTAAAACCTATTCAAAGACTACAACATATTTTACTAAATTTTGATGAAAATTCCATTCTGAACTTAATTTGTCCAAACTTGGATTTTAAAATTAAAAGGAAAATATGGTCAAAATTTAAAAAGTAAAAAAAAAAAATGTATTACCAGCTACTCTTCAATCCTGTATTTCTACTAACCTTAAAACTATCTCTTTCCATAAAAGCAATGAACCAAGCCAAATATTTCAGAGCCTCTCTGTTGAGGCTATGAGTGATGAACATTAAGAGTAACAGCATTCAGAGATGGTTCCCAGATTTCATTACAGACTGTCCAAATTTTCAACATATCTTTCTTCTCTTGGTCTTCAATCTAGGTATACAAATATAATGAACACTCATCTCAAAATTCAAAAGAAAAACTATTTCACAATCACTTTAAATTTATGGTTTTATAGCAAGAATTCAAGAGGCAGAAAGTTCAGAGATTAGATGGGCGGGTTACTTAATACTTCTGGGCAATAATTTCCTTAACTGTAATAAAGGAACAAATGAAAACATCTATGCCAAAGAAACTCATCTTTCCTTCCTTCTTTCTTTCCTTCCTTCCTTCTTTCCTTCCCCTCTCTCTCCCTCTCTCTCTGCCTCCCTCTCTTTTTCCTTTCTGGCCTTTTTTATCATTTTATTTTCTTAGTGATTCATGTGATAATATATATGAGTTTACTATAATGCATGTAAACAATATGATGTGTTCATGAAATTGCTGTCAATTCTACATATGATTGAAAATGAACCAATTTTCAGACCATTTCATTGGGTTACTGTCTTAATGAATTTTTTATATAAAGGTCTATATCAAACATATATTTTGCAGGTATTTTCTTCCAGTCTGTTTGTCTTTTCATTTTTTTAACCCGGCCTTTAAGACTAAAATCGGTGTTGTATAGATAAATGTCTCATTCTCAGCTACATGCACACAGCATTCTTTTCTTTTTGTAGCCCATATCGTTGTCCCTGGAATAAATACTGCCACCGTGGCCAACTGCAAGCTACGGGGATAAAAATTGGCTCACAATACTCCTAAAATTTGATGGTTCTTACAAGCCTCTATAAACTGGCTCTAGCACACCACTACCTAAAATCCACAATTAAGTAATTAATACTGAAGCTACCAATATTTTAATATTTTAGAAAGTAATGTGATGTCTTTTGATTCAGATTTTTAAAATAGGCTACTTAAATAACCAAGAATGAATTAAATATTTTCGAGCATATTTTACAAATGAAAGTAGATTCAATTATTTGAATAATCTTCCTTCAGGCAATAATATAATCAGAAATGTTTCAAACTTTGGTTGTCACCAAACATTTAGAAATTGTGATCCAGTTTCAAAAGCAATGAACTAGAGCACACACATCAGTGGATTTCAGTATATTCAGAAGTGTGCAACCATCCCAACTATCTAAATTTAGAATAGCATCATCACTCGAAAATAAATCCCAAATATATTATCAGTCATTATTCATTTCATTGCCTCCAAGCTCTGGCATCTAATAATCTACTTTGCATCTCTGGAATTGCCTACTCTAGATATTGTTCATATAAGTGGAATCATATAGTATGTGACTACTTTCTTTCACTTTGCATAATGCTTCAATGTTCGTAAACGTTGTTGTATGCATCCGTATTCCATTCCTTTTTATTGCCAAAAATATTCCATTGTATGGAAAGAGACATATTGTTTATCAAAAAAAATGTCCATTAACTCATTAGTTAATGAACAAATGTGTTGTTTTCACCTTTTGGTGACTGTAAATAGTACTGTTATGAAAATGCAGGTATAAATTTTTGTTTGAATACTTGTTTTCAATTATTTTTGGTATATACCAAGGAGCAGAATAGCTTCATTATACGGTAACTCTATGATTAACTTCTTGAAAATGCCAAGCAGTAATCCAAAGTGGCTGTATTATTCAACAATCCTACTATCAGTGTATAAAGTTTCAATTTTCTCCATAGTGGCTGTATCAATTAACATTCCCACCAACAGTGCAAGAGGGTTCCCTTTTTTCCACACCTTCTCCAGCATTTATTGTTTGTAGATTTTCTGATGATGGCCATTCTGACCAGTGTGAGGTGATACCTCATTGTAGTTTTCATTTGCATTTCCCTAATGATTAGTGATGTTGAGCATCCTTTCATGTGTTTGTTGGCAATCTGTATATCTTCTTTGGAGAAATGTCTATTTAGGTCTTCTGCCCATTTTTGGATTGGGTTATTTTTTTGATATTGAGCTGCATTTGCTGTTTGCATATTTTAGAGATTAATCCTTTGTCAGTTCCTTCATTTGAAAATATTTTCTCCCATTGTGAGGGTTGTCTTTTCATCTTGTTTATGGTTTCCTTTGCTGTGCCAAAGCTTTTAAGTTTCACTAGGTCCCACTTATTTGTTTTCCATTTCTCTAGGAGGTAGGTCAAAAAGGATCTTGCTGTGGTTTACGTCATAGAGAGTTCTGCCTATGTTTTCCTCTAAGAGTTTTATAATGTCTGGCCTCACATTTAGGTCTTTAATCCCTTTTGAGATTGTTTTTGTGTATGGTGTTAGGAAGTGTTCTAATTTCATTCTTTAACATGTAGCTGTTCAGTTTTCCCAGCACCACTTATTGAAGAGGCTCTCTCTTACCCAATGTACACTCTTGCCTCCTATATCAAAGATAAGGTGACCATACGTACGTGGGTTTATCTCTGGGCTTTCTGTCCTGTTCCATTGATCTATATTTCTGTTTTTGTGCCAGTACCATACTGTCTTGATTCCTGTAGCTTTGTAGTATAGTCTGAAGTCAGGGAGCCTGACTCCTCCAGCTCCATTTTTCTTTCTCAAGATTGCTGTGGCTCTTCAGTGTCTTTTGAGTTTCCATACAGATTCTGAAATTGTTTGTTCTATTTCTGTGAAAAATGCCATTGGCAGTTTGATAGGGATTGCATCGAATCTGTAGATTGCTTTGAGTAGTATAGTCATTTTCACAATGTTGATTCTTCCAATCCAAGAACATGGTATATCTCTCCATCTATTTGTATCATCTTTAATTTCTTTCATCAGTGTCTTACAGTTGTCTGCATACAGGCCTTTGGTCTCCTTAGGTAGCTTTATCCCTAGGTATGTTACTCTTTTTGTTGCAGTGGTAAATGGGAGTGTTTCCTTAACTTCTCTTTCAAATTTTTCATCTTTAGTGTTTAGGAATGCAAGAGATTTCTGTGCATTACTTTTGTATCCTGCTACTTTGCCAAATTCATTGATTAGCTCTAGTAGTTTTCTGGTAGCATCTTTAGAATTCTCTAGATACACTGTCATGTCACCTGCAAACAATGACAGTTTTACTTCTTTTCCAATTGGATTCCTTTTATTTCTTTTTCTTCTCTGATTGCTGTGGCTAAAACTTCCAAAATCATGTTGAATAATATTGGTTAGAGTGGGCAACCTTGTCTTTTTCCTGATGTTAGTGGAAATAAGGTTTCAGTTTTTCACCATTGAGAACGATGTTTGCTGTGGGTTTGTCATATATGGCCTTTATCATGTAGAGGTATGTTCCCTACTATGCCTACTTTCTGGAGAGTTTTTATCATAAATGTGTGCTGAATTTTGTTGAATGCTTTATCTGTTTCTATCGAGATGATCATATGGTTTTTATCCTTCAGTTTGTTAATATGGTATATCACATTGATTGATTTGCGTGTATTGAAGAATCCTTGCATTCCTGGGAGAAACCCAACTTGATCATGGTGTATGGTCCTTTTAATGTGCTGTTGGATTCTGTTAGCTAGTGTTTTCTTGAGTAATTTTGCATCTATGTTCATCAGTGATATTGGCCTGTAGTTTTCTTTGTGACATCTTTGTCTGGTTTTGGTATCAGGGTGACGGTGGCCTTGTAAAATGATTTCGGGAGTTTTCCTCTCTCTTCTATATTTTAGAAGAGTTTGAGAAGGATTGGTGTTAGCTCTAAAAGTTTGATAGAATTCACCTGTGAAGTCATCTGGTCCTGGGGGTTTTTGTTGTTGGAAGATTTTTAATCACAGTTTCAATTTCAGTGCTTGTGATTGGTCTGTTCATATTTTATACTTATTCCTGTTTCAGTCTCAGAAGGTTGTGCTTTTCTAAGAATTTGTCCATTTATTCCAGGTTGTCCATTTTATTGGCATATAGTGGCTTTTAGTAACCTCTCATGATCCTTTGTATTTCTGCAGTGTCACTTATTACTTTTCCTCTTTCATTTCTAACTCTGTTGATTTGAGTCTTCTCCTGTTTTTTATTGAGGAGTCTGGTTAATGGTTTATTAATTTTGCTTATCTTCTCAAATAACCAGCTTTTAGTTTAATTGATCTTTGCTATTGTTTCCTTCATTTCTTTTTCATTTATTTCTGATCTGATCTTTATAATTTCTTCTGCTAACTTTGGGGGTTTTTTGTTCTTTCTCTAATTGCTTTAGGTGTAAGGTTAGGTTTTTTATTTGAGATTTTTCTTGATTCTTGAGGTAGGATTGTATTGCTATAAAATTCCCTCCTAGGACTGCTTTTGCTGCATCCCACAGGTATTGGGTCATCGTGTTTTCATTGTCATTTTATTCTAGGTAATTTTGGATTTCCTCTTTGATTTCTTCAGTGATCTCTTGGTTATTTAGTAGTGTATTATTTAGCCTCCATGTGTTTGTATTTTTTATAGATTTTTTCCGGTAATTGACATCTAGTCTCATAGCATTGTGGTCGGAAAAGATACTTGATATGACTTCAATTTTCTTAAATTTACCAAGGTTTCATTTGTGACCCAAGATATGATCTATCCTGGAGAATGTTCGATGAGCACTTGAGAAGAAATTGTATTCTGTTGTTTTTGGAATGAATGTCCTATAAATATCAATTAAGTCCATCTTGTTTAATGTGTCATTTAAAGCTTGTGTTTCCTTATTTATTTTCACTTTGGATAATCTGTCCATTGGTGGAAGTGGGGTTTTAAAATTCCCTAGTATTATTGTGCTACTGTCGATTTCTCCTTTTACAGCTGTTAGCATTTGCCTTGTGTATTGAGGTGCTCCTATGTTGGGTGCATAAATATTTACAATTGTTATATCTTCTTCTTGGATTGATCCCTTGTACATTATGTAGTGTCCATCGTTTTCTCTTGTAATGGTCTTTATTTGAAAGTCTATTTTGTCTGATATGCGAATTGCTATTCCAGTTTTCTTTTGATTTCCATTTGCATGGAATATCATTTTCCAACACCTCACTTTCAGTCTATATGTGTCCCTAGGTCTGAAGTGGGTCTCTTGTAGATAGCATATATATGGGCCTTGTTTTTGTATCCATTCAGCCAGCCTATATCTTTCGGTTGGAGCATTTAATCCATTTACATTTAAGGTAATTATTGATATGTATATTCCTATTACTGTGTTCTTAATTGTTTTGGGTTTATTTTTGTAGGTCTCTTCCTTTCTTGTGTTTCCTGCCTAGAGAAGTTCCTTCAGCATTTGTTGTAAAGATGGTGTGGTGGTGTTGAAATCTCTTAACTTTCGCTTGTCTCTGAAGGTTTTAATTTCTCTGTCGAATCTGAATGAGATCCTTGCTAGGTGGAGTAATCTTGTTTGTAGGTTTTTCTCCTTCATCACTTTAAATATGTCCTGCCACTCCCTTCTGGCTTGCAGATTTTCTGCTGAAAGAAAATCTATTAACCTTATGGGGATTCCCTTGTATGCTGTTGTTTTTCCCTTGTTGGTTTTAATATTTTTTATTTGTATTTAATTTTTCATAGTTTGATTAATATCTGTGTTGGTGTGTTTCTTCTTGGATTTATTCTGTATGGGACTCTGCGCTTCCTGGAGTTGACTATTTCCTTTCCCATGTTAGGGAAGTTTTCAACTATAATGTCTTCAAATATTTTTCAGACCCTTTGTTTTCACTTCTTTTGGGATTTCTGTAATTTGAATGTTGGTGAGTTCGATGTTTTCCCAGAGGTTTCTGAGACTGTCCTCATTTCTTTTCATTCTTTTTTCTTTATTCTTCTCTGCAGTAGTTATTTTCGCTATTCTATCTTCCAGGTCACTTATCCATTCTTCTGCCTCAGTTATTTTGCTTTTGATTCCTTCTAGAGAATTTTTAATTTCATTTATTTTGTTCATCATTTTTTTGTTTGCTCTTTAGTTCTTCTAGGTCCTTGTTAAATGTTTCTTGTGTTTTCTCCATTCTATTCCCAAGATTTTAGATCATCTTTACTATCATTACTCTGAATTATTTTTCAGGTAGTCTGCCTATTTCCGCTTCATTTGTTTGGTCTGGTGGGTTTACCTTGTACCTCATCTGCTGCATATTCTCTGTCTTCTCATTTTTTTTTAACTTACTGTGTTTGGTGTCTCCTTTTCGCATGCTGCAGGTTCATAGTTCCCATTGTTTTTGGTGTCTGCCCCCAGTAGGTGAGGCTGGTTCATTCAGTTATGTAGGCTTACTGGTGGAGGAGACTGGTGCCTGTGTTCTGGTTGGGGGGGGAGGGCTGGATCATGTCTTTCTGGTGGGCAGGGCCACATCCATTGGTGTGTTTTGGGGTGTCTGTGAACTTTCTATGATTTTAGGCGGTCTCTCTTCTAGTGGGTGGGGTTGTGTTCCTGTCTTGCTAGTTTTTTGGCATGGGGCATCCAGCACTGGAGTTTGCTGGCTGTGGGGTAGAGCTATGTCTTAGCATTGAGACAGAGGTCTCTGGGAGATCTCTTGTCGATTGATATTACATGGGGCCGGGAGGTCTCTGGTGGTTCAATGTCCTCAACTTGGCTCTCCCACCTCAGAGGCTCATGCCTGACACCAGGCTGGACCACCAATACCCTGTCAGCCACATGGTTCTGAAGAGAAGGGAGAAAAAAAGAAGGAAAAATAAATAAGATAATAAATTATAAAAAAGAAAAAAATATTAAAATAAAAAATAATAAAAAGTTAAAAAAAGAAGAGAGCATCCAAATCAATAAACAAATCCACCAATGATAACAAGTGTTAAACAGAAAAGTAAGATAAATATAAAAATCAGAAACAAATCAATCATAGACAGGAAACCCTAAGTCTACATTTGTTCCCAAAGTCCACTGACACCATTTTGGGATGATTCATTGTCTATTCATGTATTCCAAGGATGCACGGTCTATCAAGGGGGTGGCAGGGAGGGGTATGGTAGTTATAATTGGAATGAGGGGCAAGTCTGCGGTGGCAGAGGCCGTTGTGATGTTGCAACAGCCTGTGACATGCTGTGTGTTCTCCTAGGGAAGCTGTCCCTGGATCACAGGACCCTGGTCGTGGTGGGCTGCACAGGCTCCCAGGGAGTGGGGGGTGGATAGTGACCTGTGCTTACACACTGGATTCTTGGTGGCTTCAGCAGCAGTGTTAGCATTTCATGAATGTCTCTTGCGTCCGAGCTGATAGCTGCGGCTCACGCCTATCTCGGAAGCTCATTTTGGCAGTACTCTGAATCCCCTCTCCTCACTCACCCAGAAACAATGGTCTCTTGCCTGTTAGGCAGGTCCAGAATTTTTCCTGGACTCCCTCCTGGCTAGCTGTGGCACACTAGCCCCCTTCAGGCTGTGTTCACACAGCCAACCCCAGTCCTCTCCCTGGGATCTGACCTCTGAAGCCCGAACCTCAGCTCCCAGCCACCACCTGTCCCAGCCTGCGGGTGAGCAGACAAGCCTCTCGGGCTGGTGAGTGCTGGTTGGCAGCAATCCTCTGTGCAGGAATCTCTCCACTTTGCCCTCTGCATCCCTGTTGCTGTGCTCTCCCCCCGCCCACCCCTGGTCTCCACCAGTGAAGGGGTTTCCTAGTGTGTGGAAACCTTTCCTCCTTCACAGCTCCCTCCCAGATGTGCAGGGCCTGTCCCTATTCTTTTGTCTTCTTTTTTTTCTTTTGCCCAGCAGGTATATGGGTATTTTCTTGCCTTTTGGGAAGTCTGAGGTCTTCTGCCAGTGTTCAGTAGGTGTTCTGAAGGTGTTGTTCCACATGTAGATATATTTTTGATGTACTTGTGGGGAGGAAGTTGATCTCCACGTCTTACTCCTCTGCCATCTTGATGGTCCCTTCTTTTATTGTCTTTTTAATGTTAACTATCATGGAGCCCATAATCAAAAACATTTTGGTTTTGATTTGCAGTTTTCTTATGAATAATGATGTTGAGCATCTTTTTATGTACTTCTCAGGCACTTTTATATCATCTTTAGAATGGTATTTATTTAAATCCTTTGTCCATGTTTTCAATTGGATTATTTGACTTTTAAAATTTGAGTTGTAAATGTTATTTATATATTGTAAGCGCAAACCCATTATCACATATATGATTGCAAATATTTTCTCCCATTCTGTGGGTTGACTTTTCATTTTCTTAAAGGAGTTCTTAAAGTGTAAAAATTTTAAATTTTAATAAAGTCCAGCTTATCTATTTTTTCTTTGATTGCTTGTGCAATTGGTGCCATTCCTAAACAAACACTGCTAAATCCAAGGCAACAAAGATTTTTTCCTATGTTTTCTTCTAAAAGTTTTATAATTATAAATCTTACATTTAGAACTATGATTCATTTTAATCAATTTTTGTGTGTGCTGTGAAATAAGGGCCCAGTTTTATTCTTTTTCATGTGGATTTCCAGTTTTTCCTTTGTTGAAAATGCTATTCTTTTCCCATGGAGTTGTCTTGCCACTTTTTTTGAAAATGAATTGAACATGAGGGTAAAGGTTAATTTGTGGACTCCAGATTCTATTCTATTGATCTAAATATTTATCTTTATTTCAGTATCACATAGCCTTGATTACTATAGGTTTTAGTAGGTTTTGAAGTTAGGATGTGTAAGTGCTCCAAGTTTGTTATTCTTCAATATCATTTTGATTATTTTGGTCCACTTGCACTTTCATATGAATTTTAAATCAGCTTACCAGTTCTGAAAAAAAAATGTTGACTGGCATTTTGATAGGTATTAGATCAAATCAGTAGATCAATTTGGAGAATACTATGAACATGAGATGTCTTCCATTTATTTGAGTCTTCTTTATTTCCCTTCAATGATATTTTAATATCTTAAAGTTTTCATTGTGCGAATATTGAAGTCCTTTTTTTTAAGTTTATTCCTAATTTTTTTTGCTGCCACTGTATGGAGTTTTCTTCTTTTTTGCATTATTTATTGCTAATGAATAGATACACAATTGATTTTTGTATATTGATCTTGTATTTTGCAAACTTGCTGAATCTGTTTATTATCCATTAGAGTTCCTTGGTGCATTCCTAAGGATTTTCTATATATAATACCATGCTATCTATGAACAGAGATAGTTTTGCTTCATCCTTTCCAATCTGGATGCTTTTCATTTCTTTCTCTTTCATGCCTGTCTGATAGATTGACTCTTTTATACTTTTAAATTTCCTTTGTCTCTTGTAACTATTTTTGCTTTAAGTGTTTTTCATCTGATGTTAGTACTGCAATTCCATCTCTCCTTAGGTTACCATTGCATAGTATATTTTTTACATGTTTCAAACTATTTGTGTTTTTGAATATAATGTATGTCCATTGTAGACACTATAAACTTTGATCACGGCTTTTAATTCATTCTGTCAATCTCTGCCTTTTGATTGGAGTGTTTAGATCATTTACATTTAATGTAATTAATGATGAATTAGAATTCACATTTGTCATTTTTGTAGTGTTTACTTTTTTTAAAAAAATTTATTGGAGTATATTTGCTTTACAATGTTGTGTTAGTTTCAGGTGTACAGCAAAGTGAATCAGTTATACATATATCCACTTCTAGTTATTTACTTTAAACTTTTACAACCTCTATTTGTATATTTTTTCCTTAATTTCTTCCATTACTACATTCTTTTTGTTAAACAACGTTTTTTAGTGTGACATTCAATGCCGTTATTGTTTCTTAGTGTTTCTCTGGAAGATTTCAATGAATTCCTTAACTTAAAACAATATTTCTGATTAATACCAATTTATTTTCAATAGCATATAGAAATTTTCTCCATATAGCTCCATCCATTCCCTTCCATCTCCTTTGTGCAATAATGGTTATACAAATTATGTCATTGCATATTGTAAGCCCACCAGCACAGTTTTATAATTATTATCTTATGTAATTTTCTTTTAAATTAGATTGGAAAAGAAAAGACCTGCAACCAAATACATAGCTTTACTGTATCTACATTTACTTATGTAATTATCTTTACCAGTCTCTTTATTTCTTTTGTGCATTTGAGTTATTGCCTAGCATCCTCATTTCAGGCTGAAGTACATCCTTTAGTATTCTCATAGAGCAGGTCTCCTAGATATAATTTCTCTCAGTTTTTGTTTATCTAGGAATGTATTTTTTTTATTTCTCCTTCTTTATGGAAAGATATTTTAAGTATAGGAACCTTTGTTGACAAATTTTCTTTCAGCACTTTATTTTTATATTTAAGCTGCCTGTCTATGCCCATGTTGAGGTATATATGGTTCCCAGAGAAAGAGGACAGGTGTGAGGGCTGCTGCTACTGCAGGCCATGGGGAGGCATAACATCAGGGAGCATGAGAATGGGAGCAGACGAATAGGTGGACATGGCACAGTGCCCACATGGCCAACATGGGTTGGGCAGGAGACTGGGAGGTTCAAGTGGAGATGAGGGCAGCAAAGGCCATGTAGGCCCACAGGGCCTACTCAGCACTTTAAATATGTCATCCCACTGTATGTCATCCCTCCATAGATTTTAATGAGAAGTTAGCTGTTAATTTTATTGAGGAGCACTTGTATAGAAATAATATTCTCTTGCTGCTTTCACATCTGTCTCTTTGACTTTTGATAGGTTAGCTGTGATGTGTCTGGGTGTAAATCTTTTTTAGTTTATCCTACTTGGAATTCATTGAACTTTTTAGATGTGTAGATTAATATTTTTCATCACATTTGGAAAGTTTTCGGACATTATTTCTACAAATATTCTTTCTGCCTCTTTCTCTCTTCCCTCTCCTGGTAATGTCGTTATATATATGTTTGTATGCTTAATGGTGTCCCATAGGTCTGCAACTCTCCTCATTTTATTCATTTTTCTTTCTGTTCTTTGGATTGTATAATATCAATTGATTCACCTGACAGTTTGCTGCTTCTTCCTTCTGCAAGTTTAAATCTGTTGATCAGCTCTTAGAGTGATTATTCATTGTATTTATTGTAATTTTTAATTCTAGAATTCCTCTTTTCTACAATTTTAACCTATTTGTATTCTCTATTTTGTGAGATATTACTCTCATATTTTCCTTTAATTATGTAAAGATGATTTCCTTTAGTTCTGTGAATATATTTATAATAGTTGATTTAAAGTCTTTGTCTAGTAAGTCCAATGTCTGGACTTTCTCAGGGACAGTTACTACTGACTGTTTTTCCTGGTTATAAAAAATACCTATTTTCCTGTTTCTTTGGCTCTCTCATTTTTGCCTCATTTTTCTGGTCAAAAAATGAACATTTTAAATAATATAATGTGGCAACTCTGAGAATCAGGTCTCCCCCTCCAACATTTATTGTTTTTACTATTTGTTTAGTTACTGTTCTATTCTAGTTCAATAAAGCCTATATTCTTTCCCATATGTGCTGACTGAAGTCTTGTCTTGGTTAGCTTTAAATTTTCTTAAATCCCTTAATGTAACAAGTATCTGTCTTTGCCCAGGGTCTCTGTGCATTAGTGTTATGGCATGACTTCAGTGCTCCAATAGTTTACAGTTTTGCTTAGCCTTCACTTCCTGCTTGTGTACTGCCTCAAGGTCAGCCACTGTTGAGACATTAGGGCCTCTTCAGGACGTTCCTGGCCATGTGCACAGCCATGTGCACATGGATGTGGCCTTCTATATTCCCAGGCACATGTCAGAGCTTTTTCAAAATTCCTCTATAGACATCTCATTACACATCTTTTTCTTTTAAGTTTTATGGTAAAGCTCTTATTTGCTCCCAATGGTATTGCTGCCCTAGGCAGTTTCCAAGTGCAAACAATTTCCACTGATATTTTTTCCTTTTATTTTTTGATAATAATTTTGTGGATCATCTGTTCTTATAAAAAGTCATGTCGAATAAAGCTCCAAGGAGCTGCCACAAAAGGTCAAGTAGTGAAAACCTCTGAATTTTGCATGTTTGGAGCAGTTCCAATCACATTTTCTACCCTCCACTGCCTGTTAGGCTACTGTTATTCACAACCACTACTGTGAAGCTGCCAGTTTTCAAGGATACATGTTGCTAGAAAGAGGGTTACGGGAATAGGGCAAGTTAAAACACTATAAAGCTCACTGTTCTTTTCAATATTCAGGTGTGTTCCTTGAATAAACACTTCTTGGACATTTGTAAGCCTTTGGCTAATTTTCTGAGTTCTAAAAAAGTTGATTTTGACATATATGTCAGTGATCATGTTGTTTTAATAGAACAACAGACTTTGGAAGTCCTTACTCTATCATTCTGAAAGTGCTTCTCTACATTAATGTTTTTGGTTGCTATTCTAATTTTTAATTTTCTACTTTATCAAATAAATGAGATCTTATATATAAAAAAAACCCCAAAATTTGTTCCTCTGTAAAAATTAGAGTATAGGGCCCTAAAGATTCAGAAACACACATTACCTACTAGTGATAAATGCCACTTTCAGAGTCCTTAGTAATACTATAAGTATTTACATTAAAAAAGTAAATTTTATTGTTGGCCATGTCCTGCGGCATGCAGTGTCTTAGTTCCCCGACCAGGGATCAAACCCATGGCCCCTGCATTCGGAGTGCAGAGTCTTTACCAATGGACCGCCAGGGAAGTCCCTAATATAATTTTTATAATGCTTTCAAGTTAACTCTTCTACACATTATAAAAACAATTCCTATAATAATACATGACCTTTATCAAAAAGCAATATGTCATAGGCATTGTTCTAAGTGTCATACTTCCAATACATTCAACAATATTTCATCCCAGACATGCAGACATTGCACACAGACGGTGTCTGCTCTCATGTAGCATACATTCTTGTGAGGATAATAAAATAAATAAGTATATATATGAGCAAGACATACTGGAATATATCAATATATCAATAGTAGCTAATATTTTGAAAAGGAACAAAAGTATCCTGAGATATCGAGTGGTGGAACAGATACCACTTTAGAATGTTGTCAGGGACGACCTCTTTGAATGAGTATCATTTGAAGTGAGATGCGAAGAACAAGGTAGAGATAGACATGCATATATCACAGACAGAACATTTTGCTCCAACAAAGCAGCAAATAAAAATTTCCTAAGCCAAAAGCAAGTCTGCTGTATTCACAAAATAGAAAGATGGGCTTTCTGGCTAGTGAAAGAAAATAAGACTAGAAGTTAAGAGGGCAGAAAGATGGGTAATGACAAATCATGCAGGGTAATAAAAAGTAATTTTATTTTAGATACAATAGGAAAACACAGGAGAATTTTAATCCGGGAAGTGATCTTACCTGATTTACTTTTTGTATAGATGTTCCTGGTGCTTTGTAGTAAAGAGAGTAAAGGAATTTGAAAATGGAAAACAGAGTCAAGCTAGAAGGCTACTGCAATATCCAGTATAACCAATTTCTCTCTGATGGTTGTAGTAATGAAGACACTGGGTATATTGGACAGAACAAAAGGATAAAATGTGGAGGCAAAACAGACAGAACTTTTTGACATATTGAATGGTGAGAAGAGGAAAGCTTCCAATGTGATTTATAGATTTTCACCTGAGCAGCTAAATTTATACTGTTGGCAGTTTTAGAAACATGAAAAATAGAGTAAGAATTGGTTTGGCAGGTAAAAATCAAGTTTTCTGTTTTGGCCATATTAAATTTGAGGTACCTAATGTAGTACTGGCTACTTATCTTGTAGATCTCAGTGTAAAAGAAAACGTGGGGCCCTTGCTCATAAATTACGAACTTCAAAATGGTGACCATGGAGCATACAAGTAGGGAGCCTACCTAAGTACAAGGCTCTGTATAACTGCACATCTAAGATAAATCCATTCCTGCCTTTAGAGAGTCAAGAAGATGCTCCCATCAGGCAGTTAGTTGTATATATATGCTTTAGCTATGCAGGATCTACTGGGGAAAGCCATTCAATTCAAGGTGGCCTACTTCAAGGTAGAGGTAAAATATTGAGGTTATCGACCTGTAACACTGCTGAAGTTTAAGTGTAAGGATGAAGGAAGATTTTGGAAAGGTGAGAGTTTTTTTATAGGAGTAGGAATATTTTATCCAACGTAATTGGAGGGAAGGGAAAAAGTGAACAAGGATATTGTGAGATTGATTTGAAAATGGAAAGTTGAGGGAATTTATATAATAATACCTCTCTGGAGGAAAAATGAAAATCAATTCATTGGCTGAAAGTGTATGTGTGCTCAAGTGTATTTGTATGTGTGAGTGGTGTGTGTGTGAATTAGGTGGATAGAGATTTAATGACCTAGAAGGTGTGAAATGATCATTTTGGGAGGTGAAGGTGCAAACCAGAGAAATTTAATGGGCATTTAGGACACTGTTGGAAGCTTACTTGAGATGTATGGCAATTATATTTAAATGAGACCAGCCAACACACTTGTAAGTTTTTATTTAGCATATTGCAGCTGTACAAGTGCAGACATCAAGTAATAAATCTGGGGGTATAAGAAACGAAGATCAGGGTAAGGGGTTTGGGCCTGATGCAAGGAAGTGTTCATTGTGAAAGATCACAGAAATATAGCTGAATATGCATTGAGAGTAGTGGTAATGATTAATGAAAATGCAATCATGGATTTGGAAAGAACATGGTAAGGGTAAAGAATTTGGGGGTTAGAGGTTTCTAGAGGAGGAGGAGGTACAAACAATTTGGAAATGGCATTGTAGACAAGGAAGAAACTTATCACCGCATTGCCATGACTTAATGACAGATGGTGCAATCGAGAAGGCTCATTGGAAAGGTTTGCAAGGACACAGAGGAGGACCTGAAAATTGGGTCTAATTAGTGTATGTTCAGAGCCCCAAGGTTTTGATGATGATGATGACGATTAATCTAGGAGGCTGGGAATTCTGGTGGTATCTGTCATAAACAGAAATATGACATAGGGAATAACTTCTTGGATCTATTATAGGGATACTGGGTATGAGTTAAAACCAAAAGTCTTGGGGTAATTGGTAACAGACATCTCTTAAAGTATGCAGTGAAAGCCAAGGCAATGACTAAATCACAGTACTACTTTACTAGATTGACCTGCGATTCTTAAGCAGGTAAAAGAGGCATGGGACACAAGAATCTCTGCAGGCCTGTAGATTTAAATCTATGCTATCATTTAAACATTCATACAGCTTTATGAGGTAAATACTTAACCATTCCTTTTTTACAGAAAAAGAAACTGTGGCTTAAAATAAATTAGAAAATCTTGCCCCAAAGTACTCAAAAATCGGTGGCAACATTTACCACCAATTGACCTTATGCTTTTGACTCTGGAAACTTTAACCATCATACAAAGTGTCTCTCTTCTGATCTCACCCTTGACCTGCAGTATAATACTGGTAAGTAGATAAAGTATATTTGACTATTATGCCCCATTTTCCAGACAGGAAAACTGACTCAGTTTAGGATACATGAATTTCCTAGACATACAGCGAATAAGTGACCCAGACAGGACTTGAACACCTTGCCCAGACCTGTAAAATGGGACTTTAAGATTCTAAGTAAACAATATCTCATAAAAAGTCCTCTTATTAAAATGTGCTTGTTTTTCTGGATTGAATATAGTATATGAACTTAAATCTCTAATTCAAAGCAAGAAGTAGGAAACTGTCTACTTGTGGAATACTTTTGCCTCACAATATAATAAGGAGAAAGGGATTAAATGAAAAGCTCCCATAGATTTGAGAGGGTTCATCTGAGTGTAAAAGTACTGCAGTGACTGAATGTGTTTTATATATTGTAGCATTTTAAGATCTTGGGAGTATTACAAGTAAATGATTTAACTACTTTCAGCTGTCCTGTAAGTTGTTCATAATCACTGATTTTGCTTTTCAGACGAGCATAATAAAGTTCTCAATATAGCTCTTTCAATGGCAACAGCAGTGCTGACTCTTCAGTATGAGACGACTCAGTTATGCAGGATATCTTCACATCCAAGCGAAGCAAAAATTTTAAAAAAGAATGAAAGTCCATGCAGCGGCAGCCTGGTGTGTCTTTGGTTTCATTTTTGTTAGACAAAGGTGCTGAGTCTTTGAAAAGTTTGATACTTTTAATCAAATTTTTCATGATATCTATGACTTCTGAATGCAGTAATTCTGGTAAAATGACTGTTTTTCAATTTGGCAATTTCTTTTTACAGGTTGATTTACAAACCAACTCTGATATTATCAGATTATAATGCTGTGTGCCAACTGAAAAAAGATTAATACTATCAACAGAACTTCACCAATGAACTAAAATACTCTTGTTTGTGAGAACATCTGTGTCTCATCTTGATCACTAAGCAACCTCTATTAGGAAACTAGAGAAGATAACAAGGCAATGTATAGCGACAGAAGGACTTGGGCCAAGAATAGATCACCTGACATGGTCAGTGAACATCTGTTTGACCTTAGTGAAGCTTTCCCACCTTTTAGGGTTTAGCTTTTAATATAGATCAAATAATTCCATTTTATAAATAGAAATGTGTTAAAGAAAGATATCATGAGAAGATTTTTAAAAAGCTTTTTATAAAAATATTTTGAATTAATGCTTTTATAAAATTCAAGTTTTTAAGTATCACATTATTTTTAGTTTTTCTTTTTTTTTTTTGTATATTGCCTTTTCATTTTATTGATGGTTTCCTTTGCTGTGCAAAAGGTTTTTAGTTTGATAGAGTCTCACTTGCTTATTTCTGCTTTTGCTACCTTTGCTTCTGGTGTCAAATCCAAAAAATCATTGTCAACACCAATGTAAAGGAGCTTATTCCAGATGTTTTCTTCCAGGAATTTTATGATTTCAGATCTTATGTTCAAGTCTTTAATCCATTTTGAGGGGTTTTTTTGGGTTTTTTTGTTTTGTTTGTATCGTGTAAGGTAAGTATCCAATTTCATTCTTTTGCATGTGGCTGCCATGTTTTTCTAACACCATTTATTGAAGAGACTATTCTTTCCCCATTGTATGTTCTTGGTTCTGTGTCTGTTTTTATGCCAATACCGTACTATTTTGATTACTACAGCTTTGTAATATAGCTTGAAAACCACGAAGTAAGATGCCTCCAGCTTTGTTTTTCTTTCTCAAGATTGTTTTGGCTACTCGGGGGTCTTTTGTATTTCCATACAAATTTTAGGATTGTTTGATCTATTGCTGTGAAAATGCCATTGGAATTTTTATAGGGAGTGCATTGAATCTGTAGATCATTTTGAATGTATGGACATCTACATTTTAACAACATTAATTATTGCGATTTATGAACAAGGGATATCTTTCCATTTATTTGTGTCTTCTTTAATTTCTTTCAATCATGTCTTACAATTTTCAGTGTGTAGGTCTTTCACCTCCTTGATTAAATTTATTTCTACGTATTTTAGTTTTTCTGATGCAATTGTAAATGGAATTGTTTTCTTATTTTCTCTTTCTGATAGTTTGCTATTAGTGTATACACACTGATTTTGTACATTGATTGTGTAGCCTGCAAATTTAATGAATCTGTAAGCTCTAGCAACTTTTTGGTGGAGTCTTCAAGGTTTTCTATATAAAATACTATGTCATCTGCAAATAGAAGCAGTTTTACTTCTTCATTTCTAATTTGAATGCCTTTCATTTCTTTTTCTTTACAAATTGCTCTGGCTAGGACTTCCAGTATTATGTTGAATTAAACTGACGAGTAGGCTTCTTGTCTTTTTCTTGAAAAAGAGGAAAACATTTCAGGTTTTACTCACTGAATATGATGTTAGCTGTGGACCTGTCATATATAGCCTTTGTTATGTTGAGGTATGCTCCCTCTACACACAGTGTGTTGAGAATTTTTATTATGAATTTTGTCAAATGCCTTTTCTGAATTTATTGATAAGATCATATGATTTTTATCTTTCATTTTGTTAATATGGTGTATCAGATTGATTGATTAGCAAATGTTGAACCATCCTTGTATTCCAGGAATAAATCCCTTTGACCATGGTGTATGATCCTTTCAATGTGCCACTGAATTTGGTTAAAATATTGTTGCAGATTTGTGTAGCTATATTCATCAAGGATATTGACTTGTAATTTTTTCTTTTCTTATAGTGTCCTTGTCTGGATTTGGTGTCAGGGTAATGTTGGCCTTGTAAAATGAATTTGGAAGTGTTTCCTCCTCTTCCATTTTTTGGAAGAGTTTGAAAAGGAAGTGTTAATTCTTCTTTAAATGTTTGGTAGAATTTACCAGTGAAGACATCTGTTCCTAGGTTTTTCTTTGTTGGGAGTTTCTTGATTACTAATTCAGTCTCTTTACTCGCAACTAGTCTCTTCTGATTTTCTATGTCTTCATGATGCAGCCTTAGTAGGTTGCATGTTTTTAGAAATTTATTTTTTACTACTAGGTTGTCCGATTTGTTGGTATGTAATTGTCCATCATGGTCTTTTATGATCCTTTATATTTGTGTTATATAAGTCATAATATCTGCTCTTTCATTTCTGATTTATTTATTTTAGTCCTCTCTCTTCTTTTTCTTGGTAAGTCTAGCTAAAGTTTTGTCTCTTTTGTTTATCTTTTCAAAAGGCTAGTCCTTAGTTTTGTTGATCTTTTCTATTGTGTTTTTAGTCTATATTTAGTATATTTCTGCTCTGATCTTTGTTATTTCCTTTTTTTCTTCTAACTTTGGGTTCGTTTTTCCCAAATTTTTAATGTAAACCAAATTATACAAATCCCATCTTTAAGTTCCATCCAATTAATTCTTCCCACTTTGCACAAATCTAAAATCCTTAACTTGGTCAAGAAGTTGCTGAATGATATGTCATCTGTCAATCTGAGATATAATCTATAGATTATATTATAGATATAATCTCAGTCATATATTATGTTCTTCTCTCTTTTTTTTTTGGTTGCCTTATAGTTACTTGGCTATGTATATAGTTTTCCACCTTCATGGTATTTATATATGTAATTTTCTTTGCACAGAATGCTCCAACTGAGCAACTCTTCATAAATTGTTCTTTTATTTTTATTTTTTTCCGAGAGGGCTTTCTCTGACACTTCAATCCAAATTAGGCTCCCCAACAACAATCTCAACTTTCATAGCATTCTAAAAAATAAATGAAATGTCATTTATTACCTTTATGAGGAGATCCATCATGTTTATTTTATTGACCTCTATATATCCATAATGTAGCACAGTACCTGGCATATAGTGAGAAGACCATAAATATTTACTCAGTGGGTGAATATATTCATGTATTAAATATCTGCACTGAATGAATAATTGAATTAATGGATCTAGGTATAGTCTCTACTTTCAAAAAACTTAAAATGGTTTATATTGATAAAACATAATAACAAATATTGATATCTTAAATATTTAGAATGAGAATAAAATCATATACAAAATAGTTTTCAATAAAATGTGAGAGTCTTTGAAGATTCTAATATAATCAAAATTTTACTTCAGATATATCTGAACCGAGTGGCTCTAGTAGGTTAACCTATATCCAAAAAAGATCTTAATACAACTAACTGATTCATGAATACAAGGATTCTACTCACTTATATTTTTAAAAAAAATTTTTTTATTGAAGTACTGGATTTGCAATGTTGTGTTAGTTTCAGGTGTACAGCAAAGTGATTCAGTTTTCTCTTATACATTATTATAAAATATTGAGTATAGTTCTCTGTGCTATATAGTATGTCCTTGTCGGTCACTACTTATATATAAATCATTACGATTTCCAAAATTTATGTCCACAAAAATTGGCCCACTGAATGAAATACTTTAAATGTGTGGAGAATGGTCTACCACCAAGTACTTACTTGTTTCTGAATGTATAATGTTTGCATCTTCCAATATTATTTGAACCTTAAAGTATGTTTATTGGTTTGAAGTCAGTAGGTCATAGGTAACATGGACAAAATTATATACAAAAAATCTGATTCAAGTACTGTTATTATCAACAAATAGTATAATCTCCTTGAAGCAGAAACAGCACCTTTTTTTAAAAAAATTACAGACTACTATTCCTAGCACTTAGTACAACAATCAAAAAAATACAATCTGTGTTGAGTTCTTACTATGTATAAATTTTATGGCACTTAATTTCAATTATTTCTCCTGACATATACTGAAGAAGGTAATACTATAATATTCTTTTTACAGACAAGAATACTGAAGCTAGAGAGATTAAATAAAAATTCCAAGAACACTAAGGTGACTATTGTGAAGAGACCATAACACATGGTTTATTATTCAAAGGAAACGAAAGGAAAGAAAAAGTAGTGAAATCAGGAACTCCTGACTATTAATTCACTTTTAACCTTTCCACACTACTGAATTAATGTATGTTTCTATATGGTGGTTATTATTATAAATTTAGCTCTAATATTATTATAGTTAAAACATATGCTGTCTTTAAAATAATGATAGTATAAAATGTTTGTATTTGTTTATATTGGAAAAATGCAAATTATACAAATAATACACTTACAGTGTTTTAAAGAAAATCTTCCAACTCCAACTTGCCGGACCACTGAAATGCATGTGGCAGTCTTACCTAGCAAACTTAGATAGACTAAGTACAATATTACATATATGATCATGCTTAATAATACATATATGATATACCTCACTAAAGAAGCTATTATGAGAACTAGTCAAGAAAAATTACTCTCACATTATATCACAAAAATAATTTTAAAAATCAATTCTAAGACATAACAGACTATTTTCTGATTAACTGTTATTATATCACAGCATATGAAAACGAAGCAGGATGTAGAGAATGTTTATTCTTGTTAACTAAATTAAGAAAAATAGTGATTGAATCTGATGGATTTAAGAATAAGATGTATCATGTTGGGTAGAATAAAGTTTTATTTGTTAAAATACTAATGTTTTGACAATATTTTTTGCTGTTTCAAAGAAAATGGACAGTTCTGTAAACACTGTCACATCAGCAGGAATTTAAAAAATATTTGCTTTAGAGATTATCTTGCTCACAAATGTGATGCATAATGGTTAACACAACTGAAAAATACTGTCAAAATTTTGTCAAATTTTTAAAAAATCCATTGGACCAGGAATCAAGTGAATTTCATTTAAACACCAGATTTCATAAAATTGCCCTTGTAGTGCATTTTTTTAAAAAACTAGCAATAAGGATTTGCAGAAGTGCTAGCACATAATCTAAAACTTTCAACATATTATTTGAGTTGCCTATGTCCTTTCACAGTTCTCTGTCTCTCTCTCTCTCTCTTTATACAGAGATTCCACTAAAATCAAATGCAATGGATTATATACACTTTTTCTCTGTGGGCATCATCTGTTTGGTAAGCTAACTAATCTGAATTTACTTGGTAGACGTGTTTATATGTGTGTGGTATGTGTTTTCTCTCCCTCTTCACCTCATCCTTCCCCACTTTCCTTCCTCCCACTTTTATTTCTTTTATTTTAGATGTTTCTAACTACAGAAAACTTTCAATTTTTGCCTTTAGGTTTCAGCCTCAGTACCCAGTAGTTAATCTAACAGAGAAAACACTTGAAGATAGCTTCTATTCACAACAGTGAGGAAATGTGGCCTTTCTCTTTATTAACTTGCTCACTGATAATATCATACTTATGTACAATACCAAATATCAGCATTTAAAAATAACTCAAAAATCTGCATTCCATATTTTTTTCTAAGTTGATATTCAAAAATTTGATACATAGATTTTTATCTGCAGTGTTAGAATTGTGGGGTATACCATTTATCAAATGGAAAAAGTTAGGGAGTAGCACTCTGAGCTTTCTTGAGTCCCTTTTTATAGTTCTTGCATCGACTCACTGGTGACCTTCAGCAAATGGAGCTCAGTTGATCTGACTGTAAAACGAGGACAGGCTCACTGACCTGTCTTCCAGTGGTGTTATAAGACTCAATAAATCAGAGCCTACAAAAAGTTCTTTAAGGTTCTCAGGTGAATTGTGCTACATCAGGGTGAAATGTCAGAGTAGAAAAACTGTTTGTACCTTTTATATGTCAGTTATTACCAAATGGGCACTACAAAACAGTATCACCTCACACCTTCATAAAATTATACTCAATTTCTGAAAGAATGCTTAGTTCAGCCAATTTAAAATAGGATGTTTAACAGATTGTCTTAACCTCAGAAAACTATTCCTTATCTCAAGCATTCAATAAAACTATTTTTGCCTTGTTATCTCTGAGAACTAACATAAATAAGTCATTTTAAAACAAATTATGGATTAATAAATGCATTTTATGCATTTGCATATTATACTGTCTTTGCTTGCTTTACAGATATGCTATTTAGAGTTGATTAACAACTATAGAACCTTTGCCAACTCAATATATAAGAAGATGGTGGTATATTTTTAATCATCTATATCCAGAGTTGAAAATTAATTTTACTTTGATTTTTTTAAAAACATCTACTGATTAAACTTAAGCAGCTAAACATCTTAGGCATTTAACTTCAATGTTGTGTCCTTCCCTATCAGAGCAAAATTGGGCATTTTCCTATACACAATAGAGGAAAAAAGCAATTACTATCAATCAGTGACTAAGCAACAGATTGGAGTATTTAAAAAGACTCATTCATACACAGATTTGCAGCAGTGTTCAGCTCCTCTGATTAGATTCCATAGATTTTAAATTGTAGCTAATTAGGCTGTCATCGGTTCATTAATGGCTCTACTGATTCAGCACTCCCTCACCTGCATGCATATTAAAGCTCATTAGTTCCCTTGTCTAAAATACCACCTGCATTAATTGCTGCCAATGCACCAGGACTCTTCAGAAGGCTCTTCTGACAAGGATTCTACCTGCTTGGAGTGCCCCGTGCCCCTGGAAAGCTCTTCAGACGAGCTCACATATAAAGTTCATGGTGCTGCACACGTGGAGAAACTGCAGCTGTTGTAAGGGCAGTCAAGCCTGTTTTACGCTTAGCAGCAGGATATAAATAATTAGTGATGCCTCTGCTATAGGGCTTAACACAGGCCACTGTATTCCTTTCTGTCTACTAAACCATCCCTCTCTACAAAATAAGCTCCCAAGTCATCTTCCTTTTGATTCTTGATTCTTTAAGCAGCTTCCACGAAATGCTAAGAATAAGCCAGAGGAGAAAGCTTAGTCTGTAGCTTTCTTTTACTGCATGGTCACTGTCCCTTGTGAATGCAACATGAGTCACTGAGTAGGACATTTAAAACACTCTCAGTTCATAGCTGCCTCAATAAGTAACCAACATCAACTAATCAATTATATCCTCATGTGTTTTAAAATAGCTTTTGTATCTAAAGTCAAAATATTTATTTATATTTTAATATTTTTATTCCCTTACAGTGACATCTTTGTGGCAAAAGGATGTTGAATTCAGAGTTACCATTAGAAATGCTCAAGAGAATTTCAACTACTCATGTTAAGAAAGGAGTCTTACTAAGGAAGAGCTGGCAAAAACGGTGATGGTTTTGAAGTTGGCTAGTGGTAAAACTAATTCTTATTTTCCAGCTCTTTTGCATACTTTAACTTTCTCCTTAGTGCTAAATCTTTTAAGAGTAGGCTGCTACCAACTGCTAGTTATGGTTCAGAAAGTATTTCTGTGTCTTCCAAATGTATTATTGTAGTGACCTTTTGATTTGGGAGTTTGAGTTGTGGATTCAAAGTGTCAAATTAGAAGAAATTCATGATGTCATGTGTACTGAAAACTATTTGTTCACACATTGTTTCCAGTTTTTGATAGTTTCAAGTGAGAGGGAATATCTGAACTCTGTTAATTCATCATAGGAAAAAAAAGACCACCAATAAACGAGGTTTGAAAAAAATAAATGAATGAGAAATTAAGTACCTAATAATTTGAGTTCTTTTTAAAAAAATGACAAACTCATACAAAGTGAAAAGCAGCTGCTTATTTTTTGGTAGCTTTTATATCAACAACACTGACTCTCCTTATAATAAAAGCAGCTGGTAGGTGCAAACACAAATCATTTTTTAAATTTTGTTTTCTTCTCATAATATATAATGCTTTTAAGGCCAGATTTGTCAGTGACCACTGATTGAATAGAGATGGGATATTTACTACCTTCCTGTGTCAAAAGATAAGCGTAAGCCATATTAAGGAAGAAGTACCAAAAGCTTGTTCTGCAAATGCCCATTTTCACTCAAAAATTTTTTGATATATTTGTAATTTAAAATTTCTCTTAAGAACTTAAGGATTTTACAGATTAAAAAAAATATTTTTAATCTATAAAGAATGTTCTTTTCCATAAGGCATATATGATATTGACAAAGGTTTATTATGAAAAATAAAATAGACTTGTTACACTGTTATGACCTGTCTAGTCGAAAGTAGATGGAGAGAGGGAAAGGTCACTAAAGAATAATTTTTCTTTAAACTGTTACTACACATCCATTACTGTGTGTTTTCTAACCTTTTCCATCAACCAATATCTACTATAATCAGAAAAACATCACCTGTGCTGCCCAGGACATGTGCAGACCATAAAGTTCCAATCAGTCAAAATACAAATGAATACAGTGAATCCAAGATATAGATGAACGATTTTTAAGACCTAGATTCCAGACTGACATTTCGGATGAGAGTTATAGCTGCTCATAATCTTTCAACAGGCAACAAATTACAATGCTCATAGATCTAGGGAAGCAACTATTGTCACTTCATTTCATGCTTTGCTGTCCTACCTGGAATAATACAAGGTGGTGTCTAATACCAGCATCACAAATATCTTTTCCAGAATTAGAGTACAAAACCTCTTTCAGTTTCCAAATTCAGGGACAAGTCACAGTTGCTTCACTGTTTGTGACTTATCTCACCACCTTTATTTCAATTAGAAATATTTAATGAGTACATACTCTGTGCCAGACACTGCCTTAGGTTCTGGAGATGATGCTGGAAGTAATATTATACTTGCATTATAAATTCATTATAATTTATATTAAAAATTAGTAATATAAATTACATTCATATTTATATATTATATAAAATGTTATATGCATATTATAATTATTACTAATTATGTTGTTAATATTTGACTGAACCATGTGAAACTGATTTGAAGAAAATGTAGTTTCATATACTTCAACCACATAAAAGGGCCAAAAAGCACATGGCCTGAGGAGAAAAGCGGTCTGACCATGCTTATCATATAGTTTGATGAGTATAATGAGAAATAATATTAAATATATAAATGCCACAAAGAAAACAAAAGGTTTAACTTTTTGGAGAATAGGATCAAGGAAGGCTCTATAGAAGTACAGGAGCTGAGTTTTTTATGGATAAGTAGGAGTTCATGACAATGAGAGATAGAACACATATACAAGGCACAAGGTCATGACATCATAAGCTTTGTTCGGGTAAGTACATAAATTTGGTACTACAAAAATATAAGTAGGAAAGAGGCATGTAGGCAGGAGGCAGATCTTTAAGACTTTTGAATACAATTTTGTGTTCATCAGTCTAGAACCCCATTCCCCAACCCAAAATATGTCTATCATGTGTAAAATACCCATGGCAGATATTTGCACTCTTCAAAGATTATTCAGGTAACCCAAGCAACAGGTACAAACAACCACTGATGACAGCTTCCTTTTTCCCCTTCCTGTTAATACTGATATGTCTACAATTTCAGTGGGATTTTTATATGTTATGATATCATTTTACTTTCTACTTACTGACTGACTTTAGTCTATGATTATATTGGACTCAAAATTGATAAATCAGAAGTAAGGAACTTATTCATAGGAACAATGCTGCAAACAATGGCTAAAGTTTCTGAGTTGTGCCATAAAAAGTAATTAACCCATAATTATTCACTGATTGAATATGTATTTGTTGAGCATTTGCTGTGTGCAGACAGAGTTCTAGATTTGTCCCTAGAGTAGACTCTCAAATTATTTCCTGCCTAGGACAATAAACACTTGGAAACTCTAATGCACTAGCTTCTTCAGCAATGCCAAAGGAAGGGCTTTCCTGACAGAGGGTTTTGGGCGGAGCACAAATATATTACACATTTTCATCTGTCACATAATCTGAAGAGAGAAAGTCTATGTAAATTAATATTAATACTATCTGCACCCAAAACTTATTATCCTTAGTACCAAGAAAATGTAACTTTGGAGACCATCCACAGTATTAACATAGTCAGATTTGGGATATTCTAAATATGTATCTTAATATTTTTGAAGGAAAATGTACTCCTACTAAAGGAAGTATAAGTTAACTTTAGATCTTACTCTTGATGATGTAATGTATATAGTTAGTGATGAATAGTGTATGGTACTGATATAAAGGCAAACTGACAGTCAACTTTTAAGTATACATGAAGATTTTCCTAGTTGCAAAAGTGTTATTATGTTCATCATTTACAATTTCTAACTGATACCACTATATACCAACTCATAAAGGAAACCTTTTAGTTAAGTATGAATAGACATATGAAAGAGATTTACTTTCTGCTCTGCATCATACTTAATATTATTTCACAGGCAATTTTTTCCACTTATGGCATAGTGACACAATTGCAACTAAGTGCATGATTCATAACAAAGTATTTAACTATATATATAATCCACATATATTGTTATAAGTCAGAGAATGATTATTTCATAATCTATTCCATACAGAGTAATTGACACACTCAGATAAAAATAATGACTGCTATAGTATCTCACACATAATAAATTTTTATTAAATATCCACAGAATGCACTGATGAATGAATATGTGATAGTACTTCACAGGCAATAACACTGAATTTATAGCAGTTGGTAGTTGTATATTTAAGGCACAGAAAAAACATGGTGGGTTTGAGCATGTTAACATTGGCTTCATTATCCAACCCACTTATTCTGCCCTGTTTTTCTTCAAAGCATTTGCCATCACCTGACATAAGGTATGTGTTCATCTGCATATTTTCAGTTTCAACCTACTTTATAAACGAATGAATATTCTATGAAAGCAGAGACTTTGCCATTTTCTATACTGCTGTAATCTCACCTGCCCAGTTTCTGATATTGAACAGCCATTAAACAAATTGGTTGAAGGAAAAATACATGAACGCGTTTTTAAACTCCCATACAACAGTTTGTACAATTCAATCAATGATAAATCATGAGACAGTAACTCAGTCATGACATCAAAAACTGTGAAGCAAAACTGGACCTACATCCAAGACTTTCAAGTTCCATTCTTTATCATATTATAAACTATTGATTCGTAGGGACTGGATCAACTATTCTAACAACGGCCTTAAAACCAGAACCTTATTTTAAATGTGTACTGCATTAGGCTTCTACTTCACCACAATATAAAACCCACAACCTCTGCTCATGATATAGTCATATATTTTGAATTTCACCATTAGTGTCTACTGAGGAAAATACTGAAGTAGAAGTAGTTTCTAAAGGTGTGGCCCTCTGTGTTTTTGGCAGTTGAGAGGGATTTGGTTTTATGATTATGATTAGCAGTAAGCTTCACTGAAATTTTATAATTGCTATTTAAAATGAATGCTTATGTCAGATGAGACCATTCAGAATCCCAGATTTCACCCTAGCAGCTATTAAGGTGAATCTCTGTCTTCCACTTATTAGACTGCCATTTATTTTTCTCTTATTTATGTATAGTGATTACATAATGTTAAAATTATAATCTTATCAAAGAAAAATATTTTAATTCAGAACACTTTTGTGCAGGTGTACCTTTCTTGAGATTTACTTTTCTCCCTGTTCTTTACCCAAAAAGCAGAGCTAAGCTTTTGAAAATCTTTAAGAAATAGACCTGAAGGATGTCTTTGAATTCTACAAATATGTGTGAAATATAATTAGTTGATCAAACAAGAGAACTATACTTAACCATATTCACAGTAGAGACTTTAAAATTTTAAATATGTATAAGGTATATGGTAATCTATAGATTAATAATTTTGGATACATTTATGAGAAAATTTTGATCTGAAAAATTTTAATGTCATTCATGAAAGGACTAAAAGGATGTCACTGGCAATCAAAATTTTATTTGATATTTTAAAACTATAAGACAACAAAAAAAATCTACATAACCGTAAAGCCAAAGTGATCCACCATATTTTCCATGTCTTTGTAAAATTTTGCTTAATAGTTTTAAAGTTGACACTCTGTAGGAAAATGAAGCTAAGCCATGGAATGAAAGCCATAGCTTCATGTGTAACATCAATCTCTTGCGTGATTTTTAATGCCATCAAAGTAGTTGTACCTTCTATAAGATGGTAGCTGAAAGCTGATGATGTCTATACATCAAACTTTTAGGAAGAACAAAAACAGAAATTAAATTAAATTGTTAGTAAGTTTGACATAAATATATATTGTAATCTTGTTGGCAAATTATATTTTGTGAGTGTTTATCTGCATTTCTCTTCCCAGCTCCACATCAATTATTTCCCAACTATTCCAGAGTTTGGAAAAATCAACCTAACGTCACTCAGACAAGTTATTCCTAAACAGCAGCATGGTGGCAACTGTTAGGTTGGCTCGTCTTGTCACACTTCCACAGATTTAGCTGGCAAGGAGACCATGAGTACAAATGGATTTAGAAAGCTCCATTACTTACAGCAATAGTAATCATTGGTATCATTTCCCTGATTCTAATTCCCATAATGTGATAAGGCTCAGGTACTGTCTGCATATGCCATGAGTGTGCATGAAAAAGAGGAATGCTGAGATTAAGAAACCCTGAGATTATTAGAGATGCTGGCAAACCTGTTTATCCTCCCCTTAGAGAAAGGCATTGTCTTTGTTATCTTTAAATACAATCAAATATCTCCAGAAAGGGCACACAGACATCTTCACCTTTATTACCCTGAAGGACCTCAGGGAACAGGAGGTCTCCCTGTTTATTATCATGGAATATAAATAAATTTGATCCAAAGAGTCTTTGTCTCTACCTTTCCAGAAATGCCTTATTAAGCAATTCTTGATAAAATAATTCTGAAGCAGATGGGATGGTAATTCCAAAATGTGTATAAAGGTGAGAGATCCATAAGAATTGTCTCCTAGTACCTAATAAGGTCTTAGAAATAATATTTTATATGGTTGTGACTGTACATTATCCAAGACTCTGAGAATATTGTTTACTTTTAATATTACCAAATATATATCCAAACATCCAGTCTTAGTCAAATGCTATGCATTCACCTATCTTCTTGATCTTGCTTAATCTATCAAGTTGCGATAGGCTTTTTTTGTTTTTGTTTTAGTTTTTTTGTTTTTTGGGTTTTTTTTTTTGCGGTACGCGGGCGTCTCACTGCTGTGGCCTCTCCCGCCGCGGAACACAGGCTCTGGACGCGCAGGCCCAGCGGCCATAGCCCATGGGCCCAGCTGCTCCGCGGCACGCGGGGTCCTCCCGGACCGGGGAACGAACCCGCGTCCCCCGCATCGGCAGGCGGACTCCCAACCACTGTGCCACCAGGGAAGCCCCGCGATAGGCTTTTTTATACTTTTTTTTCCCAAGGCCAAATGCTAACTATTTCATTTACTCTTTTCTAATTCTCACCTCTTCCCCACGCCAATCCTAAATTCAAGGGTGATTGTTCTCTCCTATGAAATACTAGAACATAATTCACATGGCACTTATCCATGTCTACATTATATATAATTATAGGCATGCACAGGCCACTCCACATTGACCACAGACTGCCAAGATTTTTGCATGCTATTTTCTTACTTTGGTGATGTATAGATATAGATGGGGATAAAGATCCGATAGAAAATGTATCTAAATGATACAACACAATTAAAATGTTATGATGAAGAGTACACATTCAAGAGTCAAACAGAAACCTAAAATCCTGGTATTATGGCTTATCTGTTTTGTGTAAGGTTCTTAAGTTTATTCACATAAAATTATGATAGTATTCTCATGTTATTTTTAGGGTAAACTGAATTTGAATGTATATCTCTTTTCAAATTCCTAATGTATTCATGCTTTCTTATTTTCTTCTCCAATTTCAAGAAGGATCTGTCTCCTTTGCATATTTCTTTAAATTATTTTTGTTTTCTCTTTTACCAAGTTCTGTTTTTACCTTTATTATGCCTTTACATCTATCTTCTTTGGGTTTATTCTGTGTTTTATTTTTTAGTAACATCATAACTGGGACACAGCTCATAAATTAACATCAAATACTATTTTATAATGTAAGCATTAAACTATATTCACTCTAATTGCATTTCAAAAGTTTTACGTACAATATTTGAATTGTCATTCAAGTCTAGTGAATTGTTTATTTCTATTATAAATTCTTAATTGACACATGAGTTATTCAGAAGTATGTTTTTCAAATTTTCTAAATAAATGGAAATTTATGGGAGCTTTGTAAGTTTACTTTTTTTTTCTTTTTTGGTTATTTTCTTTTGCCACTTTTGTTAGTGTTAAATTTTTTCATGTAATTAGAGACCTACACATTAACATTTCTACACATTTTTTTACACATTTTTGTGGCACTGAGGATGTAAAAAGACATTTTAGATATTCTTCTTACTTCCTGAGAATTGGAAGTGCAATAAAATTTTTTTAAATAAAGATACATTAATTTTGCAGTGAACAGGGCCTTTACTGTGTCTATCTATTATGCTTTAGAACACAGAAGTCTCATTCATGATTTGTGAAATTTTCTAATTTGATAAGCAAAATATCTTGTTGAGTTTATATTTTTAATAAAATTGAAGTTAAACATTTGTGTAGAGATATGTATGTGTGCATGTACTGAGTTTAATTGCTTTATGTTGTAACATTAGTATCATCTTCCCTTTTATTTCTTCTTTTTAAATGCGTGATAAATTCTCCAGTAAAGGTATTTAAGCCTGGGGTTTTTTTTTACAGAAAGATTTTTAATTACTAATTTAATGGCTTTACCTGTGGTTGGTATATTCAGATTTCTTTTTCTTCCTTAGTCAGTTTGTATCTTTATGGGATTTGTATATTTGGTTTATCTAATTTGTTGCCATAAAGTTATTCATAATATTCTGTCCTAATTATTTTAAAATTATTTAGGCAATTAGTGATGTCTCTTCTTTTGTTCCTAATTTTGGTAATAGGTTGTCATATTTCTTTTCCTTATAATCAGCTTAACTGAAAGTTTATTACTTTTTTTTTTCTTTTCAAAGAACTAATTTTTGGTTTATTTTTTGTTTTTAATGTCATTGATTTTCACTCTGATTTTTACTATTTCTTTAGTTCAACATACTTTGTGCTTCTTTTTCTGCCAACTGGAGGTGGAAACTTTGGTTATTGATTTTAAATTCTATCTCCTTTCTAATATAAGCACTTAAAGCTATAAATTTCCCTCTGAGTGCTACTTTATCTGCATCCTACCAATTTTGAGAAATTGTCTTTCTGCTGGGGTATCATTCTCTGTATTCCTAGAAACCTGTGAGTTACCATACTTATTCATTGCCTTTGAAAATTCTCAAATTGATTTGTCAATTATTTATACCCTGGTATTAAGTTTATACTTTACATAACACCCTCCCGAAAATTAAAAAAAAAAACAACAAAAATGAACATGACAGATATCGTAAGCCTCATTTTCACCTTCAGTATAAAAAAAAGTTTATAAAAAGGTCCTATTAAAAGGGAATGTGACATTCTAGTTTTAATAAAAGCATGATCTTCAAGGAAGAAAAGGTGAAAGGATAGAGAAATACAAGATAATACTGATGCATGCAGACGTTTGTCACATAAACTGGTTCCCCAACAGACCATAATACTAATCCATCAGTATATTTCCCTTTTAAACCACTCTAATTATTAACAAAGCAAAGTTCCTCTGTACTGCTCTTATATTTCAGAGAATAAATCCAAGTTTCAATATTTCTTTTGATCTTCAGAACAAGGTTAGATTTTGCTTGACCCTCTTATATATGATTTGAATCTTCTGAAAAGCAGATTTACCTCTTTTGCATTCTCCAAGAAAGATTTCATAGTATGTCTGGCAGGAGGAGAGAAAAGGTAATCATTTTGAAAGACACCCAGAACATTCTCCATAACAAAGACATACTCTCCAGTGCAAAATCCTCATCAGAATCTTTTCTCAGAGGTGTGGATAAGGGCAATACTCTCACTCCAGCCTCCTATAGTCCTCCTGTTTCACCCAAGGGTAGGGGATAATTATACAAGAAGAAACACTTATGAAGGTCACAAGCCAATCACATGGGCCCACCAAAACACTGAGATTTAACTGGAAGATTACAGAATGTTACCTGCCCCCACCAACATATACATACACCTTATCACAACACCACCAAAGAGCCAGTATTAAAACAGTGGAAACAGCTTAAAGAATTGCAAAATGCAGACTCTCTCTGTGGAGGAATACTTAGGGAGGGCCAAAGTAAATAGAGGAGGACAAAATCAGGGATACTAGAGAAATATGAAACCTCTGGCACCTATAGTAATGGAAACGTTTTTAAAAGCAAAACCACTAGCCAGATTAACAGAAATTCTCACAGTAGAGGACTATGTACCTCAGTTCCTATTATGCAATACAAGTTTCAGCTTTCAAAAAAATTACAAGGTGTGTTAAAAAGAAAAAGAAGATCCACAGTTTGAAGAGAAGAATTAAGCATAAAAACCAGACTCAAATATGACACAGATGTTGAAATTATCATACAGGTAATTAAAAATAACTATGATAAATATGTTAAGGGCTATAATGGAGAAAGCAGAGAACATCTAAGAACAGAGAGGTAATTTAAACACAAAGGCTGAAACTATAAGAAAGAATCAAGCCTAACTCAAAGTAACAGAGACTAGAATGATGGTTACCAAAGGCTGGGGTGTGGGGAAAAGGGGAGATTCAAAGAATAGGAAAGAATCAAAAGGAAATGTTAGAAATAAAAAACACTGCAAGAGAAATAATAACTTCATCAACCTTCTAATGCCACAAAATTTCTTTTAAAAGTCAACTTTATGTTATTTATTATTCCTAAGTGTAATATCGGTAATACTTTCTGATGTAAAACATAATGATTCTAAATTCCCCAAGTTCACACTCTTGCAGCTATGATTCTGGTCTAATTCATAATCATATCTTATCTTTATTCATTCACAAATATTTCTTGTGTCCTCTCAATGTTCCAGGCAATAGGTTATACATTGACAATATAACAATGAACAAGACAGCTTTTCCTCATAGAGAATTTGATGTGTACTCTAGATGATGAAGTCATTTCCAATGGAGGTATGGTTAACAATTGTGACAAAATATACATGCATCCTGGATTTGATCAATGGAGTGAATGGATGATGGATGGTGGGAGACATGTTCTTCATTGTTGGAATGGGAGGTTACAAACAGGCAAAGAGAGAAAACTAGAATGACCCATATGGTGATGGACTAAAGTTGGAGACATCAGTACAAACTCATGTTTAGCTTAAAATAAATAATATATATTATATATAAAACAGATACGATATAAATAAATATAAATATGTAATATACATTTTATATATATATATATATACACACACACACACACACCACACAGAGACTATAAATATTTCTACATATCCATATACACACTAGTTAGGATACGCACATATACTTCCTTTCTTTGTCAGCTCAGAGGGCCTAGAAACAATGATACTCCAAGAGCAATGAGCATACCTAGAGCCTAGATCTTGGCTTATAATAAAATCTCTAATAACAGAAACAAAATCTTCTTGAAGAAATGGCTGATTCTATGACTGGGGCAGGAAATGTATGAATCTAGGCTATGTTTTAGTGTCAGAAAGTAAGGAACTGCTCAAGAAAAATACAAAAATGGAAGTATGTCAAAGGGACACAGGAATCAACTGAAAGAGTGCCCAAAGGTCAAAGCTGAACAATTTGAGCAAAAAATAAATATCAGTTTACAACCCAAATTTAAAATAAATATCCATGAGTCTATATTGATTAAAATAATGATTATGATAAATAAGTTGAGGAAGAATAGACACATCCTCATACAGAAAAAAATCCAAGTGATTTATGTAGATATTCCACCCTGTGGAAGGTGAAGCATAACTCTCCACCCCTTAAGCATCTGCTACAATAGTCCTTTCTTTCCAAAGATTAATCTATGGAAAGAAGGGAAAAGAATAACTTTACAGTGGAGAAACCTGACAAACACTATCTCAGCCAGAAGATTAAGATTAACATCAATAGAGATAAATACTGTTGAGAGTATGTACCCTTCATATGATGTGATGAGGATGGCACTTTGCCTTAACGGTTTTTCTTTCAAAAACCAATAATTCCTGTTTATTCATGAGAAAAACCTTAGACAAATCGCAGTTGAAGCACATTCTACAAAATATCTGAATAGTTCTCCTCAAGCTATCAAAGTCATCAAAACAAGGAAAGTGTGAGAAAATTTCACTGGCGTAGGGGAGCCTAAGGAGACATGAAAACTAAATGTGATATGCTATGCTGAAAGGGATCTTGGAACAGAAAAAAGGACATTACGTAAAATTAAAGGCGTATGAATAAATTATGGATTTTAGTTAATAACAATGGATCAAATAGCTCATTATTTGCGACAAATATACCAGCCTAATGTAGACAATAATAGAGGAAACTGGGTGAGAGAGATATTAGAATTCTCTGTATTATCTTCACAACTTTTTAATAAATCTAAATCTATTCTAAAATAAAAAATTCTATAAGCAAAGGCATCGCTGAAACTTACAACTTAGTAAAACTCCATGTAAAGTGAAGTAATTTCATTTTCATTGTGATTGACTGTTCCTCAATTTTGGGAATTATTGTTAATTTAACATCCTGAAAGGAAAGATAACTTTGTTCATTAAAAATCTTGAAATAGGGCTTCCCTGGTGGCGCAGTGGTTGAGAGTCCGCCTGCCCATGCAGGGGACACGGGTTCGTGCCCCGATCTGGGAGGATCCCACCTGCCGCGGAGCGGCTGGGCCCGTGAGCCATGGCCGCTGAGCCTGTGCTCCGCAACGGGAAAGGCCGCGACAGTGAGAGGTCCGCGTACCGCAAAAAAACAAACAAACAAAATGGGGAGCCATTATGAAGCATGTTTATGAGGAAGTATCTATAGTCCACATGGCTTGGTAAAATAATCAGTATTCCTTTTCTCATTTAAAACTTGGATTTGCATTGGGTTTCAGAGAAAAATTTCATCTGTTCAAGTAACTGTTTTTAGTTCAGAACAATGATTAAAGAGATACGATTTTGTCCACTCTCTGATCACTAATTTCTTTAACATATTCCATTGAATTTAACATATCCCATTATGCAAGGTAAGTAGAGACTATCAGCCAAAGAATATCATCCTTCTAGCACCAGCCAAGTGTGATATAATAAAAAAGGAAGAAACTGAAGAGGGAATTATTGCAACATAAAAGCCTTAAGCAAATATAAACTGAAGACATAATTAGTAACACTCATGAGAATATTAATATTTTTGAATACTTATACATCTTATTCTTACAAAAATTGTCTGAAACTCAGTTGTAAATGACACTGACAGAATGAATGAGCATGATTCAGCAGCCTGTTATGGGAGAGATTAATAGCTTCTGTTCTCAAACAAGTTAATCTCTGTGTAAAAATACAGTGCCTTTAGGTTACCTTAGAAAAAAAAGAATTAAATACTTCAACGATAGATCTTTGTGTGTCTGTGACTCACCATCTGCACTAATTTTCTATCAATGTTCTCTTTCAGAGGGTAAAAATCTTTGTGCATGGCATATACTATGTAGAAATCTACATAATTTATGTTAAAGTAGTAAATTGGTTAACATTATGGTTACAGTTACAGTTATGGCTATGGTTACAGTTAAACTAATTGTAGACTAACAGACACTCAAAGTCAAGGACCTAGCTGACTGTGAAGTGTACAGAAGGTACCCAATACATTCTCACTTAATTTTCATTAACAATCATTCAATAATAAAGTTATTGGAACTGAATTTTCCATTAAGACATGTATATAAAAGAATGTCAAACAACAGATTTAAAACACCTTTTTTGTCTTTATTTTTCCTGGATAGAGCTGCAACAGAAATAAAAGACAAACTCTTTGCCATGACGTTTGGATGGGGACACTATGCCTGTCTATTGAAAAAGATTTAATGAGCTAATGAGCTTTACCTAAGTCATTCAACCATAACCCGGAAATAAGCAATCAGATCATATCTATTCTGAGGGGGTCCAATCAAAATAATCAAAATGAGACAGGTCAGAACTCAACAGGATGGTTCCTAATAGGAGCAACCTTTCATATAATAGTTAAAAGTCATATATACTGGAAATTGGAATTGCCTGTATATTTCTTTAATGCTTGAAAGGACCACATTTCTGATAACCAAAGATCACATTATCAGCACCAATAACATTCAAAGCACAATTTGTATTTGGAGCTGTGCTATTAGGGATTAAAGATCATTTGCATTTTTACTGCCACTTAGGGAAAGAACAAAAGCAGAAAAGAATGAACTTTTATAGAGCACCCAATATGTGCTAGGCCTTATGCTAAAGACATTACATATATAATCATATTTATTCCTTATGAAAGTAATGACATAAATCAACTGCATTTGACAATGAGAAACAGGGTAAATGTGGTAAAAATTATACTTTACAGCTAAAGAACTGGCATGTAGTAAATAGTAAAATTGGAAATAGTAAAGCTGAAATGTAAATGCAGGCCATTTTGGCATTCAAGCAAGTATATTACATAACAGACACACATTAATTAATATCCACTAGTTTAACTAGGGTTGAAAGCAAATTCATCGGAATCAGTGGGTGATTGAAATTTCCTAAACATTAAAAATTAGCTTGGATGAAATCTATCAACAACTGCAATAGCTTGTATAGCCCGAAAATTGCACAAGTCTCCTTCTAAGCTTCATTCTGGGCTTGCCCTCCATTAGTGTGCAGAGCTGGCAAACCAGATTATGTTGTTAGATGGAACATCCACCACAGCACTTTTATTGATGTGCTACATACGTTTGCTTAAAGATCCCATTCTGATCTCTCACATTCTGTATTTTTCTCAAAGCAAAATGGAGCAAGTTGGATCACTGAATCAACCACTTTCATAAAGAAAATATATACTCCTATAAACATTTTTTTCTGGATCCTAAGAGGAATACACCCATACAAATGTATAATATGCATACATATATATATATATATATATGCAAGTATGTATGTGTGTATGTAAGTATATATATGTGTACCTATAAGATTATCTTTTACTTTGTATTGTGTAGGCCTTTCTTTTGTTAACTGATATTAGAGAAGACTTCTTTCATGAATTTAAAAGACATCTGGAGAAACATGAAAGTCCACCTCACCTTACGATTTATCCTCAAATGATTTTTCTTCTGACTTTATCACATATTCTTAAAAAGAGAAAGTTGGAAAAGAGGAAGCTATATTAACTTCTCACTGACCTACCTCTTAGCTGAAGGGCTAATGAACAAATAAATAAAAGACTTCAAAACACACTATTTAAGTAATATATCTCCGAATTGAAGCTCTTTTACTCTTCAAGTGGCAAAATCATTTCTAGAGACCTAGACATATTGTGAGCACTGTTTCTCAGGATCGGTATTAGGGATTTGATTTCAATTCAACAAGCATTCCTGAATCCTTGTTTTTTGTTTTTTGTTTTTTAAACCAGGAACACACTGCACAATACCGGAAAATAACATTTGAACGTGAATTCTAACTAGATAAAAATGATTACAGAGATTTGGATAAAGGAAAGATAAGGCTGTACAATCCTGACTCATTGTATGTAAAGAAACAGAATATATTAAGGACAGAGCTAGATCCATGGGCCACTGATTTCAGCACCAGTAGCTCACTCTTTTTAGTCAATAATCACCAGAGAATTATTGTTGATTCAGAAGAAGTGGATTGCCATGAGAGATGTGATGTGTGTAGAGGGAGGAGATGCTGGGCACCTATCACCACATCTGCCTTCACCATACATCTGCCTTTCATAATCCTATTATTTCTCTTTTTCAGCAAGAGCAAATGAAAACATAAGTAAAAATGACTGAATATGTAGCAAAGCCCAAGTAATTAAAATGGTGCATTTATATCCATGTACATAAAATATACCTATTTTTTTAACTTTTATAAAAATTGCAGGAATTACATTACTTTCATAGTAATTAAAGACGTTTATAGTGATTAAACATTATATTTTGGTAGATTTAAAAATTGATCAACCATGTTTTCAAGAAAAAGAGATTTTCCTTCACACGTCACAGGAATAACACAGATCTTAATTTTGACAAATAAACCATTTTTTCTATAGCTTCTGTTTCCTTGTTAAAATTGATGGAAAATATATTGGTCATTGTCTTAATTTCCTCAATAAATTAAGTCTATTACACAAATCTTCCTCAAGTTATGATGGTGTTACAGCCTGATAAACCCATCATAAACTGAAAATATCATAAGAGAAAATGAATTTAATACCACTAAACTAGGGAACATCATAGCTTAGCCTACCCTATCTTAAATGTGCTAAAAACACAATAGACTACAGTTGGACAAATCATCTAAGACAAAGCCTATTTGATAATAAAGTGCTAAATACCTCATGTAATTTACTGAATATTGTACAAAAGTGAAAAACTGAATGGCTGTGTAGGTTCAGAATGATTGTAAGCATATCAGTTGTTTATTCTCATGATCGGGTGGCTGAGTGGCAACTGCAGCTCACTGCCACTGCGCCACATCACCAAGAGAATATAGTATCATATATCACTAGCCCGGGGAAAAGTCAAAATTCAAAGTCGAAGTATAGTTTCTAGTGAATGCATATGACTTTCGCAACGTTGTAGAATCAAAAAATCACTAAGTCGACCCATCATGAATCTGGGACCAACTGTATTGTACTCCATCCCACTCTCGCATCTCCCTGGAGGGAGTCCTTTGTGTGTGTCCTAGTCACTCCTCTGATCTCCTGATCTTTTAGCCTTTAATCTCAATAATAACCCCTCAGATTCTTAGATTTAGTTGTCTATTAATCTCTTATGTAGTAATTATGAGATTTTCTTCTCAAAGTTGAACGGTATAATGGCCTTATCAATGCTTTTTTAAAAAATAAATTTATGTATTTATTTTTGGTTGCATTGCGTTTTCCTTGCTGTGAGTGGGGGTTACTCTTCGTTGCAGTGCACAGGCTTCTCATCACGGTGGTTTCTCTTGTTGCAGAGCACGGACTCTAGGTGCGTGGGGTACAGTAGTTGTGGCTTGTGGGCTCTAGAGCACAGGCTCAGTACTTGTGGTGCACAGGCTTAGTTCCTCCGCGGCATATGAGATATTCCCGAAGCAGGGCTCGAACCCATGTCCCCTGCATTGACAGGCAGATTCTTTTTTTTTTTTAACATCTTTATTGGAGTATAATTGCTTTACAATGTTGTGTCAGTTTCTGCTGTATAACAAAGCGAATCAGGTATACGTATAAATATATGCCCGTATCCCCTCCCTCTTGCGTCTCCCTCCCACCCTCCCTATCGCACCCCTACTGGTGGTCACAAAGAACCTAGATGATCTCCCTGTGTTATGGGGCTGCTTCCCACTAGCTATTTTACATTTGGCAGTGTTTATACGTCTATGCAATTTTCTCACTTCGTCCCAACTTACACTTACCCCTCCCTGTCTCCTCAAGTCCATCCTTGACGTTTGTCCTGCCCCTAAGTTCATCAGAACCTTTTTTTTTTTTCTTGGATTCCGTATATATGTGTTAGCATACGGTATTTGTTTTTCTCCTTTGGACTTACTTCACACTGCATGACAGACTCTAGGTCCATCCACCTCATTACAAATAACTCAATTTCGTTCCTTTTTATTGCTGAGTAATATTCCATCGTATATATGTGCCACATCTTCTTTATCCATTCATCTGTCGATGAAAACTTAGGCTGCTTCCATGTCCTGGATATCATAAATAGTGCTGCAATGAACACTGAGGTACATGTCTCTTTTGAAATTATGCTTTTCTCAGGGTATATGCCAAGTAGTGGGATTGCTGGGTCATATGGTAGTTCTATTTTTAGTTTTTTAAGGAACCTCCACAGTTGCTGTATCAATTTACATTCCCACCAACAGTGCAAAAGGGTTCCCTTTTCTCGACATCCTCTCAAGCATTTACTGTTTGTAGGTATTTTGATGATGGCCATTCTAACTGGTGTGAGGTGAGACCTCATTGTAGTTTTGATTTGCATTTCTCTAATGATTAGTGATGTCGAGCATCCTTTCATGTGTTTGTTGGCAATCTGTATATCTTCTTTGGAGAAATGTCTATTTAGGTCTTCTGCCCATTTTGGATTGGGTTGTTTGTTTTTTTGATATTGAGCTGCATGAGCTGCTTGTATATTTTGGAGATTAATCTTTTGTCAGTTGCTTCGTTTGCAAAAATATTTTTTAACATCTTTATTGAAGTATAATTGCTTTACAATGGTATATTAGTTTCTGCTTTATAACAAAATGAATCAGCTATACATATATCCCCATATCTCCTCCCTATCCCACCCCTCTAGGTGGTCGCAAAGCACCAAGTGGATCTCCCTGTGCTGTGCAGCTGCTTCCCACTAGCTAACTTTTTTACATTTGGTAGTTTATATAAGTCCATGCCACAATCTCACTTCGCCCCAGCTTACCCTACCCCTCCCTTTGTCCTCAAGTCAATTCTCTACGTGTGCATCTTTATTCCTGTCCTGCCCCAGGTTCCTCAGAACCATTTTTTTTAGATTCCATACATATGTGTTAGCATATGGTATTTGTTTTTCTCTTTCTGACTTACTTCACTCTGTATGACAGACTCTAAGTCCATCCACCTCATTACAAGTAACTCAATTTCATTTCTGTTTCTGGCTGAGTAATATTCCATTGTATATACGTGCCACATCTTCTTTACCCATTCATCTGTCAATGGACACTTAGGTTGCTTCCATGTCCTGGCTATTGTAAATAGTACTGCAGTGAACATCAGGGTACATGTATTTTTTTGAATTATGGTTTTCTCGGGGTATATGCCCAGTAGTGGGATTGCTGGGTCATATGGTAGTTCTATTTTTAGTTTTTTAAGCAACCTCCACACTGTTCTCCATAGTGGCTGTATCAATTTACATTCCCACCAACAATGTAGGAGGGTTTCTTTTTCTCCACACCCTCTCCAGCATTTGTTTGTTGATTTTTTGATGATGGCCATACTGACTGGTGGGAGGTGATACCTCATTGTAGTTCTGATTTGCATTTCTCTAATGATTAGTGATGTTGAGCAACCTTTCATGCGTTTGTTGGCCATCTGTATATCTTCTTTGGAGATCTGTCTATTTAGCTCATCTGCCCATGTTTGGATTGGGCTGTTTTTTTTTTTGATATTGGGCTGCATGAGCTGCTTTTATATTTTGGAGATTAATCCTTTCTCAGTTGCTTCATTTGCAAATATTTTCTCCCATTCTGAGGGTTGTCTTTGCCTCATTTATGCTTTCCTCTGCTGTGAGAAAAGCTTTGAACTTTGCTTAGGTCCCATTTGTTTATATTTGTTTTCATTTCCATTTCTCTAGGAGGTGGGTCAAAAAGGATCTTGCTGTGACTTATGTCATAGAGTGTTCTGCCTATGTTTTCCTCTAAGAGTTTTATAGTGTCTGGCCTTACATTTAGGTCTTTAATCCATTTTGAGTTTATTTTTGTGTATGGTGTTAGGGAGTGTTCTAATTTCATTCTTTTACATGTAGCTGTCCAGTTTTCCCAGCACCATTTATTGAAGAGGCTGTCTTTTCCCTATTGTACTCTTGCCTCCTTTATCAAAGATAAGGTGACCATATGTGCATGGGTTTATCTTTGGGTTTTCTATCCTGTTTCACTGATCTCTATTTCTGGTTTTGTGCCAGTACAATCCTGTCTTGATTACTGTAGCTTTGTAGTATAGTCTGAAGTCTGGAAGCCTGAATCCTACAGCTCTGTTATTCTTTCTAATGATTGCTTTAGCTATTCGTGGTCTTTTGTGTTTCCATACAAATTGTGTAATGTTTTGTTCTACTTCTGTGAAAAATGCTATTGGTAGTTTGATAGGAATTGCATTGAATCTGTAGATCACTTTGGGTAGTATAGTCATTTTCACAATGTTGATTCTTCCAATCCAAGAACATGGTATATCTCTCCATCTGTTTGTAACATCTTTCATTTCTTTCATCAGTGTCTTATAATTTTCTTCAGAAAGTCTTTTGTCTCCTTACGTAGGTTTATTCCTAGGCATTTTATTGTTTTTGTTGCAGTGGTAAACGGGAGTGTTTCCTTCTCTTTCAGATTTTTCATCCTTAGTGTATAGGAATGCAAGAGATGTCTATGAAATAATTTTGCATGCTGTTACTTTACCAGATTCATTGATTAGCTCTAGCAGTTTTCTGGTAGCATCTTTAGGACTCTCTAGGTGTAATATCAAGTCATTTGCAAACAGTGACAGCTTTACTTCTTCTTTTCTGATTTGGATTCTATTTCTTTTTCTTCTATGATTGCTGTGGCAAAAACTTCCAAAACTATGTTGAATAACAGTGATGACAGTGGACAACCTTGTGTTGTTCCTGATCTTAGAGAAAATGATTTCAGTTTTTCACCATTGAGAACGATGTTGGCTGTGGATTTCTCACATATGGCCTTTACTATGTTCAGGTAAGTTCCCTCTATGCCTGCTTTCTGAAGGGTTTTGATCATAAACGGATGTTGAAAGTTTTCTATCCATCTATTGAGATGATATGGGTTTTCTCCTTCAGTTTGTTAATATGGTTTATCACACTGATTGATGTGTATATTGATGAATCCTTGTATTCCTGGGATAACCCCCATTTGATCATGGTATATGATCCTTTTAATGTGCTGTTGGATTCTGTTTCCTAGTATTTTGTTGAGGATTTTTGCATCATGTTCATCAGTGATACTGGCCTGCAGTTTTCTTTTTTTGTGACATCTTTGTCTGGTTTTGGTTTCAGGGTAATGGTAGCCTCGTAGAATGAGTTTAGGTGTGTTCCTCCCTCTGGCATACTTTTGAAGATTTTGAGAAGGATAAGTGTTAGCTCTTCTCTAAATGTTTGATAGAATTCGCCTATGAAGCCATCTAGTCCTGGGCTTTTGTTCGTTGGAAGATTTTTTTTTTTTTGCGGTATGCAGGCCTCTCACTGTTGTGGCTTCTCCCGTTGTGGAGCACAGGCTCTGTACGTGCAGGCTCAGTGGCCATAGCTCACAGGCCCAGCCGCTCTGCAGCATGTGGGATCTTCCCAGACTGGGGCACGAACCCGTGTCCCCTGCATTGGCAGGCGGACTCTCAACCACTGCGCCATGAGGGAAGCCCCTCGTTGGAAGATTTTTAATTACAGTTTCAACTACATCACTTGTGATTGCTCTGTTTATATTTTCTGTTTCTTCCTGGTTCAGTCTTGGAAGGTTGTGCTTTCCTAAAAATTTGTCCATTTCTTCCAGGTTGCCCATTTTATTGGCATATGATTGCTTGTAATGATCTCTCATGATCCTTTGTATTTCTGCAGGGTCAGTTTTACTTCTCCTTTTTCATTTCTAATTCTGTTGATTTGTCTTCTCCCTTTTTTTCTTGATGAGTCTGGCTAATTGTTTATCAATTTTGTTTACCTTCTCAAAGAACCAGCTTTTAGGTTTATTGATCTTTGCTACTGTTTCCTTCATCTCTTTTTCATTTATTTCTGACCTGATCTTTATGATTTCTTTCCTTCTGCTAACTTTCAGATTCTTTTGTTCTTCTTTCTTTAGGTGTAAGGTTAGGTTGCTTTAGGTGTAAGGTTAGGTTGTTTTTTTTCTTGATTCTTGAGGTTGCACTGTATTGCTATAAACTTCCCTCTTAGAACTGCTTTTGCTGCATCACATAGGTTTTGGGTTGTCAGGCTTTCACTGTCATTTGTTTCTAGGTATTTTTTGATTTCCTCTTTGATTTTGTCAGTGATTTCTTGGTTATTTAGTAGCATATTGTTTAGCCTCCATGTGTTTGTATTTTTTACAGTTATTTTCTTGTAGTTGATATCTAGTCTCATAGCGTTGTGGTTCAGAAAGGATGCTTGATGCAATTTCAATTTTGTTAAATTCACTAAGGCTTGATTTGTATCCCAAGATATGTTCTATCCTTGAGAATGTTCCATGAGCACTTGAAAAGAAAGTGTATTCTGTTGTTTTTGGATGGAACGTTCTATGCATATCAATTAAGTTCATCTTGTTTAATTTGTCACTTAAAGCTTGTGTTTCCTTATTTTCATTTTGCATGACCTGTCCATTAGTGAAAGTGGGGTGTTAAAGTCTATTATGATTGTCTGTTGATTTCCTCTTTTATGGCTGTTAGCATTTGCCTCATGTGTTGAGGTGTTCCTATGTTGGGTGTGTAAATATTTACAATTGCTATATCTTTTTCTTGGATTGATCCCTTGATCATTATGTAGTGTCCTTCTTTGTCTCTTGTAGCAGTCTTTATTTTAAAGTCTATTTTGTCTGATATGAGAATTGCTACTCCAGCTTTCTTTTGATTTCCATTTGCATTGAATAAAATTTTCCATTCCCTCACTTACAGTTTGTGTGTGTCCCTAGGTATGAAGTGGATCTCTTGTAGACAGCATATATACAGGTCTTGTTTTTGTACACATTCTGCCAGTCTTTGTCTTTTGGTTGGAGCATTTAATCCATTTACATTTAAGGTAGTTATTGATATGTATGTTCCTATTACCATTTTCTTAATTGTTTTGTGTTTGTTATTGTAGGTCTTTTCCTTCTCTTGTGTTTCTTGCCTAGAGAAATGCCTTTAGCATTTGTTGTAAAGCTGGTTTAGTGGTGCTGAATTCTCTTAGCCTTTGCTTGTCTCTAAAGGTTTTAATTTCTCCATCGAATCTGAATGAGATCCTTGTTGGGTAGAGTAATCTTGGTTGTAGGTTTTTCCCTTTCGTCACTTTAAATATGGCCTGCTGCTGTTTCTGCTGAAAGATCAGCTGTTAACCTTATGGGGATTCCCTTCTATGTTATTTGTTTTTCCCTTGCTGCTTTTAATATTTTTTCTTTGTATTTAATTTTTGATAGTTTGATTAATATGTCTTGGTGTGTTCCTCCTTTGATTTATCCTGTATGGGACTCTCTGTGCTTTCTGGACTTGATTGATTATTTCCCTTCCTACTCTAAGGAAATTTTCAACTACAATCTCTTCAAATATTTTCTCAGACCCTTTGTTTTTCTCTTCTTCTTCTTGAAGGGATCCCTATAATTCGAATGTTGGTACATTTAATGTTGTCCCAGATGTTTCTGAGACTGTCCACAATCCTTTTCATTCTTTTTTTCTTAATCTGCTCTGTGGTAGTTATTTCCACTATTTTATCTTCCAGGTCACTTATCTGTTCTTCTGCCTCAGTTATTCTGATATTGGTTCCATCTAGAGAATTTTAAATTTCATTTATTGTGTTGTTTATCATTGTTTGTTTGCTCTTTGGTTCTTCTAGGTCTTTGTTAAACATTTATTGTATTTTCTTCATTCTATTTCTAAGACTGGATCATTTTTACTATAATTACTCTGAATTCTTTTTCAGGTACGCTGCCTATTTCCCCTTCATGTGTGTGGTCTGGGGGTTTTTTACCTTGCTCCTTCATCTGCTGCATACTTCTTTGTCTTCTCATTTTGTTTAGCTTACTGTGTTTGGGGTCTCCTTTCCACAGGCTACAGGTTCATAGTTCCCTTTGTTTTTGGTGTCTGCCCCCAGTGGGTAAGTTTGGTTCAGTGTGTTGTGTAGGCTTTCTGGTAGAGGGCACTGGTGCCTGTGTTCTGGTGGGTGGGGCTGGATCTTGTCTTTCTGGTAGGCAGGGCCACATCCAGTTGTGTGTTTGGAGAATCTGTGAACTTAGTATGATTTTAGGCAGCCTCTCTGCTAATGGGCTGGATTGCATTCCTGTCTTGCTAGTTGTTTGGCATGGGGTGTCCAGCACTGGCGGTTGCTGGCTGTTGAGTGGAGCTGGGTCTTAGCATTGATTTGGAGATCTATGGAAGACCTCTTGCCAAGTGATATTACATGGGGCCGGGAGTTCTCTGGTGGTCCAATGTCCTGAATGCAGCTCTCCCACCTTAGAGGCTCAGGCCTGACACCAGGCTGGACCATCATGATCCTGTCAGCCACACGGCCAGATACATAGTTTCTTGCCTTTTGGGAAGTTGGAGGTGTTCTGCCAGTGTTCAGTAAGTGTTCTGTAGGAGTTGTTCCACTTGTAGATGTATATTTGATGTTTTTGTGGGGAGGAAGGTTATCTCCATGTCTTACTCCTCCTCCATCTTGAAGCACCCTTCAGCAGGCAGATTCTTAACCACTGCCTCACCAGGGAAGTCCTTCAATGATACTTTTCTACTTCCCCAGTCCCAAAAGACCAATTATTCCTCCTCTTTTTTTTTTTTTTTTAATGCTTGGCTTTTTATTATTTATTTATTTTTGGCCGTGTTGGGTCTTCATTTCTGAGCGAGGGCTTTCTCTAGTTGTGGCATGCGGGGACCACTCTTCATCATGGTGCGCGGACCTCTCACTATTGTGGCCTCTCTTGTTGCGGAGCACAGGCTCCAGACGCACAGGCTCAGTAGTTGTGGCTCACAGGCCTACTTGCTCTGCTGCATGTGTGATCTTCCCAGACCAGGGCTCGAACCTGTGTCCCCTGCATTAGCAGGCAGATTCTCAACCACTGCGCCACCAGGGAAGCCCTCTCCTCTTCTTGACTCCAATCGTTAGTCATCTTCCCCACCATAGCACAAACACATATGTGCACACATACACTCACAATTATTTTCATCTTCATTAATCTAATACTCCAGATTTCAAATTTGGTCCTTATTTCTCTATGTTCTGCAGATTCTTTCTCTGAAGAATTTAGTCTATTCTTAAGGCTTCCACATGTATCCTAAAACCTTACAACTTCATTCACAAATATCTAAGTCTACATGTCTTATATTTATTAAAACTGGATGCATTCTCTGTACCCTTCTCAATCAAATTCTGTCAGGAGCATTCCTTATCTCAGTTAATGTTGACACCATCTACTAGTCTCATAAGGTGGGCAGGAGCAACTGCCCCAGAGACATTGTGTAATAAAAAGTTTCCCTGAGGCTATTTCTCTTTTGGAGTGTGGGTATGTGGAGTGCAGAAGTGAATCATTGATAATGTAGAGACAGAGAAATTCAGAAACTTTTCCTACTTAGTAACTTTACCCTTGCTTTGACTTTGTATTTAAAGGTAATAATAAACAACTATTAGCCTCTATTACATGTCAGGCATCCTACTGACAGTGTTACATTGATATATTTCTATTTAATCTTGACGGTGAATTTGCAAGTTGGATACTCTCATTTCCTGGGTAAGGAAACTGAACCAAGTAAAGCTAAGTATCTTGTCTGGATGTCATACAGGTATTTTCCAAGTACAAGTCCATTTGCCTCAAAAAACTGCTTTTTTATCTCTATAATCTGTCACCTATAGCTTCCAAGAGCAATTATTTGGGGACCCAAAGACTTCAAATGCTTGAAACTGGCACCTTGGTCTTATTTAGTTTAAGGAAATTGAGCTGTAGGAGGCACCAGTTAAAAGTAGTCTTTTTCTTACCTTGATACCAAGACTTAGCTGCTGAATCATGAACACTATTCTACAGAACATCATATCATAATAAGATTCCATTTATAAACCTTTATGCTTAAGCACCATTTTAATGGCTGTTATTCATAAAGAAAAAGTGTATCTGCATTGTTGGAATCTGAAATCCAACCACTGGTCCTTGAAAAGGTACTGTAATAGGTAGGAATTGCTTCCAAGTAGATCTGGGTTACTGTTTTATACAGGTGAGGCTTTGGTCTGTTCAGTGGGTAAGAGCATGTTTTAAGAAGGTTACAGTTTTGGTCACCAAGAAAAGCAGCTTTGCACAAATAACTTCTTGTCTATAAATACATGTGTGTGTTTTTCTATGCCAAAATCATTTCTTACTTTGCACCAGTCCTTGTACATTGAGCAGTGCAAAATATTTGCGAGACTGCTATGTCATAAACAACTAAAATATTAAATATGGAAATATGTTTTCTTTCTCTCTTTAGAGCCTCAACACAATGCAAGGTTATTCTTCCCACTTTAGAGATAGAAAAGTCAAGTTCAGGTAGTTAAAAAATAATATTCTCAAGGTAAAAATAAACGCTCTTAAATAGAAAAGTCAGGATGTGAATATGACTAAAAATACACATTGTAATATTGGTGACTCAGTAGTGTCAGCTTTGTATGCAAAGGACAGTATGATATTACTGTCACTGTATAGTAGCATATCACGGGTTACAATAATAAAATTAGTTTATAGCAGTATTTTATTATTGCTCATATATCACAGTTTAGGGCTTAAACTATATGGAGACACCAGAGGACATTAACGGATAAAAAGCTTCTGAGGGCTTCCCTGGTGGCGCAGTGGTTGAGAGTCCACCTGCCGATGCAGGGGACACGGGTTCGTGCCCCGGTCTGGGAAGATCCCACATGCCGCGGAGCGGCTGGGCCCGTGAGCCATGGCCACTGAGCCTGCACTCCGCAACGGGAGAGGCCACAACAGTGAGAGGCCCGCGTACCGCAAAAAAAAAAAAGCTTCTGAATATAATGCAAAATATCTCTAGGTAACACAGCAATTAAAATTGGTCTTTGACTTGTTCCTGTTCAGTGACCACTCAAAATGAAGAACTCATGATAATATTCCAGACAGTTGTTCATATCAGAAAAATAAGTTCAAACCCACTAAAATTTGGCCTTATTAATATTCTAGAAATAACACAAATAGAATCTTTTAGTCAAGACGCCATTGCAGACTAAGTTTAAAGTTAATACAGTTCTTATTCAATAGAGTTGAATTAAAAAAATATTAGAGTCCCTTTCCTTTCATGTTTAATCATTTACATTTTTAGTTAAAAATACATAGAAAATTATGAAGATTACGTTATTTGATGTACGTGGGCATTTTTTAATTTTGAGAATTGAGGGAGAGAGACTAAATACCTTTGCATACTGAGATGTATTTATATTTTTCTGCCCTTCAAACATGTTTTCAATTTTAATACTTAAATGTGAACAGCAGTTAGTCCACAATTTAATCACAGATGATCAAGAGAATCAAGTTTAAAAATCAGATACTGTGCATGTGGTAGCTTCTTCTGCCTTCAGTTTGCAATGCTTCTACAATAAACACACAATAGTTTTACATGACTGTTGCAGGCCTCCAACTAAGAGCTGCTAACTTAACAAGAAGCTAGCAAATTCTTTAAAAAAGAAGGATTGTGTTTGGATATACCCTGCTGTGTTAAATAATTTAACTGCAGTAATTAGCAGTAGGTTTTTCAATCTTCCCATGAGAGGTAGAAGAAAGGAGCCTCTAGGGAAGAGAATAGAAAGAAAGCAAAAACTAGAGGGGAGCTGTAACAACTGAGAAGATGACATGCTGCGTGATCAATGGCCACAATTGTCATAAATATGTTTCATAGGAAGATATCAGAACTTTATACAGTGCAACACTTGGAATTAAATCCATAAGGTATTCATGAATTAGAAATTAATGTCTCAGCTCTGGGAGTTTTAACTTTAAAAAAAGATAAGTACAGCAGGCACACATTGATTTAACGCTAAACATTAGAATATACTTGTTTATTAGATGATTTCAATATAGTGTCTGACTCTTTTCCAAATCATGGGTTTCATCTATTGGAAATTTAAAATATAACATCCAGAGCATTTTCTTTTTTAAAGACATACATCACAAATCTGTACTTTAAGACATTAAAAAGAATTAAACAGCAATTTTAAGAAACAATTTTTATATTAAATTGTAAGTATTTTGGTTTTCACTGTAAATTATTGTAAATAAGTAAAACGGTAATAATGTTAAATTATTAAATATTCTTTGAAATATACCTTAAGTAGATTCTTTGTTTTTTTAAGATAAATATATATATATTTTTAACATCTTTATTGGAGTATAATTGCTTTACAATGCTGCATTAGTTTCTGCTGTATAATAAAGTGAATCAGCTATATGTGTGCATACATCCACATATCCCTTCCCTCATGCGTCTCCTTCCCACCCTCCCTATCCCACCCCTCTAGGTGGTCACAAAGCACCGAGCTGATCTCCCTGTGCTATGCGGCTGCTTCCCACTAGCTATCTATTTCACATTTGGTAGCATATATATGTCCATGACACTCTCTCACTTCGTTCCAGCTTACCCTTCCGCCTCCCCTGTCCTCAAGTCAATTAGCTACGTCTGCCTCTATATTCCTGTCCTGCACCTAGGTTCTTCAGAACCATTTTTTTAAAATTTCCATATATATGTGTTAGCATACAGTATTTGTTTTTCTCTTTCTGACATACTTCCCTCTGTATGACAGACTCTAGGTCCATCCACCTCACTACAAATAACTCAGTTTTGTTTCTTTTTATGGCTGAGTAATATTCCATTGCATATATGAGGCACATCTTCTTTATCCATTCATCTGCCGATGGACACCTAGGCTGCTTCCATGTCCTAGCTCTTGTAAATAGAGCTGCAATGAACATTGTGGAACATGACTCTTTTTGAATTATCATTTTCTCAGGGTATATGCCAGGTAGTGGAACTGCTGGGTCATATGGTAGTTCTATTTTTAGTTTCCTAATGAACCTCCATACTGTTCTCCATAGTGGCTGTATCAATTTATATTCCTGCCAATAGTGCAAGAGAGTTGCCTTTTCTGGACACCCTCTACAGTATTTACTGTTTGTAGATATTTTGAAGATGGCCATTCTGACTGGTGTGCGGTGATACCTCATTGTAGTTTTGATTTGCTTTCTCTAACGATTAGAGATGTTGAGCATCCTTTCATGTGTTTGTTGGCAATCTGTATATCTACTTTGCAAAATGTCTATTTAGGTCTTCTTCCCATTTTTGGATTGGATTGTTTTTTTGAAATTGAGCTGCAGGAGTTGCTTGTAAATTTGGGAGATTAATCCTTTGTCAGTTGTTTCATTTGCAAATATTTTCTCCCATTCTGAGGGCTGTCTTTTCATCTTATTTATGGTTTCCTTTGCTGTGCAAAAGCTTTTAAGTTTCATTAGGTCCCATTGGTTTATTTTTGTTTTTATTTCCATTTCTCTAGGAGTTGGGTCAAAAAGGATCTTGCTGTGATTTATGTCATAGAGTGTTCTTCCTATGTTTTCCCCTAATAGTTTTATAGTGTCTGGCCTTACATTTAGGTCTTTAATCCATTTTGAGTTTATTTTTGTGTATGGTGTTAGGGAGTGTTCTAATTTCATTCTTTTACATGTAGCTGTCCAGTTTTCCCAGCACCATTTATTGAAGAGGCTGTCTTTCTTCCATTGTATATTCTTGCCTCCTTTATCAAAAATAAGGTGACCATATATGCATGGGTTTATCACTGGGCTTTCTATCCTGTTCCATTGATCTATATTTCTGTTTTGTGCCAGTACCATACTGTCTTGATTACTGTAGCTTTGTAGTATAGTCTGAAGTCTGGGAGCCCTATCTTTTTGGATTGATCCCTTGATCATTATGTAGTGTCCTTCTTTGTCTCTTGTAGCAGTCTTTATTTTAAAGTCTATTTTGTCTGATATGAGAATTGCTACTCCAGCTTTCTTTTGATTTCCATTTCCATTGAGTAACTTTTTCCATTCCCTCACTTACAGTCTGTGTGTGTCCATAGGTCTGAAGTGGGTCTTTTGTACACAGCATACATACAGGTCTTATTTTTGTATCTATTCAGCCAGTCTATGTCTTTTGGTAGGACCATTTAATCCATTTACATTTAAGGTAGTTATTGATATGTATGTTCCTATTACCATTTTCTTAATTGTTTTGCATTTGTTATGTAGGTGTTTTCCTTCTCTTGTGTTTCCTGCCTAGAGAAATTCCTCTAGCATTTGTTGTAAAGCTGGTTAAGTGGTGCTGAATTCTCTTAGCCTTTGCTTGTCTGTAAACGTTTTAATTTGTCTGTCAAATCTGAATGAGATCCTTGCTGGGTAGAGTAATCTTGGTTGTAGGTTTTTCTCTTTCTTCACTTTAAATATGGCCTAGCACTCCTTTGTGGCTTGCAGAATTTCTGCTGAATGATCAGCTGTTAACCATATGGGGATTCCCTTCTATGTTATCTGTTGTTTTTCCCTTGCTGCTTTTAATATTTTTTCTTTGTATTTAAATTTTGATAGTTTGATTAATATGTGTCTTGGTATGCTTCTCCTTGGATTTACCCTGTATGGGACTCTCTGTGCTTCCTGGCATTGACTATCTCCTTTCCCATATTAGGGACATTTTCAACTATAATCTCTTCAAACATTTTCTCAGTCCCTTTGTTTTTCTCTTCTTCTTCTGAGACCCCTATAATTCGAATTTTGGTGCATTTAATGTTGTCTCAGAATTCTCTAAGACTGTTCTCAATTATTTTCATCCTTTTTTCTTTATTCTGCTCTGCAGTAGTTATTTGCACTATTTTATCTTCCAGGTCACTTATCTGTTCTTCTGCCTCATTTATTCTGGTACTGATTCCTCCTGGAGAATTATAAATTTCATTTGCTGTGTTGTTCATCATTTTTTGTTTGCTCTTTAGTTCTTCTAGGTCTTTATTAAATGTTTCTTGTATTTTCTCCATTCTATTTCCAAGATTTTGGATCATCTCTATCATTATTCTGAATTCTTTTTCAGTTCGACTGCCTATTTCCTCTTCACTTGTTTGGTCTGGTGGGTTTTTGCCTTGCTCCTAATCTGCTGTGTGTTTCTCTGTCTCTCATTTTGCTTAACTTACTGTGTTTGGGTCTCCTTTTCGCAGGCTGCACGTTCGTAGTTCCCATTGTTTTTTGTGTCTGCCCTCAGTGTCTAAGGTTGGTTCAGTGGGTGTGTAGGCTTCCTGGTGGAAGGGACTGGTGCCTGTGTTCTGGTGGATGAGGCTGGATCTTGTCTTTCTTGTGGGCAGGACCGCCTCCAGTCATGTGTTTTTGGGTGTCTGTGACCTTACTATGATTTTAGGCAGCCTCTCTGCTAATGGGTGGGGTTGTGTTCCTGTCTTCCTAGTTTTTTGGCATAGGGTGTCCAGCACTGTAGCTTGTTGGTTGTTGAGTGGAGCTGCGTCTTCACATTGAGATGGATATCTATGAGAGAGCTTTCACCATTTCATATTATGTGGAGCCAGGAGGTGTCTTGTGGACCTATGTTCTGAACTTGGCTCTCCCACCTCAGAGACACAGGCTTGACACCCAGCCAGAGCACAAAGACCCTGTCAGCCACACGGCTCAGAAGAAAAGGTAGAAAGAAAAGAAAAAGAAAAGGAAAGGAAAGGAAAGGAAGGAAAGGAAAGGAAAATGAAAAATATGAAGATATTAAAATAAAAAATAAAAAAATACAAATTTAAAAAAAATTAAAAATTAAGAAAAAAAAAGAAAGATGAGAGCAACCAAACCAAAAAAGAAATCCACCAATGATAAGCAGCGCTAAAAAGTATACTAAAAAACCAAAACCAACAACCAAAAAAAACCAAAAAGCAAAACAGACAGAACCCTAGGACAAATGGTAAAAGCAAAGCTATACAGACAAAATCACAGAAAGAAGCATACCCATACACACTCACAAAAAAAAGGGAAAAAAAGTATATATATATATATAAAAATAAAAAAGAGAGCCACCAAATCAATAAATAAATCTACCAATAATAAACTCTAAATACTAAACTAAGAAAAACATAAAACCAGAAACAAATTAGATGCAGAAAGCAAATCCCAAGTCTATAGTTACTCCCAAAGTCCACCACCTCAATTTTGGGTTGATTCGTTGTCTTTTCAGGTATTCCACAGATGCAGGGGACAGTAGGTTGATTGTGGAGATTTAATCCACTGCTCCCGAGGCTGCTGGGAGAAATTTCCCTTTCTCTTCTTTGTTTGCACAGCTCCTGGGGTTCAGCTTTGGATCGGCCCAGGCTTTGCATGTATGTCTCCTGAGGGCATCTGTCCTTCGCTCAGACAGGATGGGGTTAAAGGAGTGGCTGACTAGGGAGCTCTGGCTCACTCAGGCTGGGGGGGAGGGAGGGGTATGGAATGTGGGGCGAGCCTCTGGCGGCAGATGCCAGTGTGGCTTTCCAACAGCCTGAAGTACAGTGTGTTTTCCTGGGGGAAGGTGTCCCTGGATTATGGGACTCTGGCAGTGGCAGGCTGCACAGGCTCCTGGGAGGGGAGGTACGGGCAGTGACCTGTGCTTGCACACAGGCTTCTTGGTGGCTTCAGCAGCAGCCTTAGCATTTCATGCCCATCTCTGGTGTCCACGCTGATAACCACAGTTCACGCCTGTCTCTGAAGCTTGTTTAGGCGGTGCTCTGAATCCCCTCTCCTTGCGCACCCGAAAACAATGGTCTCTCTCCTCTTAGGCAGTTCCAGACTTTTTCCCGGACTCCTTCCCGGCTAGCTGTGGTGCACTAGCCCCATTCAGGCTGTGTTCACGCAGCCAACCCCAGTCCTCTCCCTGGGATCTGACCTTCTAAGCTGGAGCCTCAGCTCCCAGCCCCGCCTGCCCCGGCGGGTGAGCATGCGAGCCTTTCAGGCTGGTGAGTGCTTGTCGGCACCGCTCCTCTGTGCGGGAATCTCTCCGCTTTGCCCTCTGCACCCCTGTTGCTGTGCTCTCCTCCGTGGCTCTGAAGATTCTACCACCCCCACCCCCCGTCTCTGCCAGTGAAGGGGCTTCCTAGTGTGTGGAAACCGTTCCTCTTTCACAGCTCCCTCCCACTGGTGCAGGTCCCATCCCTATTCTTCTGTCTCTGTTTTTTTCTTTTACCCTACCCAGGTACGTGGGGAGTTTCTTGCCTTTTGGGACGTCTGAGGTCTTCTGGCAGCCTTCAGTAGGTGTTCTGTAGGAACTGTTCCACATGTAGATGTATTTCTGATGTATTTGTGGGGAGGAAGGTGATCTCCACGTCTTGCTCCTCCACCATCTTTAAGGTCTCCCCACCTTAAGTACATTCTTAAAATGAATGAGATATTTAAGAAATTCATCCAAATTGTTAAGAATCGGTACCTGTTTTTTTGCAGGACTAACTGTAGACCTAAATAATCTTTAGAGTGACAGGTAAAATCAGAAAGTAAAAGATTATCTATAGTCTCTCATTTATCTAGCCATTCATCCACTTCTGTCTATCAAATCTATTTAAAATGAGAGTTTAATCTTTGAATTATTATCAGTATAATTACTAGTCCTCAGATTGTTATACCTGGAGCAAACATATGTGATAAAAGATAATGAAATTTGTTGTAATTTAAAGAACTTATCCATATATACAAGTAGGTTGAGCTTCATCTCTCAGCAGCACCTATTTTTAGAACATGAGTGAAGTAATAACCATCACCCACTTTAATCCCAAATGGTGAGTTTGTTTCTCAACAAAAGGGAATGTTTTTATATATTTTTTGAAGAAGCGGAGTAACTTCGGGAAACCTTCTTGTCAGCACTAGAACTGTTAATGCATAAATCCTTTTCAATTTTTGAGGATATTTCATTCTTCTCTAATTCTGCTTAGGATCCACTTTGGTAATATTTTCTGCCTTAGATTAATTACCCTGATCTAATTCACTTTGTGGAGGACAGCTGTGGTATGTGGGTTGCCCACTGATGTATTGTGTTAAATGACGCCCATCTGTCATTGCCGCATATCAGCATGGATTAAGTGTCATCCACTTCTTTGGTTCTGCTGAGATATGAAGTACAGCTACAATGTTTACTACTGTTGTTAATTTAATATCTACACCTTTAATAACCTGACTGCTGTCACTCGCTGAACAATGATACATGATGGCCAGCAAAGAACCAGATAGAAAGCATTAACTAGACAGCACAACAGATCCTCTGGCACAGTTAATTAGGACACTACTGGACAAAGTTGTTATGGGGGGCCCTGTAGAACATTCCCTTGGGAAAGCTTTATTGAGAAATAAAGTTAAAAGAATCCGTGATAATAGCAATTTTGACAAATTTAATCAATATGTTTTCTTAAAAAACAATTATTTTTTAATTATCATTTTATCTTTCAAAGAGTTAATCATGGACCCTTTATTTCTTCACACTGTTTTGTTCTTATTTTACCTCCACTCCCCAAGCTTTCAATAAATGTGTTTCCTTGGGTTTGACTGATCCAAATGTAATACACCAAATCTAATGGGCTGGGTTTGAAGTTTTCCTTCTTGGTCAAACTAACCTTATTCCAAAATTTGGGGGAAAGATACAAGGATTCCAGAGTATATATATATGTGTGTATATATATATATATATTATATATAATATTTTATTCTGTTTTCAAAAAAAGTAATTAAATATTACTATATGCACATGATTGCTTATATAACATGGTAAAATGAAAATTAAAAATATGCATGTTTAAGTCCTAAATATATTAAAAGATGACCCTATGAAGTATTTTAAATTATATAAAAAATTGATAGAATGAAAGAATAAACATACCAAATTTTTATTTTAATACTTCTAAAATACTTTAAAAAATAAAATATTAGCCAAAGAACATGTAACTTGACTTTTCTATTTCCTTTTAGCTCTAGTTTTTCATATTTTTCTAGGTTAATTTGACTTACTGATTTACATTAATATTCACATTTGAACCATTCAAAAAATCTCAATCTCTTCTCCAAATTTTTTCTTTTTTTTTTTTTAATTAAAGTGCTCAACACCACTAGTCACCAGGGAAATGCAAACAAAACCACAATGAGATACTATCTTACACCTGTTAGGATGTTTAAGTGGTGACCTAAATAGGAAGGAAATCCAAAAAAGAGGGGATATATGTATATGTGTAGCTGATTCATTTTGCTGTACAGTAGAAACTAACACAACATTGTAAAGCAACTATACTCAATAAAAATTAATTAAAAATAAAAATAAAAGAGATAACAAATGCTGGTGAGGATGTGCATAAAGAGAAACTTTGCATACCGTTGGCTGGAACGTAAATTTGTGAGGCTATTATAGAAAACATAGGAGGTTCCTCAAAAAATTAAAAATACAACTACTATACAATCCCACAAACTCACTTCTGAGTATAGCTCCAAAGGAAATGAAATCAGTATCTCAAGGAGATATCTGCACTCCTATGTTCATTGCAGCATTATTCACAATAGCCAAGATATTAAAAAACCCTCAATGTCCTTCAATAGATGAATGGATTAAAAAAGGTGAGAGATATATACATATATAATGGAATTTTATTCAGCCTTAAAAAAGAAGGAAATCCTGCTATTTGTGACACCATGTATGAATCTGGAGGACATTGTTACACTAAGTGAAATAAGCCAGACAAAGACAGAAAAATCCTGTGTGATCTCACTTACTTGTGGAATCTAAAAAAGTTAAACTCATAGAAACAGACTGTAGAATGGTGGTTACCAGGGGCTACAGGGTGGAGGAAACAGGGAGATATCGGTCAAAGTATAAATTTTCAGAGAGAAGATGAATAAATTCTGGAGATCTAAAGTACAGGATGATAACTCTAGTTAATAATGTTTTGTATACTTGGAATTAGCTAAGGAGACTAGATCTAAGTGTTCTTAGAACATTCACACACACAAAAAAGAGTAACTGTGTAGTGATGAATATGTTAATTAGTTTAATTGTGGTAATCATTTTACAATGTGTACGTATATCATCACCACCTTTGACACCTTAAATATATACAATATTTATCTGTCAATCATACCTCAAGAAAGTTGGGAAATTAAATTAAGTTAAATCAAATTTAATTAAATTTGACAAGAACTTTAAAAAAAAAAAAACAACTAAATACATATGACCCTTGAACAATGCAAGGATTAGGGGCCCCAACCCACCACGCAGTTGAAAACTCACATGTAACTCATAGTCTGCCCTTTACACTTGTAGTTGTTCTGTGTACCCAGCTCCACATGCGCAGACTGAACTAACCACTTATCAGGTAGTACTATAGTATTTACTACTGAAAAAAATCAAGATATACGTGGACTCATGCAGTTCAAACCCATGTTGTCCAAGGGTCAACTGTAAATAAATAAATAGGGTTTGTAAATTTATGACTTCTTCAAGAAGTATAAAAGAGTTTGGTCATTACTATATATACATAATAATCAGTCCTTCAAAACATGCTGAAAATAAAAAACATTAAAATTTTAAAACTTTTTTATATTATATGGTCACAGCATTTAGATAATTGAGTCTTTAGAGTTCTTTATGAATAAAATAATGTTGTTGCATTGCAAAATAATTTTAATTTTGAGAAGTTCTAATTTATCAACTTTTTATTCTATGAATGGTACCTCTGGTGTCATATCTAAAAATCTTTAACTCAGTGTCACAAAGATTTTTTTCCTATATTACAGAAATTTTGTAGTTACAGATTTAAAAATTGTGCCTGAATGATTCTGAGTTAATTTTTGTATATAATTTGAGGCACTGATATTTACTTTTTTGCATCAGATACACAAATGTTCCAGCACAATTTGTTGGCCGGACTACCTTTTTCCTTTGAATTACTTTTCCACACCCAAATCTTTCTGTCATCCAGGTCATGCTGGTTTTTCCTCTTTTTAAACCATACCTGCCCATAATCCATCAAGGATTTTCAGGACCCAGTTCAGACAAGGTCTGCTTCTATCAAATAGGTGATTACATATTATAAATATCAACACTTGGATCTCATTAAGTGTCCTTAGATAGTTTTAGCTTTTGAGTTTGCTTACCATTTGGGTTTAGATTATTTTTTCTGTGAGGGAGAGAGTGTGCTACTGGGCATACATTTTACATTCTTTTAGGTTAAGCTAAGTATTTATAAGAATGGTGATTGGTTTATCTGTCGTCTTGTATTTTATAGTGAAGAATTTTCCAAACTATCTAGTTGACCACCTTGGTAGAAATAGAAGAGATTCACCCTGCTCTTTCAATTGACTCAAATCTTACTCTTATCTTTACTGAAGTTGACATAGGGAATTAATAATGTTATATAACATTCTTTCTATGGAAAGTTGTCAATTCCTTATATCTGACTTACAAACACAGTTTGGAATTCAGCTCACATATAAATTTGGCCCAGCCATAGCTTCAATAAATCCCTTGAAAAACTATTTTCACAGATACAGTTAAAGTGTATTTAACATGGATGATATCTTCTTGGGCTCCATAGTGAACCTTAATCACCATTTGTGGAAAACGCTTTAGACAAACTCTCAGAAATATTTAAGCGTTGCTAAAAAAGAAAATTAAGCCACCTCAGATAAGCTCATGCCAGTTATAGAAAGAGTTAGTTGTTTCAAATTGAGTTTTTTTTTCCCTGTTGCTGAATGAAGTGTCTTATTTGCAACAATTCTAGAATAGTGGTAATATATTCACAGAAGGATAAATTGTAAAGAAAAATGAAGTAATCTGTAGTCTGAATTAATAATAGTGATGCTTCAATCTCCAATTTTCTCTGACCTATAAAAACAAACAAGCTTGTTCTAAATACTTACAGAAGAGCCACTTGATTAAGAGACTTCTAGGGTGAAGAAAAGCTCAGTTATAAGTATGTAGAAGTTAATGAGCAATAAATTATTTTAACTATAAACTCCTGATAATTTTTTCCTGAGTTTAAAAATATTACATTTGTTTGTACTCTGTACTTCTTGATATCTCATGACCCAAATGAAAGCAAGTAAAAAGAGAGACTTTTTGTCTTTCACATTTCTGTATCTGATAGAATGCCTTCCTTCAAACATCAAGGAACTCGGGCTTCCCTGGTGGCACAGTGGTTGAGAGCCCACCTGCTGATGCAGGGGACACGGGTTCAAGCCCCAGTCTGGGAAGATCCCACAGGCTGCAGAGCGGCTAGGCCCGTGAGCCATGGCCACTGAGCCTGCGCATCCAAGAGCCTGTGCTCCACAACGGGAGAAGCCACAACAGTGAGAGAGGCCCACGTACCGCAAAAAAAAAAAAAAAAAAAAAAATCAAGGAATTCTACTGATGTGTTGGTGTGCACTAGAGACAAATAAATGGATTCGCTTCACTGATCTCTAGGTCTTTAATGCTTTATTTTGAACCAAAAAGTAAGAAATGATAATAAAGCAAAATGAAGTATGTCAGAGGAGCCTATGGGAAACCGGCTTCTAAATGGCTTCAGGAGCTAAAAACCTGTGAATACCCAAGTGGAGCATCTGCTACTTGAACATGAGGAATATTATTTACTGAATTTTCTCAGGAGAATTGAAGTTATGCTTTAGAAATCATACAAGTTGACTGCAATCTAAAATACACTGTCCCACTTAAAACATGCACACACACGTGTGTGTGTGTATAATGTTTATAGACAGTTTGATCCCAGAGACATTAGGACTGGGATTTTATTCAAGCTCTGAAACTGACTATGATGTTGCATGTTTTACTTAGCTGTTTGGTATAGGAGATATGCACCCCCGCCAATATGTTCCAACTTAGCACTCCTCTCTTATGTATTTATAAAATACCTAGATAATACTGTTCTTTTTTTCAATATATTCAAGCTGTGTACTTATCAAATTAATAAGACATAAGAAGATACAGAAAAGGTGATAAAGGGTAAATTTCATGGTACCAATTATTCCAAATATTTGGTGTACAGTCTCTACTCAGGATCCTCCCACAGGAAAGAAAGCAAAGTTTGGGTGTAGGGAGCTGGGAGCACTCTTTATTGGTGGGGGTTGTCAGTGTCATATTCATATGCAGGGCTGGACATTGAAACCTGCAAGTCCTAGGCAGCATTTAGTAAAAGAAATGTAAACAGCCATGGCACTACATTAAGTATTCAAGCACCTGAGACATGCAGTTAGAATGTACCTGACTTTTTTCTTTCCTCCCTACCTCAGGACTCTTTAAAGCAGCAGCGACAATAGCACAAGCACCCTGTTTCTAATATTCCAAATCAAATTTTCCTCACTTAATAGTAATAACAGCAACAGCTAACATTTATCAAGTGCTTACTATATGCCAAAAACTGTGTAAGGATTTTTATAAACATCTTTTAAAAAAAATTTCTCAGAACAGCTTATAGATTAGGTGCTATTGACAACATCTGAACACTGAAACATGGAGAGGTTGAATGACTTTTCTAATGTTACAGGGTGAGAAGCAGCAATTATACTCCAAAGCCTGAGAGCTTAACTACTATCTTATACTGCCACTGTAATGCTTCACTTTTAAAATAAATGATGTTTCCACTACCAACTACCACCAACACAATTAAGTTACCGGCAATTAAACTGAGAAAGGAATGACTAAAGGAGAAAAAAAGGAAGTGGGAAAGGAAAAGAAAATAGAAAGAGGCTTACCAGATTTATTATTTGTAATAGGTGTCATCAACAACTGCCTTAGAAAGTATTTAATACTACTTATACCACAGGCTGGCCACCACAGGAATTAGATTGGAGATTAGATGAATGAGGCATGAAAATACCCTTCTAATTATTTGTGGAAAATCTGCCTTCACCCTTCAGGTTTATAAATTCTTAAGACTAGGTAAAAAGGTTAGGAGTTTTCATTACAAAATACATTGGTTTTTATTTTTGTGGCAGTACAGTAGGAATGAAGGTTACATATACTTCCTCTTCAGTCTATAGTTAGAAATGTATGTTTTCAACCTCATTCCTAAAATAAATGTGCTGAACTATATTTAATACTTTGTGTTAAACATACAATACCAAAAATTAAAAATTAAAAATCTGTCTCTCTGGGGAATATCTTTGTCTAGTAGGCTCCATCCAAATGGAGTAACAGAACAGTTTTAAAACAATCTGCCTGGAAGGGAGACGCAAGAGGGAGGAGACATGGGGATATATGTATATGTATAGCTGCTTCACTTTGTTATAAAGCAGAAATGAACACGCCATTGTAAAGCAATTATACTCCAATAAAGATGTTAAAAAGTAAATAAATTTCATATTACATTAGTCATTAAATTTTTACTTTTTATGTAGTAACCAAATTAAATATAGCATCTCAAAAAAAAACAATATGGCTAAAAGTACAATGCTAAATAATCTAAGCAAAGAAGATTATTTTTACACATATTATTTCTTTTTATTATCGTTTAGTCAAATCCACTCTCAAGGGTTTTACTGCAACAACCTCAGTGGCCTGAGTTTCCTCCTAGTTCCAACCTGAGAGGCTAAGTGTTTGTGGGAGCATGTTAATGACTCACAGTAAGTCAAAGTCTGTTGTTTGAGTGACCATCAGAAGAGTTTAGATGTGGGTTTAGCTGTGTTTACCTGTATAGACTGCTCAAACCTCTGTCTAAAAACAACTGTGATAGCTATTTGCTAGCTATTTGCTTTGTTAACTGTGCATCTCTTATGGATATTGCCTCTTGAGGACCTATTCTATCCTTGAAATGTGTATACACATACCCAACACGACTCCTAAGAATTTACCAAAATAATGGAAACTTATATCTACAAAAAGACCTGTAGAGCAATATTCATAGCAGCTTTATTCTTAGTAAGCAACAATTGGGGTAAAAAAACAGAGCAGGGTTTTGTAATATAAGAATGGATAATAATAATTTGATATACATTTTTACAATGGAATTCTACTCAGCACTAAAAAGGAACAAACTTAGTACATGCAACAACATGGATGAAGACCACAGGCATTTGGATGAATGAAATAAGCTAGACACATAAGAGTGCAAACTATTATTCTATCTATATAAAGTTCAAAATAGGAAAAGCTGATCTGTGTTATAAAAAATCAGAGCAGTGATTATTTCTGAAGAGTGTGAGGTGAGGACTGACTGACTGTGACTTTCTAGGGTGATGGAATGTTATAATATTGATAGAGATGTGGGTTACACAGACAGATGCATTTAAAACTCATCAACCTGTTTACTTAAGATCTATATGTTACACTGTATGTAAATTACATCGCAACAAAATAATAAAAACAGTATAATGATGCCAAGCTTTAGTGAGGATGTGGAACTTCTGGAAATCTCACACACTGTTGGAGAGAGTGTAAATTGGTACACCATATTATAACATGTTTTGCAGTTAAAGAGCCAAAAATTCCATTCTTAGATATACATATCCTAAAATATATGTGCACATATGCATCAGAAAGTGTACGTATGAATGTTTATAGCAACATGGTTAATATTAGCTTAAAAGTGCTATAGAACTAAATGTCTATTAACTACTGTATAAATTATGATGTTTTTATACAATAGGAATATTTACAGCAGTATACAATATATGACAAAAACATAGTGAATTTTATAATGTTCAGTAGAAAAGCATAGTACAAAATCATACATTTGCTATTATTCCAGTTACATAAAAAGCAGGCAATATAAATATTAATATATGTAATATGTCTGCTTAAGAAGTTAATATACAATAAATTCAAGGAAATCATTATAATAATTCAAGGTAATGGTTAATTCTATGGAGAAGAGTGGTGTGTGATCAGGAAGAGATACAGGAAGCTTCAAGTTGTTAAAAGAGTTTCTTGATGAATGGATTAAAAAAAATGTGCTGTAATACATATCGTTGAATATTATTGGCAATAAAAAGAGTTAAAGTACTGATACATGCTACAACATGAATGAACCTCTAAAACATTATACCAGTCACAAAAGAATGCATATTGTATGACTCCACTAGCATGAAATGTCCAGAATAGCGAAATCTGTAGGCAGAAAGTAGATTTGTAGCTACTTATGGCTGGGATAAAGAGAAGAATAGAGAGTAACTGCTGATGAGTGCAAGTTTTCCTTTTGGGATTATGAAAGTGTTCTAAAAGTACATTATAGTGATGTATATAGTTCTGTAAATGTCCAAAAAAAATCATTGAATTATATACTTTAAAAAGGTGAAAATCATGTTATCTAAATTATATTTCAATAAAGCTATTATAATGCAATAGTTTTCAACCTTGAATTCCTCATCTGTTTCATACCATACTGTGGAAGCCCCGCTAGGCCTCGCAGAGTCTTACAGGTAACCACACATAAAATTTGTTTACTATTTCAGTATACAAATCATGGGATCCCAGAGCCTCTTGGTTGAATTATGGCCAGATAACCAATTCCAGATTTTCCTGATTACCCCTAGTTTGTAAATCACTTCGGCTACCTATTTGTCAGGGTCCTCAGTTTCTAATAACAGGAACAAAATATTGCTAATTTTCAAAGGCAAAGAAGCGTTAAACCTTTATTTGATATTCACAGAATCTCCAGAAATACTGTCAAACCAGGTTTAGAGCTATGCAGGTAGAAAATAATAATGTCCCAAATTCTGCTTCAGCATAAGTCTGAGTAGGTGTCACTTACACAGTTGCAGAGCATCAGGTTCTACCTGATGATGCACCGGTGGTGCACCGCGGCACTGACAGAACCACACCTCAGTTGCCCAAGGAACTCAGTCCACCTGCCACCCCCACTTGCACCAGGGAATTCCTCATAACCTCTGAGACCCACAGTCAGGTACATCTGAGAAGAAGAGCACTTATCTCAGCCTAGCTGCAAGAGACCCTGACAAAGTCAATATCTGGCATTTTCAAAACCCAAGAGTTGGGGGATTCCCCCATAAAGAGGGTTCAGATGCTGGGCAAGCCAAATAACGTGTCAAATATTCATGACAGTCAAGGCAGTAACTTATGATGGTTTTGAGACAGAAGCAAAGAGGAAGTGATTGTCAGGGACTATGAGAAGATGAAGTGGAAGTTACTATTCAACAGATATAAAATCTCAGTTATACAAATAAGTACATTTTAGAGATATGCTGTACAGCATCATGCCTATCATTAATGATACTGTACATTTAAAAATGTGTTAAAGCAGCTCTCATGTTAAATGTTCTTACAATTATATATACATGTGTATGTATGGTGTGCATATTTATATACACACACAAAGGTATGTATATATATAAAGTATTTAATATGAAAATTAGCCTTTATGTTCCCAGACTATACCAAAATATTTCTTCTTTATAATAAAAGATCATTTCATTAATTATAATGTAATTAAGTATTGAGCCTTAAGCTCATGGTTAGTAAACACTGATATACTTTTATATGTGAGGAAATTGAGCATTTCGATTAATTACTTAAAGAGTTAGTTGGTTAACATCAAATGTTATACAGTCAATATCACTTGGGAAGATACATATCTATATATAGATATGTATATATACACACATATATATATATATATATATATATATATAGCTTGGGAAGATACATATACATATCCATATATAGATATGTGTACATATATACATATAGAGATATATATATATATATATCTACCTTACATGTATTAGTGTAACTTCCTTTGAGAATAAAATAAGTAAAGACTGGTTTGATGTCTCTGTGTTTCAGTGTAAGGGAAATATTTCTCACCCTTTTAAGTACCACACTTGGCTGTACAAAAATAATTTAACAGCTCATATGGGTGTCAATTATTGCCAGTTAAATTCTGATTTTCCTGCCTTGGCGCTACCCTACCTCTAAAAGTCCACATTGCCTCTGATAGTGAAGAATTTACTGCTCATAATCCCACCTATTACAGTGTTTCTGATTTCATGAGCCCTTTATTGATAAATAATTCAGATACATAGCTTAAGGAGGTAATGCCAAATCCAATCCTAGAGTGTCTTCCTGCAAACATTATAGGCATAAGAATTTATATTATTGATGAGCATAAACATTATTTACTTTAGGAAACCTGTTTGTTCACACTTGAATCACTTCTCTATTATAAATAATATGCAAAATGGAAGAAACAAGAGGTCCCTAAACCACCTTCTCAACTATCTGGGAAATCCACTCTTCAACATTCATAACTTTTAATTTTACCATCTGACTCCCAACATTTCAACTCTCAAATCTGCAGCCAAAAATTTCAGGTCATTTCATAGAACATCTCTAGCTTCTTAAGACACACATTTTAGGTAAACAATTTAAAACAAGGACCCTTTCGGTTATACCTTTTCCAGGGTATGATGATTCCACATAGTTAAAAATATCCACACACACATATGCTAAGGCAGTGAGAAAAGTGTTTATATGAATTAGATGATACAAAAGACCACAGAAATGTTGTATCCTCATTTTCACACTTGAGAGTTTCTAAAGGCACTGGTCACACTTAAAATCATCCCTACTTGGATTATTCACTTGTTGATTCTATCATATTCCATTCCTCAACTGTATACTTTTTAGAAAGAGTCAAATCAAATTCCTGCTTGGTTAACTCTCCAGAGACCCCAACATATTGTCATACAGCCAATGAGCATACACTCAGCTCTCAGCTGATAATGAACACTGAGCAAAAGAGAAGGCACTTTTTAATTTTATTTTAACATCTTTATTGGAGTATAATTGCTTTACCATGGTGTGTTAGTTTCTGCTTTATAACAAAGTGAATCAGCTATACATATACATATGTTCCCATATCTCTTCCCTCTTGTGTCTCCCTCCCTCCCACCCTCCCTATCCCAACCCTCTAGGTGGTCACAAAGCACCGAGCTGATCTCCCTGTGCTATGCGGCTGCTTCCCACTAGCTATCTATTTTACGTTTGGTAGTGTATATATGTCCATGCCACAAAGAAGGCACTTTTTACCAAATCATAAAGGAGTTCAGATAATCTAGAAAGTTGCTGTCAAAATCATATGATTTATTTCAATTCATTATTCATTATCCATTTCTTCCATTATTACTGAAGTGACTATAAGCATACTAGCTTTTTTATATAATCCTTTACAAAAATATTTATACAAAAGTAGAATAGTTCAATAAGTCCTCATATATCCACATGTAGCCCTGCCCGATTTCAACAATTAACAAGGTATCACCATGCTTACTTTATCCACACCTTAGGCTTCTTTATCTTTTTTGCTGCATTATTTAAAAGCATATACCAGAGATCTGTAAACTATATGGAATGTTCTTACATAACCATAATAACATCGTCCTATTTTACAATATTTATAACAATACTTTGGAATTATCTAATGCTAAATCTATATTAAAATTTTGCTTGTTTTTTTAATGGTTTATTTCAAATAAGGAAAAAATAGGTATATAAGTTCCATTTGGTTAACCTATTTCTTAAATATATCTGAATCTAAAGAAACCTCCTTCAGCTTCTCTATTTTTCTCCAGCTTTATTGAGGTATAATTGACAAATAAGAAGTGTGTATATGTAGTGTACAACTTGATGTTTTGATATACATATACACTGTGCAACACTCACTACAATCATGCTAATAAACATATCCATCACCTCACATAGCTATTCTTTTCTTTATTTTTTTGTGGTGAGAACACTTAAGCCATACTCTCTTAGCAAATTTCAAATATACACTACAATACTGATAACTACAGTCTACTTTTCCATTTTTTTGTGAAGAACTTTACATTTTACTGAAATTGTTATTTTCTTGACTTGTCTGCCCATTCATTTTTCTTACCTTTTATCTTTGCAGATATAAAATCTATAGTAGATGCTCAATAAATTTTTGATGAATATATTAACAGCTGGGAGAACAAATGTTTACTAAGGCCAAGTTTAATGTTGAGTCCTAATTTTATTTTAGATTATAATCAATCTCTAAATCACAATGTTCTCATTCTCTTGAAAGATAAAATTCAGACCTGGCACACACATATACCAAAAAACCAGTGCTCTCTTTTATCATGCCTTTCACTCCTGGTAGATATTACCAGTTCAGTTGTTGCTCATATTCATGCTTTGTACTTCCTATTGCATCACATTAGAAGGAACAAGACACTTGGGTACCCTTCTTTTGAGATGCTAAGGTTAATCAGTTGAAATAGTTCATGATAGCCTGATCTCTCTATTGAATTCACCATCAACTTTTTATCTTGTATTTTTTGTTAAACTTATCATCATTGCCAGAATATATCACTTTATCTAATTCTGTCATTCTTTCCACATTTATTAGAAATTCTTCTGTTTTATTTTAATCTTTTTTAAAATCAACTAGTACAGTCAGTTATATGGGCATGCAACCTATGCAGTCACACAGTATCCCGTGTTCTAAAGGACCCCATGCTTGGCTTAATTCTCTGAGGTTGTCATCTTGAAATGTTAATTTCTGAACGGTGGATCCCGCATTTTCATTTTGCACTGTATTCCTCAAATTACAGCTGTTTCTGCCCACTGGTGCTATTTAGACGCTACACTAAAATGGGGTTCATAGAGAAATAGAAAGATACCTGATTAAATTTTCCGTTTAATTGCTGATTTTCAGAGAAAGAACTTGGAGACCTAGTTAATTTCAATGGTAACCAAGCAATTTTTTTTCTGTCTTTCCATTGCTTAAGAATTATAATTATACTCATCAGTTTTATATATGAACGGTTTGAAAATCAGTTACATTCATTATTCTTTATGATGATCAAATTGTCCTATCATTGGTCCATGAGAGACCCTTCATGTTGGCTTTTATGTACTTTTGGCACATTGGCTATTAGTCTTAGGTAGCTTTCTTACTCTTGTGGAGACTAAATGTCCCAGCCTCATCTTGCACAGTTTTCACTTCAGAATTTATTTCATCTATTATTTTATTGCAAAATACTACTTGTTTACAAGGAATCCTGAAACATTTTAATTGAGAATTATATTTAGAGTTTATAACTCACGCACTCAATGTGATTAGTACTTTGTGATTGTCAATGTTTTGATGTTTTTGATGGAAGGATTAGGAAATATGTATATTTATATGTGTATATACATGTTTTTATATGTATATTTAAACCTATCTTACTTTGAATATTTAAAATATTACACACTTTGGAGTGTCTCCAAAACACAAGTGAATATCAATTGTACAGGTCTTTCTTAGAATTTCAGAACTGAATGATCACATTAAGCGGTTTGTAAGTAGCAGAAATCAGCTGTTTATCCCTTCCTTCATGCAATTTGGTCTGATATTGTAATCTGCAACAGTAGCAAATTCATATGATTATATTCTTGTCTTCTCTACTTATTTAAAGAATACAACAACATCTGAATAGATGCTTGTGGCCTGCTTATAAACCACAATTTATGGAGATGAATTTGTTCTTTTAAGCTGCTTTGGTTTTGAATGTATTCTAAGGGAAGAAAAGTTAAGAGTTTCTGCTGTAAATAAAGCAGGCTATCAATAAACTGGAACAGCTTACTCTGTTCTATAGCTATGTTTTGTTTCCTGTTGAAATTATCACTGAGCCCATTTCACATCAAAACATAAATAATTCCTACAAGTTATCAAAAATATTTTGGACCTTAGTTTAATACCAACATTGCCCCTCCAAAAATTAAAATAAAACAAATCCAGAATGAAGCAAAAGATAAATTTCCACACTTGTAAGCAAAAATTTAAATAAATTTTAATATAATTAAAATTGTTTTTTAATGGCAAATATACAACTTACTGAAGTCTTTTTTTTCCTCTGACATTTTAATTAAAAAAATGGAAGTTGGTAGAAGCCAGTATCTCCAGGGAGCCAGCATTATACATTATGGTAAAGAGAAAAATGAAGGTATCTAGCTGGTTACTTTTTAAAATAAGTTTTATGTCTGTTTCTCCAAAGAGGACGTTTCCCACAACACGTTTTTTTCAATAATTATCATGGTATTTGATATTGTTTTACACAAATAAACTTTTCTCCCCTGTTGCTCAATCATTTTATTCACTTTTCCCTCACTTTGCTCAAACGATTTAATTAATCACAGTGTTCTTTGAATTCTGAAATTTACATTTCCTTGAGAAAAAGAGAAAAAGAAAAAACTGAAGAAGCAAAGACTTAGATGAACCAGTTCACCACATCTACTAATATGGGGTTACTCTTTTAAATTCAATTACACCTTCCTAGCTTCCACCACTAGGCTCTATACTTACAACCTATGTATAAATTCTCACGGTATCAGAGTAAACTATACGTGAACCCATTCCTTGGATAGTATAAAATAGTGAACTCCCTTGATCACTGTAAAAGAGATACTTATAATAATGTAGGAATAATCTGACTTGGAAATTAGAACTTATGAATCCCATTCTCAGTTGTATTCCTAGTTTTCTCTGTCATTTATGGATGGGTTACAAAAAAATGTAGATGAGTTACAAAACTCTGGGCCACAGTGTCCTCAAAAGTAAAATGAAGGAACTAATGTTTCAAACAGTGTGAATTACATAATAATTAAATTCCATATACCACGAACTTTCATAGAAAATACATGACCTAGAGACAGTGTCATTAGAAGTATAAAGTATTTTTAAGCAAGATCACTAGTTAGTACACTTTAGTGCATAACAGAATCGAAGTTTGTAAGACTAAAGCAATCCTATAATTATTTCTACCTAATATTTCATGTTTTTATAGTACAAAAAGTTTGTTCTTGGGAGAAATTACTGTGTTATTCTTGGACACTTTGTATATAATATGGTAAGAATTTTGTAAATAATATTGTTTTGCTAATTTTGGGGGATGGTGTTTTTCCCAATTTTGCCTAATATTACTTAAGACCTGAATTCTCTTGATACTGGTTTTGAACTTTGTCTTATTTCCGATTTCTTAAAAGCCAACCATGAAACAAGCACCAGTGAGGTAGTGGAGAAGGTAAAACAGAAAAGAGATGCCAAGAAAATGTGCCATCGGAGGACTGAGCAACTTGGCTCCATTTTGTGAGGGAAACTCTGAGCAACCGTAGAATATGCTACAGTATTTTTCCACTCAGCATGGGGAAGCAGTGGTATTTATTCACCCACCCCTTTCCTCATTGTTCAGGGAACTTGTAGCCAGGGAAATAAAAGAAAGAGAGAAGATAAATATTATCAGTATCAGACATGAGAGGGAAGACATCATTTTATAATCCCATATATATTAAAAGGATAAGAAAATATTACACACAACTTTCTGCCAATAAATTTGAGACAAATTCCTTGAAAGACAAAAATGACCAAAACTCACTTAAGAAGAAAAAGAGGTTATAAAAAATCCCAGAACTCCAGTGTTGAGCAGTTGGAGTAGAAGCACGTAGAGGAGAAAGAATAATATTCAGTAAGAGAAAAGGAGAAAAATATGTCGGAGAAATAGAAAAGATCTTTGAGGATACAATGTCAGAAAAGCCAAAAGAGAACAAACTTTTACAATATGATGAAATATTTCAAGGTGTCTAATAATGACAGTGTTTGGCAAGTTATGGCTGACCTTTCAAGAAAGGTTTCAGGAGAATAGTAAAAAGGTAGCTGCCAAATTACAACAACTCAAAGGATATATGAATAGTGGGGCAGTTGATGTAAGAATATATAAAGTACAATTTCAAGAAGTGTATATATTAATCGAAGTTTAGAGAAAGGGTAATTTAAGGGAAATCAGATTCCAGAAATTGCTTCAATAGTCTATTTTCCATTCATTCAGTACCATTCGGAAATGTTTCTGTTGTGTACACTGTGTGCATGGCAATTATATTTATCCAACAAAAATGAGATATATTTTCTGAAAAGTAGTATTATGAGTAAATACATATATCAGAGTCAGTTTGGGAGATGTATTACAGGATGAGCAAAGGTTTGAATTTCTGCAATAGGGTGAAGATTTATGGGTATAATGAGGTCATTTTAGGAATATAAATTAGCCTTTAAAACCAAAATGCATAATTGCTATGTCTGTATACATGCCATTTTTCTAGGTGATGTTTAATCAGCAAAGAATTAAACATTGTCTTTGCCTTTAAGATCTCACAGAAGCAGAAACCTAGACAAATATATACAATGTAATGTCTTAAGTCCTTGAACAGTTTTCAGAAGCCTACCTCTGTGGCTCATCAGAAAGAAAAACTAATTTTTCAGGAATGAGTATATGCATGGATGCATGAGTTTATTGAGACTGGGAAGTTTGAGAAGTCGAGAGGGATTTCAGGAGAATAAGGTAGGAAAAGTCTACCTGGGAAAGTCTGAAAGCTAAGTGTGAGGATTCACTCCTCCAAATAACCAAGTTACATTTGTGTTAAAGCAGAAAATATAACAACATCTCAGACAACCATGGAGATACTTGGAAAGGTGTTTCAGTGAAGAACAAAAGACAAACTTGCTGAGGTTTCCAGGTACTGCATCTACTTTTGTAATCAATAATAGATTTTTCTCTTACCTACAAGCATCTGGTTAATTTTCTTGGCTCTGAGAGTAAAATCTAACACCCAGCTTTGTCTCAGGCTTGAAGCAATTATGACTTACCCTTGCCCCATTCCCCCCAAAATACCTTGGACTCCCTGATTCATCCATGCTAGATTTGTTTTCACTTTCTTGATACAGTCATGACAATTTACTCCAAACATTCTCAAATGCACTATAATAATTTTTTTTAGGTTCAAACACTTCACAATTGCCACCTTCTCTTAATGTAATATTTTTTTTCACCTGATTCATTCTCCCTTTACCTAGTACCTTAGATGAGGTATAGACTTTCCCACAAGGACAGACTAAAAGAGAGATCAAGTTAAACAAGACTGAAAGCGACTTTACCAGTTCAGTGATGGTACGTTAACTCTTGTCCATGAAATCATCTGTAGATGTAGACACCTAAGTTGTAGACCTCTCAACGCTAGGGTGCTGCCACAGAATGAAAGAAGGAAGGGAGTTACTTTGCTTCACTACCATAAGCACATTTCCCCTCACATTTCTTTCACAAGAACTTAGGCTGTTAATGACACCTAGCTGCAAAGGACACTGGAATAGAAGCCTTTATTCTTGACAACCATGTGTTCAGCTAAAAATCAAGGGTTTTCTTCCTATGAAAGAGAATAGGAGAAAATATTGGGATGTGACTGGCTGTCTCTGCCATACTGTATCCTTGGAATATCTAAATATTCAAGTGTGTGTCTTTATGCAAACAGAGAACACTCACCCCCACCCCTACCCGCCCCTTACTGAGGAAACTACCACCCAAGCAACTTTAGGGACTGCATTTACATCAAAGTCCAGGGTGATGTACAGTTCTCTTTATCAGGTGTGAATGTTGTTCTCATGACGTAGAAAATTATAAAATAAGAGCATTTTGTCTGCCCCTATCATTCCTAGATACAACCATGGAGCAGAAATAAGGTAAACACAATAAAAATTCATATTCAGAAAAAGGAAAAATGGCAAACACAGGAATGACTGATAAACAATAATAATGAAATTCTTTGGATGGTGACTGAGACAATTTCCTGTTCTGGGAATAGAATGAGTTCTTTGGTGAGCTGATCATGCAGTCCCTGGTTCAGCTCTTTTGAAGGAATTTCCTTATTCATTTTCATCTGTAACCCTTGGCTTTATTTCTGGGAGGTTTTCTCATATCACTTACCCTCTGTGGACACAGCAGGGGTTGGCTTTTGAGAGTGTATCCTTTGTGGACCTGAACATTTCTCTTAGACTGAGTCATACCAGAACTCACTTTAGGTCAAGGAGGAGCTTTACGTGTAGAACTGACTTTTATAGGCCAACCTTGTAATTTTCTTCAAAAACTCTTTGGAAGTAAGTTTTTTTCCCCCCTCAGATCCATGTGCAAATACCAACAGTCAAATATTCTCATTCAGAAATATTTTTAAGCCTAAATAATATATTCCTTTACTTTTTGGCCTCTGTGCTCTGCTCATTTCCCTCTCAAGTTAATGATGGCACCAGGAGGCCACTTGAAACAATAGCCTTGATTGGGAAAGCAACACCTTAATTTGATTTTTGTCAGTGGTCTGGTCTGGTTCTCATGTACTAGCAGATAATCTTAGTAGGAGATGGTTGAAAAGCTTTGGGAAACAGGCTTATCTTCTCTTATGTTGCCATTCTGGTAACAACCACATTGGTTTCAGGACTGCAAGCAGTTGTTTTGTCAATGTGGTATTATCAAATTACCAGGTTTAAGTTAATTTAGACATATCAAGTTCAAGACAGTGCTTGAATTTACATTAATTGATTACCACCTACTTCAGCTAAATATTTTCCAACAGTACTAGCCAGACAGAGATAAATTAAGGACTTTGGATAAGTGTATTTATATTCTAAGTTGGCTATTTTTCTAATAAAACAGAAATTTGAGAGTGTGAAGTGTCACTATCAAATATGTAGTTTGACTCATGCATTTTACACATGCACAAACTGACTAGGCTGAGTTTAGTTCCAAACTAAAATCTTCTCATTCTGTATCTAGTGCAAATTCTACCATAATGCATCATTGCACAACTGTTTGTGTAAATATCATTGTCTTGAATTTAATATGCTTAAAAAATTTAACTGTATAATGTATGGTTCAAAAACTAGTAGGCAGTAAATTTCTGTATTCTGGTCTGTTTCTCTGGTATGTAGTATGTTTGATTTCTTAGGATTAAATATATTGAAATAAGAAAAATTATTAAAAACACTATTGTGTAGTTTCACCTGTTCCTGAGTGTCATTAAATGGAACCATATAAGTTGTAAAAGAAAAAGAAAAAGGTTAAGAACTGTGTTTTTCATTATAAATTTTCATTGCACTGTAATGAAAAATGAAAAAGCAGATTAAAAACTGATTTAAAAATTAATCCTTAAATCTCTTCTTTAAGTGATTTTGCTTTTCAATTAAGAAAAAATTTTGAGATTTCATATTATGTTCAATGAGATTTGTGTTACTGTCATTTGTTGTTGCAAATAAAATGGGTTTAGTTTACTTTAAAAATGAAAATAATCCTCGAATCCCATTGTAGTAAGAGATGTGATCAGTAAGAAAGAAGTCATTAATCTGCATATTACATGTAGTCACACTGTCTTGCCCTTGGAAACACTAGTATATGTATATGTCTAAGGTAGAAAAAAACTGAATAGTCAAAAATAAAAGAATATTTGCAAAGTTAGGAATGAAGTTCTAGGGAACATTGATACTTTGGCAAAATAATTACCCTGTATACACAGTTCACAACCTCACTTAATTACCTCCAAAATAACCTTCTACTAGATGCCAAATTTAACCTTTTTTAAAACCATTTGAAGGCATTATTGAATTTCAAGTTTATAATATGTAGCGAATAAAAAAGTCTGCACAGCCTATCTTTTAGAAGATATGCATAAGGGTTTTATTCTTTTCAGGGAGTAAAAAATATCATTAACCTTCAGAATAAATAATAGTCATAAATACATATTTTGCAACCTTATTTGTCAGGGATTTATTGATTTTCTGTTACAGGATTAGCACTATACAGGCAAGAAAGTACATAATCAGAGAAGAGTATAAAGTAATTCTACCTTCAGTGAGTTTATAATATGTTTATGCAGGCATGATCCAGGCCTTAGGAGATCTACTAGTTACCAATAATTTTCAAAATAAATAGAAAGGCAAAAGGAAAGGTCAAAAGCGTGGTGCCAGGTAGATTTGGGTCTTAATATTGAGTCTTTTGTTTATTAGTTGTGTAATTTTCTACAGCTAACTGAACCACTGAGTCTTAATTTTCTTATCTATAAATTGTGGATAATGATACTTATCGTTCAGTATTATTGTAAAGTAAACATGATATGTTTAGTAGGCAGCAGTGAATATTCAATTAACAAAAGAATATAGAGACAGTATTATCACATAAATAATATGTGCAAGTGATAAATTGAGAAAATAGGTAAAACTCATCTGTGCAATAATGCTGGTATATCCACACAAGAAATCCAGGGGCAGAGTTTTGGGTGCTTATGACAAACACCTAAGAAGAATTAGGTACTATTATTATCCCAATTTTGCAAATGAGAGAAGTAAGTCATGGAGCTCAATGATCTGCCTTAAGCTGAGTAGCTACAAAGTGAATAGATAGGATTTGAACCCAGAAACAAAAATAAAGAGTTTGAAACCTTAATCAATGTGTCAAACTGCTTCTTATTCGCATTTGGTAAGTTGAGAAATGGAAATTTAAGCATTTTATTTAAAACTGCATACAGTACAATTAGTAAAATCATATAGAAAAATGAAACAAAGGAAACAGCAAGGCAATTTAAAAAGAGAAAACTTAAAACAAGAGGACTGTATTAGTGAAAAATACATTACATGTATTTAAATAAATGCAAATAGGATGAGTTTACCTATGAAAAGGAAACAAGAAACATTTTAAGACTGATTAAAAGATGAAATGCAACCATATGTTCTCTTCAGCCTGTACACTTTGCTGTAAAATGACTCAGACAGTTTAAAAGTAAAAGAAAGATTAACAATTTTATGAGTTAAATGCAAACAAAAGGATAGGCTAATGAGATAATACCAGACAACTTTTCTGTGTCCTGAGATCTGAAACTAGAAACCCTGATGATTACCACTGACTTTTAAGTTTGTTTACTTTGATTAATCTAGTTTGCATCTCCAGTAGCAGAGCCAGCCTACTTTTCTCTTTAGTTTTCCTCATGTCATTTCATTGCTGCCAACCAGCCAGTTCCTCAGACAGAATTCTGAGGGCAAACTTCTCCTTGACTTCAACTTCTCCTTCACCACCAGTTTCAAGTCAGTCATTAGGTCTTGTACTCAGATATTTCCTAAATTCACTGTCTTTTCTACATGTTCACTCCCTTTTCATTCCATTTCCTTTCCTGCTTCCCAGCCATAAACATCCCCCAGCCTACACTTTTATCTCTTTATTCAACAGCAACAATGAATAAATCTAAATTAAAGGCAGACTGTGTGTCAAGAATTTTGCTAGGTATTAGGTCTATAGGGGAGCAAAATTTGCTACCCCAATCTCTTTGGCATGAGGATTAATTTAGGCTAATTATTTTCAAGGCCCAAAAAGCTCAGGAAGAACCTTAAACCTTCCCCCTAACTGCCTAATGTAGACAGAGGACCTGTTCCAGAAAGGAGCTCTCACCGTACATGACTATACTATGAACTAGGTATGTAAACAAGGAGGTACACAGAGAAAGAAAGAGAAAATGAGGTGCATATGTCATCCTGAGTTAAGGAATGGGATAAAGGTCTAGGGCTTCCAAGGACAAGGGGGCCATCCACAGAATGATAAGAAGATTACATGTTCTGGTAATCTGATGTTTCCCCTGCTGTATTCATGCGATCACTTAGATAAAATTTATCTCTGGTAATAATTCTTTTCTGGGAAGAAAGCCCCAATTTAAATTCTTCTAGGTAGTTAAGGGAGGGGCAGTAGTGAACCCAAAAGGTCTCGATTGTCTTTAGCTCAAAGTAATTCTCATGCTAAAATGACACATTTTGGGGAGGCTCATCCTGAACCTTAACAAGACCACCTAATGAGTGATGAGTAGGAGTTATTTACGTAAAGGTCTTGGGGGTGAGATGAGGTAAGAGTTTTATATAAGAAGGGGAAACAATACGGAACAAACCTTAAAGAAATAATGAGCTTGATGCAATTCAGGAGCTTAATAATGAACCGTGTAAGCTGGAGATTAGGATAATAAAAAGGAAAGCTCCAAAAGATGAGGGTGCTGAGTTAGGCTAGGACTAGATTGAGCCAGCAGTACAGGTTAGAATGCAACTAGACTAATCTTGCTAAAGCAGCAGTCCCCAACCTTTTTGGCACCAGGGACCAGTTTCGTGGAAGACAATTTTTCTATGGACCAGTGGCGGAAGGGGCAGCGGGGATGCTTCAGGCGGTAATGCGAGTGATGGAGAGTGGCAGATGAATCTTCACTCACTTGCTGCCCACATCCTGCTGTGCGGCCCGGTTCCAGGGGTTGGGGACCCCTGTGCTAAAACATAAATCTGACGGTCTTTTCCCTGCTATACATCATTCAACAGTTTCTCATTTTCGTCAGTAACCCATAACATGACATGCAAAAGCCTTCATATCCTTCTTCCTACTTACATGTCCAGGTTCTTCTTTTACCCTGTCCCTCCTGGATCCACAACTTCGATTGTAATAAACTATTTGCAGTCTTCCTACTGTGCCAGGCTTTTTTCTCACTTAACCTCTTGACGTATTGCTCTTTCCTTAAGTTTACACTTGGCTAATGGCTATCATTATTTTTGAACAAGTGCCAGATATTCCTGTAAGATTTCTGAGCTCCACTGCACTTACGTTAAATGGACCTCCCCTGTGCCTCTCAGCACTTATGTGATATCTCTATGATGTTACTCATCACACCATTTTATGTTTGAGGTTTGCCTCTCTCTGCAAACTACCAGCTTCTCCCACACCATACTATGAACTCTTGATACGGGGAAGAAATATGCATTAATTGTCTTTGTTTTCCCAATACTTCTCACATACCTGATACATATTAGACACTCTAAATAATTAATTGATTAATTTGTTATTGGACTAATGAATATGTAAGAAAAGGAGTGACTTCACAAAGGGGCAGGGGAAAAAATGTTGCCACCACTTTCACATTTGTTCTGTTCTACAAGCAAACTCATTTGCCTTATATTTATATCCTGAAAGAAACCTATGTTTCTAGCTTCTCTGCTGCCCTATGAGCAAAGTTCAGAGTTGAAATTATCATTTCATATCCAAGGTAGCATGCACAAAATGCTAGTTGTCTAACTTAATAATTCTTGGATAATACGACTTGAATGGGTCATAGGTGGTGATAGATAAAAGGATAGGTCCAAGAAAGCAGAATCTAGAAATCTGTTTTTGTTTCCTTCTGCTGGTGTAACAAATTACTACAAACTTAGTGGCTTAAACCAGTACAAACGTACTGTCCTACAAAGTCCAAAATGGATCTTTCTACTTCAAAATCATGGTATCTGCAGAACCACATTCTTTCTAGAAGCTCTAGAGGGAAATCTGTGCCTCGCCTTTTGCGCCTTCAGGAGGCTGCCTGCATTCCTTCGCTTATGGTCACATGACTCAAAGCTCTGTTCCCATCATCACATCTCCTTCTTTGACTCTCTTGCTTCCCCTTTTCCCCTGTAAAGAACCTTATGATTATATTAGCCCACTCAGATATCCAGAATAATCTTACCATCTCAAGACCTTTAAATTAATCACAACTGCAAAATCTCTTTAACCATGTTCATTAGTTTCCTAGCTAGGGCTGCTATAACAAATCACCATAAACTGGGTGACCTAAAACAAAGCACTGATTTGTTTTAAAGTTCTGGAGTCTAGAAGTCTGAAATCAATGTTTTGGCAGGGTCAGTTCTTTTTCGAGGCTGTAAGAGAGTATCCATGCTATTATGCCTCTCTTGTAGGTCCTGGTAGTTACCAGAAATCCTTGGTGTTCTTTGTCTTTCTACATCTCAGTCCAATCTCTGCCTTCATTTCATATGGCATTTCCCCCCTTTAATATCTATATTCACATGGCCATCGTCTGTGTGCAAATGTGTCTCTGTTTTCTCTTCTTTCAAGAACACCATTCATTGGATCAGTGCCCATGCTAACCTAGTACAATCTTATATTAATTAATTACAGTTTCCAAAGAAGTCTGCATTCTAAGATTCCAGGTGGACATGAATTGGGGGGGACACTATTCAGCCCAGTATACTATGTAAGGTAACATATTCACGGGTTCTAAGGCTTAGGATGTGGACAACTTTAGTGGGCCATTATCCTGCCTACCACAGAAGCCAACATCAAACTGAAAACAAGAAGAACATGTCAAGGGTGAGAAGAAGCAAGAAGCAGTGAACACACAGAAACCAGAAACATTCAGAGCCAGGTTATAGATGGCAGCCAAACAAGACTGAAACAAGAACATCAAGACTTTTGTAGGGCCAGAAAACTTTCTGGCATCAGGACAGACGCCATCACTGTTATTGTCAAGAATATTCCACTGAGACAACTTTCCTGAGGCAGAAGGTTTTCAACAGGCATAGATACCTGGCCTAGGAAATGGTGCCCTAAAATCTATAGTTAAATCATGCTACAGATGGAAACTTCTTCCTTCAAAGACCTCTTTGCTTCTCCTTAGCTGGCCTGAGCCTATCCTAGCCTTCAAAGGACCTAAAGAATTTTCAGGAATCAAGATGATCTGAGACATTAGATAGTCTGGGCATATGAAGGGGAACCTTCTGTTATCACCTTGCAAATCTTTTGTAAATGTTTTTTAAATTTTAAAAATAATAACAATAAACCTAAGGAGTTAGAATATAGTACAGACTTGAGAGAATGTCCACATACTGATATTAGCCTCATGAATTTGGAGTGAAAATTGAAGGTTTAAACTATTAAGTGACTTAGAAGAAAAGAGGAGGAAAGAAGAAGGAAGAGAATGATGGGAAGAAGGAATGGAAGAGGGAGGGAGGAGGTAGGAAGAGGAGGATCCTTGACAACAACATCATTAGGAAGACTACATGGGAAGACTAAGAACTGTATCTGTTCCAGCAAGACCACTCCATCATTTATCCTCAACATTCACAGCATCAGCACCAAAATCAGCCTCAGTAATCATTGGGACTCATCCCATCATGGCTTACATCCCTGCCTCAGGCAACACAAGAAGCTGAAGTCTCCCCAATCATCCCTATTCTACCCAAATTTCATGGTCTAATCTTACCCAGTCTGACACTGTTTGCACCGCCACACTTCTGGTGTGCATCCGTGAACTGAGCGAAATATTCTCACTCAGATTTTTGAATGTTCATTTCAACGACTCATTCTAACTGAAACTTGGCACTCCCCTGAGAGCTATGCCCCCCTGTGTGAAGTAGTGAATATTCTATCTCACACTCCCCTAGTACGGAAGGAGGAGTAAAGGCCCACTTCTTGCTTGTCTTACCATTTCAATTTGAATCATTTGCTTCATGTTTGGACCATGGATTTTTTTGTGGGGGCAGATGGGGAGGGGAGTGGGGGAGAAGTGGTGGTGGCAATTTCTAATGTTGTTTATTTTCTTGCTCGATATCTCTGCCATATCACATTCTGATTTCTTCCCTAAGTCATATGAAATCTTATCTTGAATTGTTGTTTGGGGAAACTTCATATTACAATCATTTTTTCTCCTTCTCTATTTCAGTTGGTTACCACTAAATAGTTCTGCTTAGCTGTTGTTCTAGGATTTCTTTTCAGTAACTTTCTGGATTGGAACCATTACATTCTTTCTTACTTTCATTTTGCTCAAGTATATTATATATTTTAGTATGTATTATACATAATGCTTGTATTCTATACACCTTGGTGTGATACATATAAACACATATAATTATAATATCTATACTCCTATGTATATCAATATTATAGGTTTGTGTTTGACTGACTTCTCCAGTCCATGTTGTCTGTAATATTTCTAATTCTACTTCAGCATATTTCCATTTTTAAGCTTTATTTTCTAATTTTTGTTTTTAAATACAATAATTATATTGAATATATTATTATTCAGGCAAGTAACACCGACATTTGAGAATCCTGCCCTCTCCCTGCCCCAAAGAGAGGTAATCCCATAATGCCTGGATAAGAATTTGTAGTATAGAAGCTATAAATACACAGTACCTACTCTTCACTTAACCTAGCAAGGAGGAGTAAGGAATCTTTTACCTAGAGTGGGAAATAACTAGAGGAAAAAAATAGAATATAATTATATTCTTAGAGCAAGTATTGTTGAGCTAAGCAAGTTACATAGGCATTGCTACTTCATTTGTTTGCCCTTAGGCTTTTCATATAGGTCAGGGGATAGTAAACTAGTTATTAATTTTATCAAAATATTCAAAGTGTATCAAAAACGGCTTATTTTTCCATCTGCTCTGTTTATTTTATCTGCAGATGATATATTACTTTGTTGTTCTAGAAATGTCAAAGACAAATTTGAGAATTTTCAAAGAAGTTGTATTCTGAATGAAAAAATTACTTATGGATATTTGCACTAGAATCAGGAAGATGCATTTTATTTTCTATATATTTAATTCGTAGCAACTCTTTAAAACAATTTCTTGGGATTCAGGTTTTGGGGGAAATTATTTTTTTTTCCTACAGAATAGTAGAATCAGCATTTATAAGACTAGTATTCTTGAGGCATTTTCACAGTTATTATATTTGTGTTATATAAAGAATTTAAATAAGTTGAATGGAAAAAAAGCTAGTTCCTATATGACATCAGGGCATTGCACTGAGTATATAGCCAAAGGGAGGTATGCATGTCTGGCCTCTTCATCTCCCTACTACTACCTATTGCTACAATAGGGCAGTTTGACCTGTTTCTAAGAACAAAGGCTATTTTGAGGGCAAATAGTATAGTTTTTCTATATTCACATTATTGCATTCTTATCTCAGCAAAGTATTAAAACACAATATAACTTAATAATACTGAATATACATACTAAACTCTGATTTTCAGCACATGATTATACTGGAGTAGGAATTTAGGTAATTAAAAATAAAGTTGATTGTCTAGATCAATAAAAGAATAAGAAATGACTGCGACTGAAAAACTGGTTTTGTCCATTTCTGTGTTCTCTTAGAGAAAGGTTGTGTTGACTTAAAGAAAAATGCACAACGTAAGAGTTGAGTTTAAATTTTATTCAGGGTCTTACTGAGGACTATATCCCAGGCCATAGCCTCTCAGTAGCTCTGAGGGGACTGCTCCACGGAGGGAGGGGAGAAGCCAGAACATATATGATTTGGCCAAGGGATACCTGCAGTCAAACATACATCTTGGTGAAAGATTACTGCTAGTCACAAGGAACAGTTACTTCAGTTAATGATTTTGGTGCTTTTTCTATGTATGGAAAGATGCAAAAATCTGGGTTAATCAAAAATTTTCCTGAGCTATACATCTAACTACCTAAGGGCCTACTTTTTCCAAAGTCCAGAGCACCCCATCGTGGATTCCTCTGAGGGTGTGCTGTCAGTCAGCAACTGCAGTGCCTAATGACTTAATCCTTGGAGAACTGGAAGGTGAGCAACATTCTTTGTTTTAGAGTTGCAAGGGAGGATATTACTATTTGTTAATTTGACCAAAAAAGGGAAACACAGACAAATGCGAAAGAATACTAATTTTGAGGGTGAGAACGAAAGCATGGATATGAATCCGACTGTATGTGTGTATGTGGGAGTGTGTCAAAGATAGTCATGTGAGTATGTCACATGTATAATGTTTTACTGAGACTCAGAAATACAATGAATTAAAACTGCATTTCTCTAAGTTCCTGATTCCATTTAAACCATTCTCTTCCCAACAATTAGCAAATGTTGACTTGAAATACACGACTAAAATTTTATTTAGTATATCTAGGAATTTTTTAATGTTATTTCCAAATCTTCTTAAAAAGGCAAAAACAAGAAAGGACACTTGTACTCACACTAATAATAAATACAGGAGCAGAATCCAAGAGTAAAGTAACTTCCCCCCCTAACTATTGGGTTCTCCTCCCGGAAAAGACAAGTAGAGAGTAGAATGTAATTTCTAAAATGGATCCTTTACAAAGTCTCATTGTGGTGCTTAATGACACATAGTTCCTGATGAGCATTCCAAATTACAAGGTAGCTGTTCAAATAGAATTTAAACCAAGGGCTTCATTGATATGCTTCCTAAAACAAGGGGCTCTTTTAATTAGAAAAGTCTACGCTGCTTTCTTTCCTGGCAGCATTTGTGGGAGCTCCCACCAGAGAGTTCTCACAGCAACCAAACACTGGAAACACACAGAGATTCTGTGCTTTGCACAGTTCCCTTAGCCTTCACACTCTCCATAGCTATAAAGCTTCCAGAGGACAGAAAGCAATGAATGTTTTCCCATCAGATTTTACATAGTCAAGGGAATGTCTCTCTGTTATTTAAAGTGCATAAAATACAATACACATGACCTTATTTCCCCTTTTCATGAGCCTATAGCTATATGATACTAGGATGGCTCACTTGGTCTTTGTTCGCTGTACTCAAGGGAGAGAAAAGATAATTAGCAAACATACTGCTTAGTATCAATTACACCTTCCACCCTTAATCAGATTTGATCATTTTTCTCTGCTTAACACAAAAATGCTGAGTTGCATGAATTTGTGTACACAGGTTGGAATCATCTACATAATCTGCTTCTGTCTAGCCAGAGATTCTCCCTAATTTGAGCCTTTTTCAAGGTCTGTAGATTGATAGCTCAATCACTGTCTGATTCATGCATTTATACATAACATTGGTGTTATTGAGATACAAGTAATGTCTCCGAAATAGCCTGTTATTTCCATGACAATAATGCAGAGATTCCCACATACACTTTACTTAGTTCCCCTCCCTGGTGATATCTTGTAAAATTATAATAGTTTCCACTCATAACCAGGATACTGATGTCAATGCAATTCACCTATCTTATTGAGAAATTTCCCATTTTACTTGTACTCGTGTGTGTGCACATGTGTAATCAGTTCTATGCAATGTTATCACGTGTGTAGACTTATGCACCTACCACCATAGTCAAGACGCAGAAAAGTTCCTTCAAAACAAGGTTTCTTCGTTCTTGCCCTTTGAAAACTACACCTACCTCCCTTTCTAACGCCCACCCCCCCATCCGTAAGCCCTGGATATCATATTTATTTTCACAATCACATTTCATTTATAATCAGATCTACTGATTTTAATACTATTATTGGTGCAGTTTCATTTTTTTAAAAATTTAATGTAAATTTTCATAAAATATGCACAAATTTAAAAAAACAGAAAGGTATAATACAGGTGTTCCAGGAATATGGAAAATATGAAAAATCAAATGAAGTTTAGGAAATGTTGCAATTGGTGATAAGAAGATGACGATGGATGAAGTAGGATGAGGAAATTACTTTAGTCAGAGCACATGATATACATTTAGGAGCTAGAGCAGCAGTGGTTCTCAGACTTTAGTGTACTTAAACACATAGCAGAATCACGTAAAACATGTGTTAAAAATAATGCCATTTGCAGCAACATGGATGGACGTAGAGATCGTCATACTAGGTGAAGTAAGTCAGACACAGAAAGACAAATATATGATATTGTTTATACACGGAATCTAAAAAAAAGCGTACAAATGAACTTATTTACGAAACAAAAGTAGAGTCACGGATGTAGAAAACAAACTTATGATTACCAGGGGATGGGTGGGGGGAAGGATAAATCGGGAGATTGGGATTGACATATACACATTACTACATATAAAATAGATAACTCATAAGAACCTGCTGTATAGCACAGGGAACACTACTCTATATTCTGTAATGGCCTATATGGGAAAAGAATCTTAATAAAAAGAGAGGATATATGTATATGTATACCTCATTAACTTTGCTGTACACCTGAAACTAACACAACATTGTAAATCAACTATACTCCGATAAAAATTAAAAAAAAAAAAAGAAAGAAAAAGACGTGTTATACACTGATTGCTAGGCCCCACTGCCAGAGTGTCTGACTCAATAGGTCTGGAATGGGGTCTCAGAAATTCCATTTCTAAAATGTTCCCAGGTGATGTTAAGCTGCTAGTCCAGCTTTGAGCACAACTGGAACAGAGTGTAGGGCTTGTGTTAAAGATGGGGCCTGTGAGCTAGGGCTTCACATGAAGAAAGATGCCCAGCAGAGGAGCCTTTATTTTATTGGCAGAGTAGAGCCTTTGTAGCTTTCAAAGCAGAAGACCACATGACTAAAGCAGACTTTAGAATGAATTATCTAGTGATAACTGAGCTAAATAATTTAACACCAAAACATATAGAAACAAGTAGGATGAGTTAAGAAATTAAATAAGGTAGCAAAGTATTCAGGTGAGAAATAGAATCCCAGAATCCTTATTAAAGAGCAGATACTCCAATACCTAATTAGAAGGTAGTTGTGTGGAATGAGATTTATACTGACCAACTCCTTTTTTCTCCTTTCTTAGCTTTTCTATGTCTTCCTTAGGACTGTTTTCTGAATTCCAAAAAAAAAAATCTTTTCAGAAGGAAATATTTCCAAACACATATTAACATTTTTAACTTAAAAATACTCGCTTATTCCTTATACTCTGTTGAGAATGACTACTGAAACTTCTAGAGAGGATGAAAACTATGGTTTGCAACTGTAGTTTGAATTATAAATATTATCTGGCTTAATTGGCCCTTGAGGGTCTTGAGCTAAGTCTACAAATTCTAAATTCTCCGTTAATCACTTTACTTTTCCTTGCTTCTTTCTCATTGTCATTCTTATATCTGTTTTCCATTTTGTTTTTTCTACCAAGGTTGTCAAGTAGACAAGTACTTTTATCAAAAACAATTGTAATTTTAAGGCAAACTAAACTACAAAGAAACAAAGTTTGAGATGACACTGCTTTAGATTATACTGTAGAAAGATTCTGAAGGAATTCTAAACCACTATGTATTAAAGAAGTGACAACCCATTTTGCTTTCCCTTATTAATTCAAAGTGCAACACAAGCATTTGATCATCTTCTGACCAAGCTCCTATACATTTCATCTTGACCAGGATTTCTGAGAGCTCTGGAACCCTGATTGGAATCCTTGGTTGTGTATCTGAATCAGTTACTCAGTTTACGTACTGACAGAGAAAAACCTTAATTTCCCACTGTGATATTTTTCTGAGAAAAAGTGATCAAAGAAATTAAGATTTATAAAAGCTACTTATGTCATATAAATCAGACATCACTCAGCAATGGCTATATCACAAGTGAAGAAAACACAGGGTACCTCATTATAGAAATAATCTATACTGTCTGCCTAGTAATAGCTCTCTCTCTGCTTTCTATAAGCTCCAAGCACAAATATCAGACTGGAATGTCTTACTGGAAAGCAGTGTCTCATTGGAATTTACATAAATTTGAGAAATTTACATACCTCAGGGTAAGAAAGACTCAATTTTTCATTGCTGTGTAAATAGATGGCTATCTAAATGGCTAGGAGTATTGGGCATAGGAAAACTAATGGAAACTCAAGTGAAAGCATTGCATTTGGAAGTAGGCAAATCTCACAAGGTTGATGGTGACTGTGGATTGTCTTAATCTGATAATCTCAAATTTGATTTTAGGCTTGCAATAAGAGTGGGCTTTGAAATAATTTTAAGATTTTCTTTAGATGATTTTGAGACATGGGTAAGAAAAGGCAATTTCAGAAGAGAGAAGAAATAGCAGGACAACGGAAACTAAATACTACTGTTAACTGTGATTCTGTTCAAATTCTACTATGTTCAAATACAGAGATATTGATTCACAAATTATGGTCAAAATCTGCTTTTCACGCTCTCTTCACGAACCAACTGAAATGTTTTCAAAGAGGACAGAAATAAAAATATTTGTTTCAGTTTTCTCCTTTTGGTAAACTAAAATAATTTGATATAGTAGGCCAGTTTCTGGGGAGTTATGTAAATTTTGAAACTAGAACATGAAATCTAGAGGTATAAAACAGGGTATAAAATAGGTATAAAGACAGAAAGGGGCCTATGCCACATTCCCATAGTTTCTAATTCTTTTCATTTTTTTCCAAAATAAAAATAGCAATTTATTTTTAAAAATATTAAGACAAAATTAATTACACAAAAGTGTTCAAAAATACCAGAAAGTACTGAAATATATAAAGGAGAAAGTAAAAATAACCTATAGTAACACCTCCCCAAGAGGTAACCACTATTATAATTAATTTTTGGGGGGGGCCATGCCACACAGTATGCGGGATCTTATTTCCCCGACCAGTGATCAAACCCAAGCCCCCTGCATTGAAGCATGGAATCTTAACCACTGAACCACCAGGGAAGTCACCTAGTTTCCAATTCTTTACCAAAGAAATGCCTGTACACTTGTCGAAACTTATAATTAGTTTAGATTACAGGTAAAAAGTGATGTTAATTTCTTCATTTCCGTCAAACTTACTTTGGTTGTCTTTAATCCTACCCTGTGAATAGCTGACTCTGCCATTTTATTGGTATTATCTTACCAATTCTGTAAGGTAATTTAGGGTTTCTGACTCAAGGGTTTGCCACTATATTTTTAAAGGAAGGAAAAAACCCCCTCTCTTCCTAATTGTGGTTCTCATTTTAATAATTATCATGAAACAGCAAAATACTGTTTATATTTTTCTAATTAAGCATTAGAATTTATAAAGAGTTGGAGTTCACAACATAGGTCTTATTTCTTTCTTTTTTAGGCAGGGTCCTACTACGTTATATTTAAACTGATGTACAACAGCGGAATTTCAGGGCTTCCCTGGTGGCGCGGTGGTTGAGAGTCTACCTGCCGATGCTGGGGACACGGGTTCGTGTCCCGGTCTGGGAGGATCCCACATGCCGCGGAGCGGCTGGGCCCGTGAGCCATGGCCGCTGAGCCTGCGCGTCCGGACCGCGACGGGAGAGGCCGCGGCAGTGAGAGGCCCGCGTACCACAAAAAAAAAAAAAAAAAAAAAAAGTGTTCTGAACTAAGGTAAAGAAACAAATCACTACATAATTTGGAAAGAAACCACCTATTGGCATTGTAGAAAGTATTTTTCCCTCTTTTGACATTTGTAAAGGTCAAAAGTTTGGAATCCTACAATTACTTTGCATTTGAAAAGTGATGAATCAAAAGGTAAATCAGAATCCACCCAAATAATGGCAGGCATTTAAACCTGATGTACGGTCTCAATGCACTTGTCCAATTATCCAGGTTTAACCCTCCTCATTGTAGCCCTATTCAAATCTTTTATTTTTGACACAGATAGGTTTTACATCACTAACTGGCTGAGAATCAAGAAAAAAATGATTTTTCAAAACTGAATGCTGTTAGAGCTTGTATTTAATCTGTATTTGTGTCAGACTGTCAACTGTAAATAACTTTGGCAACTGGGGAATACAGTCTATCACTGCCAAAGTGTGCATCTACACCTCCTTTTTTTTTTTTTGAAAACTAGCGAATGCGACTCCAGAATCTTATTTTGGCTCTCAGATGAATCTGACAAAAAATGAGTCACGTTCATGGCTGGAACCTTTCAATATCTAACTTTGCCATACTGATGAAAGCTGTGGCTTGGTATATTAGTATTGCTAAAACCTCTGATAGTAATACCGGAAATTACATGAATATTAATTAACTTTATGTTATCTTCATGTTTTAACTTCACGTGAAGCTTAAAGGTAACCTATTCCAACATTCTGGAAAATATCAATTAATATAATTGACCATTTAATGAAGTAAAAAAAGTCATACTGTGGACCTTGTCTTCACACTTGCTCCTCCTTTTATATATCCTCTTTTTCTCATGAGAATTTTTGGAAGGAAGCATAAATACCAAAAATGTAGAGACAGACAGAGACAGAAAGAATAGGGACAGACAGCCATACAGAAAGAGAGAGAAAAAGAGTTGTACAAATTATCCAGGGAACCAGGGTTGCATTTTATAAGTAAATTTCAATCCAAAGACTTAATTAAATACTAAGTTATAGAAAATGCCAGCGAATACATTTTACAGTGACTCTTCTGGGTAAAGGAATAATGGCATATTTAACTAGTAAATTAGTTAATATTAAAGACACACAGACACAGCTAGTGACATTTTAAAATTCCCTTATGTTTTTAGCATATATATGTATATATTTTCTAACATACTCTTTCATCTGGTCGCATTTGGAATTCTTATACTTAGAGAAACCGAGTCCATATGTATTACTTGAGTCTAAATAACACTGACAGAATCTTAAGACATGATATAGAGCTCTGGTATTTTCATATTATTGATGAAATATCAAAAAATTAACAAAGTGCTCTGGTTAATCAATAAAATTATCAACTGCATAAAAATTTGACCTCAAGGGACCAAACAGAAAACAAAAAGCAATGAAATTATAAGACAATAGCAGGAAAAAGAGAATCTGAGGATAATTTGGCTTAAATTAAATTTGATTAGAACTATAATGATCACATCACACAAACACAGAAAAGTTACTACTTTACTAGAAGTTTCATTTCTAATTTGTTGGTTAGCACTAATACAATGTCTCTAGGAACTTTGGGGAATCTCCTTCTTTTAAATGTTTTCAACTACTATATATACATTTATAATTATTTATTCACCCATGACTCTGCATGGCAAATTAAACAACTGAGAACTAGAGATAGTTTATTCTTGGCCTATGACCAATATGTGTGACATTTGGTGAGTAATCAAAATCTCTGAGTCTCAGCATTCTCAACTCTAAAGCAAATATTTAACTATACATTTTCTATGTCCCCAATATTTAAAAACTATGCCCAGAGAGCACCTAACTGGTTTGAACTGTGCATATTGGTATGCATATATGAATGTACAAATGTTTTATATAACAAAGCACTTCTGAGTACTGAGTTTGATGGAGTGATTTGGAGTGAGTGATGTGCCCTTAACTAACTAACGGTAAATCACTGTGGTATTTGATTGATGGAAGGAAAGAGCATGATATAACAAGAATTTTAAAATTACAAGTACAAACAAGGAAAGCATTAAGTGATGCTATATGAAATATTTGCAAGGAATATGAATGTGAAAAGTGAGAATTGCTGAACTTTTAAATTCTGTGGTTTTATTGGTTGGGGTCACACTATATGATTTTGATTTCATATTTGGCTTGGTTAAATTATTAAAAACACATTGTCTGAATTTACCTACATGAAAATTAATACACTTGTATATGCATGTTCACATATGTACACACAAAAACATTAAAAAAATTTTAAATCACATTTGAGTGGTAATAAAAAACATTAAACTTAGACCACAGAGAGGGAGAGAGAAGAGAGAGAGAGAGAGAGAAACCAACCAATCAAGAAACACTACAAAAACCTAGTGAAGAGTTTATAACTATAAATTTGGGGGCAATGTCTATTAACTTGTGATAATATAAAAATACTGTAAAGATAAAGGTTTTATAAGTTAACTTTTAATATTACCTACAGCATATTTGTTTTCATTTTTATATCTTAAAATGAAAACTTCAATGACATAGACTTTTTTTTTAAATCAATTAGTATATGGGGAAAATGCAGTTAAAAAAAGGTAACTCAAAGACTTAGTTCTCTGAAAAGATTGATAAAATGGGAGAATTGCTGTCAAAGAAAATTAGAAAAAAAAAAGAAAAAAGAAAAGTATTTAACATTAAAAATGCAAAGGAACGTGACTATATTTGGAACAAAGACATTATAATACACATAAATCAGTATTTTGAAAGTATGTATGAAATGAATAATTTAATGATACAGTTAATTAAAAATGATTAGTGAAAAGGCAGACTTTGAATATCATGAGAGTCAAAATTTGAAAAATAATTATAGAACAATAGTTACAGTACAAAGGTAAATCCAGTTGGATTACTAGAGAATTCTTTCAAACTTTCAAAACAAAGTCTTACATTCTTTAAACTGTTACAGCAAACAGAAATATCAGTTCATTTTGTAAAGCTAGCATGATTTCAAAATTTAATGATAACTGGCACTCATTCCTTCACCCTGCCTCTTTCTGCCAGCTCAGACACAAAGCTACAGACTGATACTACATAGAAAACACCACAACAGAACATAGGGTAATAGCTATACAGTTTTGGAGTAGGAGAAGAGGGGTTTGTAAAGATGTCAATGAAGACAGAAACTATAAAAATATTTAGAAAAGAAAAGCATGTGAACAATTCAATTAATTAAAACACAAATGAAAATTCACCAAAATATAGGTTTCAATATTTGTTAAAGACTGCATAAGTTTACTAAGTAGGCAAACTTCGTCCACTGCCATTTTATATCCAGCCCAGTCACTTCTTTTTTTTTTTTTCTTGTAGTGGCTTAACAGGCTTATTCTTTTTTTTTTTTTTTTACATCTTTATTGGAGTATAATTGCTTCACAATGGTGTGTTCATTTCTGCTTTATAACAAAGTGAATCAGTTATACATATACATATGTTCCCATATCTCTTCCCTCTTGCATCTCCCTCCCTCCCACCTTTCCTATCCCACCCCTCTATGTGGTCACAAAGCACTGAGCTGATCTCCCTGTGCTATGCGGCTGCTTCGCACTAGCTATCTATTTTACATTTGGTAGTGTATATATGTCCATGCCACTCTCTCGCTTTGTCACAGCTTACCCTTCCCCCTCCCCATATCCTCAAGTCCAATCTCTAGTAGGTCCATGGCTTTATTCCTGTCTTACCCCTAGGTTCTTCATGACATTTTTTTTTTCTTAGATTCCATATATGTTAGCATATGGTATTTGTCTTTCTCTTTCTGACTTACTTCACTCTGTATGACAGACTCTAGGTCCATCCACTTCATTACAAATAGCTCAATTTCGTTTCTTTTTATGGCTGAGTAATATTCCATTGTATATATGAAGTCACCTTTTCTGGAAATTTCCTCCTACGTGAAAGCTATCAGACTACTCAGCAGGAGTTCCAGTTAACACATGCTCATTAAAATCACCTGAGGAGCTTTTGGAAAATAGCTGCTTGGGCCACACACAGACTATTACATCAGAATCTCTGAAGACCTAGGTATGTTTTCTACTTGTTTAAAATAAAAGTATTTTTCATAAGTATTGGCTGGGCTTTTCTTTAACATTTTTAGAGAAGTAAAAGGGCCATTACTTGATTACTAAATAATCACAAAAGCTGCAGACTCCTGTTTAATATCATATGAGTAAAATGCTTTTCCATTTTTTTGTCATCGAAATAACCCTAATATATTGTTCTACCTTGTAACTGATTGTGTTTATTTTCATCTTAAATGTATTAAAAGTAACTTAAGTATGCATTCGTTTATTGATAGGAAGCAGTGCTGTGGTAAGGGTAGAAGAGAGAAGGAGCAGGGTCAATGTACAGCATGAATTCTAAATATATCCTAAAATTTCTCTTCATTTGCCTGTCTCCTAGAAGTCTGTACAGCAGCTGACTTCAAGTACCTCTTTTCTCTGTTCATTATATTCTTGTTTACTAAATTCTCAAAGTCTGACCAACCCAGGTTTTTGCCCTGCCCTCTTCCTACTGGTTCATTTCTTTGTTATATGGATCACTGTCAGAGGTTCTTTGAGATTCCCCAATTACCTCTTAAGAACCAGAGGAGAAAAGAAAATCTCAAAACCTCCTTAGGTTCTAGGAGTAGGAGGAGTGAAAAAAACTATAATTATTTTATTTCTGTCACAATTATAAAAGTCATGCTGGGGCTTCCCTGGTGGCGCAGTGGTTGGGGGTCCGCCTGCCGATGCAGGGGACACGGGTTCGTGCCCCGGTCCGGGAGGATCCCGCGTGCCGCATAGCGGCTGGGCCCGTGAGACGTGCCCGCTGGGCCTGCGCGTCCGGAGCGTGTGCTCTGCAACAAGAGAGGCTGCAGCGGTGAGAGGCCCACGTACCGCAAAAAACAAACAAACAAAAAAAGTCATGCTTAGTAACATCAATCATACTTTCCAAAAAAGGATAAAAAATTTACTGTAATGCAACACATTTTTTAAGATGATTAATAATAATGGAGTTGATGTGGCAAAAACATTACATTATCTTAAAGAATGTTGAATTTTAATGTTATATTTTTAAAGAAATCAGGAACAACTTGTTGGAAAGAAGGATAATTGTGGAAGATAATTTTTTAGTAGAGTTTTAAATACAGATGTTATGTATTTCTACTTAGATGACAAAATATATATTTACTTCATTCCTCATAATCACGTTAAAGAGCTTTCAACAGTCAGGTTGTGTTGGGTAGAGAAAGACTAATGTCTTCTTTAAGGCAGAAACTATATTTTTTCTTCTTCTGTACTTATATTTACTCCCCATAACACCTAGTGCAGTGTGGACTACAGGTAAGCACTCAAAAAATGTTTGAGCAAATGAACAGTACTAATATAGCATGTACTAAGAGATAAAAGAGTATCAAACAGTGACAGAAAGGATTGTCAGGAGGAACATAGCAATTGATCAGTAGTTTCAAGAAAGCATTCAATATTGTTCCCACAACAACAAAAGAGGACAAACACAGACAAAGATCAATTTTCCTTTTTATCATGTATTTCTAAAGCAAACTCCCCATCACTTTTCACCTCTAACATGGTAAATGCAGAAGGGCACATTTGCTCTGTTCCTGCATGCAGCAAATTAGCATCATTACTTATTCAGGTCCCCTCCACGCCTCCACTACCTACTAGTGGCATTATCATACACAAAAGGAATATGTGGAAAGACACGTCAAGGGATGCAATCAACTTCAATCTACGTTTACCATTTGGGTCACATATAGCTAGCGATATATTGAACATCCTCTTTCAAAGTTCTCTTATTTACAAAGTAAATATCTCTACCACTATATTTAAAAAAAATAGAGACTCTATATATTCAAGAAGCCCAGTTACCTTGCTGATTTTATAAAACGTCATCTGACAGGAGAAATAGCATTTGAACAATGCATGAGTTGCTGGGAGCAGGGATAAGATTTGTCAGAGAGGAAGAAATTTTCCTCTGCCCTAGGGCCCTAGGTTCTTCTGGCTGGTCTTCATTACATTGTCATGAAACAGATTAACAGGAGAAAATCAAACACAATTTTAATAACACGTATACATGGGAGGGACCCGGGAAAACTAACTCACCAAATGGCTGAAATCTTCACCTTAAACACACCATCTTCAGCTAAAGACCAAAGAGGGTGTTGGGGGTAGTGGTCTGGGACTTCAAAGAGGAGGAAGGCAATTCACACGGAGAAGGAAAAACAAATGTTTGGTAAATAGATGTTTGCTGGGCTAGGCAGAGACAATGGGACACAGAGTGCACTCTGATCTCCAGGCCCTGCCAAGTTTTCCCCACCACACCTAGCCCATATTCATTACAGATATCTCTGGTGATAACTCTATTCCAGGAACAGCACTGCCAACTAAAAACTGTCACTTGCCATCTGCCTCTACAAGGATTATGTCACTAGCCACTGCCTTTGCTGACCTTCAACACACCCTGAAATAAGTTCAGGGTGGAGATCGGGAATGAGGTACTCTGTCCTCTGGGAAAAACTGGCAGAACAGACCTTCAGATAGTTAGATATTTTCAGAAAAAGATTTTATGAGCCCAATTTCTTGCGTCTTCTCATATCTAGAAAAGCACTAAAATCATTAACGGAGACATTTGCTCCTCATGACTAGCGGCACCCTTCTTACAAAATGTGTGCCTGATTGCACAAATACCCGCTTCACCAAAATCATACATGTACTGACCTTCCCCACTACCTCCTCTGGAGCAGTTCCTCAGAGCAGTCTGAGAGGCTGTCTCCTGGGCTACGGTTGTAATTTTGCCCCAAATAAAACTTAACTCACAATTCTCACCTTGTGTTTTTTTTTTTTTTTTTTCAGTCAACAGGCCCTTTATTTCAATTCTTTAGGCAGCTAAGGGAGAGGTAAAAATAAAGACTTCCTAGCCTCTGTTTCTTAAAAATAATCAGCGTAAATTAACCCTCATACCAAAGAAACACATTTTGGGGTGGCAAATTTTACTCACCTACAGATTGAAGAATAGAATAGGAAAGAGAAAAACATAACTGGGGAGCAGGTCTACATTGACTATATATATATATATATATATATATAAACATATATATGTATTATATATAGTATGGGAGGAAAACATTTTCCTTCTTCCCTTCTAGGTTGTTTGGCTGGTCTAATAATTAAATTGACATAAGACAAATTAACAGAAGAAAAGCAAATTTAATGTTGTACACACAGGATACCCAAAGATATGAGGCTCAAGGAAGTGAGCAAAGCAGGCAGCTTTTATATCTTTTAGACAAAAAATAAATTTGTGAAGAATTGACAAAATAAAAGGGTTTGGGTCTTAGGTAGCTAATTAGTGAAGAAGTAACAGGTTTATACAGGCTTCTCAGCCTTGAATTCCCTGTCTCTCATGATAAGACTGTCTCTTTACCTCCTGGTACAGAGAGGATACCTTTCACATATGAGATTTATTTTTTGCTTTTAGGAGGACAAAGAAGAATCAGAGTGTCCTTCTTGTACTTGTTGTTTCTTAAGTAACTTTAATTCAAAATAATCAATTTGCCAAAGTGGCATATTTTGTGGTAGGATACTTTGCTCTCCTTCAATATATAAGAGAAAACAAAACAAAAACAAAAAAGCAGTGGATAATACTACTCTTCCAAAAAATTAGCTTTCATTAGTCTTTGAGAGAAAAGTAGAATCTAGCACTGTGGCATCAGACATGGCTTCATAATTTTTCTCCAGTTAGACTACAAAGAATTACCTCAAATAGTGACAACTTAAAGCAGGTATTTTCCCACCCACTATTAAATGAAACAGAGTTGGAAATTACATGATTTATACTCTGCTTAACAGTGAGCAATAGAACATTCATTCACCCATTCAACAAACATTTTAACTCTTATGTAAAAACCCATCCAGAGCAAAAAGTAAAACAAATGCTATGTGAAATGTGAAAGCAAAGGCCTCTTGATAGTAAAAGGGGAGAGTGATTAAAACCACATAGTTCAGTGAAGGCTAAGAGAAAGAGAGCGAAGTGGAGCAGAATATGCCACCCCAAAATATGCCCCTTTAGCATAAAGATTATTTTGACCTGGTTGTTAAAAACAAAACAAAACAAAAACAAACAGCAAACAAGGGAGAAGCTCTGAAAGCCAAGTAGTAGTTACCTTTTTGTGAGAGACATTAACATTTATAGGAAAAATATCCATTTGTACAGGTGTTTCTCTTTCTGTATTAGGAAGAGGAGAATGTCTAAATCTCTAGAAACTCTTATCAATGGAGAAAACAAGGACTTAAATCTGCACTAGGACCTTATCCTTGTTTACTGTGCTTTAGTTAATAACCTCCCATGACTAACCTTTTCCCCTATTCAACATCTTCTGTCTTTAGCTGGAGATGGTATTTAAGGTGGTGACTTGGGCCATTTCAGGGAGTTACTTAGTTTTTCTGGGTATCTCCCATGTATACAGGAGGTATTCATGTTATTAAACTTCTGTTTGTTTCCTGTTAATCTTTCTTTTTATTATAGGAAGTTCTCAGCCAATACCTAAAAGGGAAGAGGGAAAATTACTTTTCCTCTCCTACAAGAGCATGTCTACACTAACTTTCCAGGAGGAACAGGGGTTTGACAGGTGGTAATAGAAAGCAAAGAGGGGAAGAATGACAGAAGTGATCAGAAATTCCCAGACTAAGAGAACAGCAGAGAAAGTAGTCAATTACAGCTGGAGTGCAGAGTAGACTGAGTCTTTCAGCACTTAGTGCTGGAGATAAGCTGATTAAAGTATGAAGATCAGAGAGGCTGATATACTGGAGAAAGAGAGTCTGGTTAGACAATTTTTTCAATAGCCATTAGATAATTTTGTCTGAGCAGGGTAAATCTGACCTGTAGTTGCTCAATTAAAGAGGTGTAACTTAAGATATATTACGTAAACTATTTAGACCATAGCATACAACTATATGGGGTGGATTTTATTAATTCATCCAAAACATATTTATTAGATGATTGTTATGTACCAGGGATTGTGCTCATTAAATTAAGGGATACATAAGTGCAAAAGGTCACCCAGTCAAGCAGTGAAGACAGGATGAAGCATCAGAGTGTATATAGGGAAGTGTGAGAAAAAGCATCTCATGGTTCTTAGAAATGGGTCAATTTCCCATACAAATGCAGCCTAACAGCATATGTCCCACGAGCCTAATGACTAAGATAATATCTTTTTGGGGTGAGGAGAAGGCAGGGAAGAAATGGAGGAGAGAGTAAACAACATGTAATTTCTTCTTGTTATTTTCCAGCCTAATGACAAATAGAGAAACTTTAGAACAGAGGCTCCGGAGGGTCTTCACTGATTTAATTAAGGTATATATCCTCATATTTCTGACATTACATGCCTTTTTTTCCCCCTGATTTTCCTTCATAGATACAAATTAGCACTTGTCATTACAGGCTTGTCAGTAGTACGCAGGCAACTCAAGAACTCTGCATTTTTAGCTCTGGAACCCAACCTAACACGTGGGAAGTAACACAGCTCCCAAGAAGAAAGAGACGTTTTAAAGAGAAGAGCAAAGTCCTTAGTCCAAACTCTTTGTGTTGAAATTTAACAGTAGGCTTGAGACAGGGGATAGCTGAAGAGAAATATTTAAGAATTTTAATATTGCAAGTAAAGGGCAATAGTGGTAGAGAGATCAGGAAGGTGCAAGATGATAGGAGCTGCTGTCATTACTCTGTCCTCTCCCATCCCTTCCCTTTTCCTACTGTTACCCATCCTTTCCCCTTCTAACATTTAGTTTTACACCATTTTCCCTCTTCTAATTCTCATTTGCAATTGGACATAACCCTAGCCAAATAATATGTGGTAGTTATGAATGTGTGTGTATGTATGTAAGATCTAGTAATTATGTATGTACTTGCATGTGCACGTGCATGCACACATACACACACACTCACAGACATGTGTATCCAAACTAGTGGGATTTTGCGATTGTTTTTTCCATCCAGTTCTACCAAGACCCATATTTATGCCAGGAATTCTTTGTTTTCTCACTGATTTACTTTATAATCTGCCTGCTTATACTGAGACCACAGACTCACCACCAATTCTATTCTATCATATTCTATTCTATTCTATCATATTCCTATCAAGATGAATTCACAAATAAACGACCTTCCCTATTCACCTGTGCCACCTACTAGGTGGGGTGTAGCTAAAGCTCTAAGCCTCAATTTTCATACCTAAAAACTAGGGAAACGGCACCTATTTCTTAGATTTGTTACTAAAAATTGGGAAAATATATAAAATGTAGTGATTAGTACATAGCTAGTTCCCATTAAATGTCAGTTACTTTTATCATCATTATCACCATCTTTATCATTGAAAAATTGAGAAAACCAAAACTTAAGCAATCCTGGCTCTCATCAAGTTCTTTTTTGCCTTTTATCACTGTGTTTTGGGATTTTTAAAATTGATTTGGCCATTCTCATAAAATTTGTTCTATAAGTCTCTGGTTTCCAAATTGTGTACCAAGGTGCCCCAGGGAGCTACAAAGAGCACTCTGAGATATTTTACGTTTTCAAGAGAAACAGAAACTACCAGCTCATGATCACACTATATTTCTTTCAACGGCATCATCTCTCTTCAGAGCTCAGATATTACTAATTTCTTCAAAGGCAAGTGCAGTGAGAAAATCAATGTGGAACAGGAAAAAAGGATGGAGGTCTCAAACCTGAAACCAAGTTCCGAGGAGCTGTGCATTGCCCACAAGGTGCACTCATCCCAACGGTAAATAATATTGGTTATTTGAGAAAGTAATAGAAATATTATTTTATTCTTTCAAATTCTTTTCAACAATTAACTTTTCAACGTACTGTTAGGTTGTTAGATGTAAATATGTATTAAGATGCTTAGAACTAATACTCAAACAGAACTCTTAGGTGTTTTGTTTTGTTTACTGACACAGGGGTACCAGGAAAAAATTGTGAGTGTCATGAGCGAAGAAAATTTGGGATTCCTGCTGGAAGTGGTTCTCAACCCTGGCTGCTTATTAGCATCACGTGGAATAATTACATACAAATTTAACCTCACCAGGGGATTCTGCTGTACCTGATGATTGAGAATTACCACCATAAATCAAATGTTTACTAGATGACAAAACTAGAGAAAAGAAAACCTTCTATAACTAAGTCCTTATTCAACAAAGTCAAGCCCATCAAGATTACATTTTCATGAACTCCCAAAACTAACTTCTCACCACTGCTTACTGTCCCATTACCCACTTCTATTTTGACTGCATTTTTGTCTACCTTATGTTAAAATAAACTTTTGTCTTTAAGGAAAAGGCAGGTCTTTAGAACAGAAATTCTCAAAGTTTAACAATCTTTCTCTGAAGGAATTTGTTAAAATGCTGATTCTAAGTCCCCTTTCTCAGAGATTCTGATGTAGGTGGTATTAGGAAAACACAATAGAAAGTCTGGAGTAGAGAATACATGGAATCAATTACCAAGAGCTCCCCAAGAATTTGAAAATAAGAAGTACTTCTGAAAATTAAACAGTAAAATGAGGATATGATAGCTCAGAAAAAAAGTCATTTTAAGGTTCAAAAGATTAAGATATGATAATTGGATACATTTAATATATTTTTAAAAATACCCCTTAGTAGAATAATAATTTTTCAGTAGTGTAGGCTTACAAAGTGGTACCTAAAAGGTAGACATTGCACTGGTTTGACAGAGCCAGCTCAGGCTGGCTTGTGAGAGCTGGGCTGTGTACATCTGTTCCCAGCTGTACATTCAGTGATATTAGTAACTTGAATTTAGCCGTGGTGATAATATATATACCACAGAAATTGGCACACACTACAAATTAGGATTTTTTCCTCAAGAGCCAGTTTGTTAAACATTTATCAGCAGGCCACTGGATATTGAGAAAATCTACCAAAACATGATTGAGGAAGGAAATTTCCCCCATGGCTAAGATGGAAAAGTATACCTACCTAGCAAATCTATCCTTGTTATGGAGACAGATGTAATTCTATGCATAAAGTCTGAAGATCTTTAATATTCATATCTTATAAATAATTCCTCTTGCATTGTTTTAAAATTTTGATAATTCAGCTTCACATGAAAATTTCTCTTTAAAACAGAAGAACACTGGACACCTGATGTCTGTTCTACCTGATGGCAATGCTCCTCAGTGTAAATGAGTAAGCTGCTATTTAATTTATATTACAGTGAGAATTTTGTAATCATGATTATCAGTTTACATCCAAGAAATCCTGGGTACTGATAATATTGTTTCTACAGAGTGGCTATATGGTCAAGGATGTCATACAATGGTACTTCATAACCATCCAGTTGGCCATCTCTGAAGACACACCAGAATCAACACAACTTCCTTCAGAAGCAATCTATCTAAGATGATTACAGAGTACCTCAGCCTAGACCCATTGTACAACTTCACAAAAAGTTGTCAGAAATTAATAATGCCACAAATTGTCATTTTATCATGAAATAGTCACATCAGTTAAATTCATATTTAAAAATCATCTCTTTCTCCTTATGGCCATTCTTGAGGTCTTCACAGATGGAAAGATAGATATACGCCTTCAACCACCCTACACCCAGGCAGTGAAAACACAGTCAGCAGAAATAAAAATCCATATAAGCTCAAATCTTCAAAGTGCCAGGACCTTACTTATTACTTGTTAATTTGAATTTAGATCAGCACTAGAAATAGCTCAGGTACAAAGTATCTACCCTAAAGGAGCAGAACAACATCATTTGTCTACTTATTATTTTATCCTAGGGGTTCTACTGATTTGCTAAAGAAATCTGAAGCTAAAACTCCCTTGATGATGATCAGATTTATCATGTTCATTAGAAGAGATTACTACTAAAGATATTTTTAGAAGAAAACCCATTATAAATTGGGGCTTCATAATAACGTATGATTATGTTTCCAAAGATGGCTGCTGGCATGTATCTATAGATCCATACGGATGGTTTCTCAGGCCTAATGATTTACCGTCATTGAGACAAATGAAAAAATAACCCTGTAAAATTATAATTACTTACTACATCTTAATCTAGATAGGTTTTTAATGATAATGCTTTATGAAACTATATTCTTCTGATTCTAATGCACTATTTCAAAACAACTTAAGTCAATAGAATAGCAAATGAACAAAAATGATTAGTGAGAATAGGAAAGATACATAGAGCATCTAAATAAATGGAGCATTTTCATGAAAACTATTAAATTGATGAATTAAATTAAAATTTCACTACCATTAAACTCTGTTTAATAAATGTCAAATAAATACTTTAGCAGTGCTGTACAGCCTTCATGACTGTCACAGTAACTGTCAGGGAAGGCATTACCAATTGTTTTTGCCTTTTACATGTTCTGCCTAAAAAAAAGATTTAGTTTCCATGCGTGATTGTAATTTTCACCCCTGCTGATGAAACCAAATTCTGAACACCACTGGGCTTGAGCAGGAAAACTTTGAGACCAGGTTAAAGATTTCTCCTAATTTCCTATCACAGACTTTATATTATTGTCCTTCTATAGATCCTTTTAAGACACAATCACATATTAGGGTATTACTGGGGCTCAGAGCAGGTTGCCCCAAATATGCCACAATGGTATATTGATTACTTTGAATTAAAGTTACTTGAGAGGGACTTCCCTGGTGGCACAGTGATTAAGAACCTGCCTGCTAATGCAGGGCATATGAGTTCGATCCCCGGTCTGGGAAGATCCTACATGCCGCGTAGCAACTAAGCCCATGCACCACAACTACTGATCCCACACGCCAGAACTACTGAGCCCATACACTGCAACTACTGAGTCCATGTGCCGCAACTACTGAAGCCTGCATGCTCTAGGGCCTGTGTGGTGCAACTACTGAGCCTGCATGCTGCAACTACTGAAGCCCATGCGCCTAGAGCCTGTGCCCCGCAACAAGAGAAGCCACCACAATGAGAAGCCCGTGCATAGCAAGGAAGAGTAGCTCACACTCACCATAACTAGAGAAAGCCTGGATGTAGCAATAAAGACCCAACACAGCCAAAAATTTTTTAAATAAATAAGATAAAAACTATGACCCAATATAAAAAAAATAAAGTTACTTGAGAAACTGCCAGTGCACAAAGGGCAGTCTGACCCTCCTCTGATCCCCTGAAAGCAGGAAACAAATCTCCCATGTGAAGGCACCCTCCCTATATAAGGAGGTAGAGAGGCTTCCTTGTTGCCAGAGATAGGGAATTCTTGGCTGAGAAACCTATATAAGCCTTATTACTTCTTTACTAATTTACTACCCGAAACCCAAACTCTGTTTAGCTTCTTCACTAATTAAGCACCCAAAGCCTAAGTTTCTTTGTCCTGTCAATTTCTCACAAAGTTGTTTCTTTGCCTAAAAAGTATAAAAGCTGTCTGTTTCGGTCACTTCTTAGGTTCTATTTCTATGAGACTTCAGTATCTACAAATTAGTTTTTTTGTTTTTCTGTTAATCTGTCGTGTGTCAATTTAATTATTATTCCCCTTCCCTGACAGTATTTTTTCAGTACTGTAGATAGAGGATATGTGTTCAACATATCAGCTCCCCAGGATAATCAATCTGTGTAGCAATGTTTGATTCTCAGACCTACAAGCAAGTGGAGAGGATTGTTGACTTGGCCAGAGCAAAAACCTCAGCTAGGCTTTTCAGGAACAAAATAGTAGATATAGCAAGAGGGCAATCTGCTTTAACAGCTAATGAAATATCGTTTCAGCAGGAATAACTGATGGGTTTGTTGTTTGAACTGCAGAATGTAAAGATGAAGGAGATCTGATAGAAAAAATAATAATGATGTTACAATATGATGGCTGCTCTATCAGTCTGAGTCCATGGGTGACTATAATAAACACTATAGGCATGCAGTGCACGTGAGAAATAGACCACTTTCCTTTATGATTGTGAGGTTAAAATATTACAACATGAGATTAATTAAGAAAGTGTGGTATCTATTCAGGATTAGATTAACAGACTAATGGAAAACATCAAAATTTTAGAATCACAAATAACCATCTGCGGGAAATTGAAGTTCAAAACAAAGCAAAGTCATACAACAAATCACTGGGGCAAATGTTGACTACAGTATTATGGTTTTCCATGTAGGAAAATCTATTAGATCACACACCATATAAGACATGACAAATGAAATAAAAACTTAAATATAGAAATTGAAACATTAAATATTTAGAAGAAATACAATGGAATTCAGTTATGACTGTTCTAAGTTACTTAAACAAGACAGAAAAAGCACATCATATAAAGTAAGTTAAATTTGGCTTCAATAAAATTTAAAATTTCTGATTTAAAAACAGTACTACAAACCAAGATATATGCACAGACTAGAAGACTATATTTGTAATGTATATAACTAAAGAGTAATGTCCATAATATATAAAAAATTCTTACTAATCAGTAAGAAAAATAATCAAATAGAACAATGGGCAAAGTTAAAAATAACAAATCACAGAACTTAAATAGAAAGTACACATTTAAAGTATGTTCAAGCAGTTGTTAATTAGGGAAGGGAGGGGATGTGAGACCAGGGAGAAACAAACAAGATCAGCCTTGGGGCAAGGTCCTGTTTCCCCATCAACAATACACATAACGATATCTTTAAGCTATTCTGCAGATGTCAAAACCCCCTCCAGGTGGGAGAAGTTAACAACGATGCTATGTTGCTCACAGACATGTAGACCCCAGACCAGTTGGACCTGAAGGTTGGTGATGCTGACTCCTACTTACCTCACCACCAACCCATCAGAAGAATGAAAGCCTGTTACTGCCTTGATCCTTATTACATACCCCTGACCAGGAGCCCTGACTATAAGACCTCTCCCTATTCCCCAGGGAGGGGGCACAGTTCTTGAGGCGCTAGCCTACTGTGTCCCCCCTTTGCCTGGCAAAGTAATAACACTATCCTTTTCTACTTTACCTGCCCCCCCCCAAAAAAATAAAGTATGTTAAAAATTCCCTAGTTATCAGGGAAATGTAAATTAAATAATCATGAGATATCATTTAATAATGATTACAGAGGCAAACTTTTAAAGTTTGAGAGTACCAAGTTTCTGCAAGAGTGCAGAGCACCAGTAAATCTCATACAACACTGAAGGAGGCATTGCTCTTTTAATGGAAGCACTTTGAAGAGCAATTTAGAAATAATTATTTAGAAAAATATACACATTCCTTACACCTCAGGAAACATACTCCTCACAAAATACCCTGTATTCTTGGTCCTAAAGAAACCCTTGCCCATAACACACAGTAAGTCACAATAGAAGCACATTCATTGTGACATTATAATCGAGAATTATAATAAACTTTAACATTTTAATAACCAAGAAAATGTGTAAATTACTTTTGGTATATTCATATGATGGTATAATATAAATATATATAAATAAAGTAGAAGCGTTAGCATGAATAAATTCAATAAATATGATGTTGATTTAAAAAGAAACTTCAGAAGGATATGGTAGTATACCATTTATATAAAATTTAAACTCATGAAAACAATGCCATATATTGTTTATAGACATTTTTATACTTTATGTATACATACATGGGAATGATAATCAACAAAACAAGGATAGTTGCTATACCTAGGAATGAAAAAGTGGGAATAAGAGAAAGACATTACGTAATTTTTTTTTCTTAAGAAGTAATTAAAAAGAAGAAAAATATGTCAGGCTATAAAGATTTGAAAACTTGTGTTGTGGGTATACAGAAATTCATTATATAATTTGTGTATAATTTTTCTTTGTACTTAAATTTTTCACTAAAAATTTGTATAAATAAACTATGGCATTAAAAATAGTCATTGGTAAGCTTAAAAAAAACAAAAAAAAAGCTGTATTTTGTTGGCCAAAAGTCAGGGGAGAAGAGCACTCAGGGAGGGGAAGGGAAGTGTTTGGGTCTTCTTTTTCCCTGAAGATATTTACTGACATGGATAGGGTGGCTGAGAGGTTGAATAACACTATTTAAAAAAAAAAATCTTAGAAAGTATATGTATATAATTTCAAACTTACATAAAAGTTTCAAGAATAAAGGTATTCAATGTACACCCTTTATATCAATTCAGTTATTGTTAATATTGTACAAAATATGCATACACATAACTAGTTTTTATTTTTCTGAAATATTTGCAAGACAATATATCATGCTCTTTACCCCTAAATACTTCAGCTTATCTTTCCTAAGAATATGAATATTCTTTAAGATAATGGCAGTACAGTTAACAATTTCAGTACATAAAACACTGATACAATACTTTGATCAATTTTATCAGCTGACCCAATGATGTCATTTATAACATTTCCCCCTCCAATATATTATCTTATCTAAGGTCAGCTATTTCAATTATTTGCCAGGTCTCCTTAGCCTCATTTAATATGGAACATTTTCATAGCCTTTCTTTATTATGATATTAACATTTCTAATACAGTAATCCTCCTACCTTTTAAAAATAGAACTATCCTGTTTTTTCTATCTCCTCATTACATTCTCAGCCAAAATAAAACATGAACAACTTAGTGTTCTCCTCAGGGTATCACCTCTGGATGCATATGACATCCTCCTGTTCGTGTGCCCATCATCGGTAACATTAATTTTGCTCACTCTGTCAAAGTGTTGTCTAATTAATTTCTCACTGTATAACAATTTTATTTCCTTGTGGCTATTAAGCAATCTGACATTTTTAAGACCATACAAATATCCAGTTTCTTACTAAGTTTTCCTCCTAACCTTAAAATCTATAGATGAACATCTATGGATGATTCTTGCCTGATCAGTCTTTACAGTGATACTTGCAAAATACTGATTTTCCAGCTCCAGCGCTCTGTCCATATTTACCAAACAGCACTTGGCATTCTACTGTAAGCAACAGCCCAACTTTGTGCCTTATTAATTAATTACTTAACTAATAGATGGCTATACTTATTTACCATTAATATAGACTCATCAATTCCTATATTTGCAATGATTTCTAATTCATCTTCATATTTCATTATTTTGGTGCTCAATTTGTCCCATATTTTGTCAGTAGGAGCCTCATAAGAGTGGCTTCTTTATCTTTTTGACATGTCCCTATTATTTTTTGAGTAAGTCCTTACTTTTCTGCATAGCAATATAGTCCAAGTTCATTCTGTGTCTTTCTTGTTCCAGTCTTGGAATCAGCCAGTTTCGTGAGAAGTAAGTATTGCTTTGAGCAACACTTTCAACTGTTCCATGGGACTAGAATAACAGGCTGGAATCCAGAGTTTAATAAGAGAAAGTGGTTCTGCTGAAATACTTCACTTTGGATCAGAGCCTTAAAAGACTGCACCCTAAAAATGAAAGTCAACTACAGCTCAATTTCAAATCATCTCATTCTCTCAAATTAGATTAAGGTGATACTAGAGTGCTAGTGCCTTAACTCCCTTCCAGAATCACATAAAAAAACCTCTCTGGAGAAAAATTATATTATCCCAATTAACAAATTCCCTCCCAAAACCATTTTGAAAATACATCTGGAGCACAATTAAAAAATAAATAGGCACACAATGAGGAAGGACAACAGGAACAATATTCAACAGACACAATAGACAACAGAAAGAGATACACAGAGGCTCAAGGTATTGCCATTATCTGACTTTAAAATATCTATAAAGATGTTTGAAGAGGAAAAGAAAAGCAATACTGAGAATTTCAGCAGAGAAATGAAAACCATATGTAAGAAACAAAAATATAAAACAATATCATTGGGATTAGCATACATACACTACTACATATAAAACAGATAACAAACAAGGACCTACTGTATGGCAGAGGAAAATATACTCAATATTTTGTAATAACCTATAAGGGAAAAGAACTCAAAAAAGAATACACACACAGACACACACACACACACACACACACACACACACACACACACATATATACATAACTGAATCCCTTTGCTGTACACCTGAAACTAACACAACATTGTTAAATCAACTATACTTCAATTTAAAAAATATTAATAATTATAATTAAAAATATAATTGATGGCTTATTATTTTAACAGGAGTGAGAAAAGGATGCCTACTATCACTGTTTCTACTGAACATTACACTAGATGTCTTACCAAATGTAGTAAAACAAGGAGAATGAAAACTTAAACAAAAAGATTGGAAAGGGAAAATAACAATAATTAATCTCATATGGTTGTCTATAGCAAAATACTACAATATGCACATAGGATTAAAATTAATAGGTGATTTTATTAAGGTCGTTGCATGTAAGTTCAGTTAACCATGAACACATCCTTAATATGCTAGAAATAAGAATATAGGAAGTTTAAAAATTAAATTTGCATTTTTAGTTACATTAGAAATGTCACTGTCCATGAGTAAATGCAGCAAAATATGTGCAGGGTTTCTATGGAAAAATCATAAAATTTTATTATGAAAAATTGAGGAAGACCTATATAGAGGGATATGACATCTTAATGGTTTAGAAAATATACCAAAGTATGCATGCAACCTCTCTACAAATTGATCCATAATTTAATAATATCCCATTAATCCTTTAACTGGACAAAGAGATTATAACATTTATATATAAATGTAAGAGTCAAGAATAGATTAGCAATATTGTATTGTATATTTGGAAGTTAGTGAGAGAACAGATCTTAAAAGTTCTCAACATAAGAAAAAAGTTCATAACTGTGCGGTGATGGATGTTAACTAGACTTACTGTGGTGATTTCACAGTACATACAAATATCAGATCGTTATGTTGTAGGTCTCAAGTTAATATAATGTTATTTGCCAATTATATTTCAAAAAAATGGACTAGCACTCTTTATTAAGAATAACAAAGTGGAAAGACTTCTTTTATTGGAAATCAATACATCTGTGTCAGTAATTAAGACAGTGTAGTATCGGAAGAATGATACACAAATTTACCAATGGAACAGAATGGAGTGCCCAGACACAGAAATACAGGCACATGATTTATAACAGTGATCCTGCATAGGAGAGGGAAAAGTGAGCTATTTTACTAAATGGTAAATTTGCTTGCTGAATTGTGTATCCATATTGTAAAAATATAAGAATTTGAATCATACATGACCAGACAAAATAAATTCTCAGGGGAGTATAGTTCTGAATGGAAAAGGCAAAGTGTTACACCTAAAAATGACAAAATATGATATTTTTATGATTTCCATGTTATGGAGAAATTCTTTAAATAGGACACAGGAAGTAATTACCATAAAGGCAAAAAACTGATGAATTCTATAATATTCAAATAAAGAAATTATGTATTTTCCTCAAAAGACATAATTAAGAGAGTTAAAGGCAAGCTACAAACTCAGAGAAGATATTTATGATATATTTAACTAAAAAATGGTTCCTATTTAGAAAATTCCTTCAAATCAACATAAAGAAGAGTCAATCAAAAACAAAAAAAAATGGGCATGAGCCTTAAACACACTTCAAAAGAAAAGGTTATCAAGTGACCCAGGAAAAGTTGTTTGACCTCATTAAGAGTAAGACCAGACACTATAAAACTCTTAGAGGAAAAACACTCTTTGACATAAACCACAGCAAGATCTTTTTTTGACCCACCTCTTAGAGTAATGAAAATAAAAACAAAAATAAACAAATAAGACCTAATGAAACTTAAAAGCTTTTGCACAGCAAAGGAAACTATAAACAAGACAAAAAGACAACCCTCAGAAAGGGAGAAAATATTTGCAAATGAAACAACAGACAAAGGATTAATCTCCAAAATATACAAACAGCTCATGGAGCTCAATATCAAAAAAACAAACAATCCAATTAAAAAATGGGCAGAATATCTAAATAGATATTTCTCCAAAGAAGACATACAGATGGCCAAGAGTCACAAGCTCAACATCACTAATTATTAGAAAAATGCAAATCAAAACTACAATGAGGTATCACCTCACACCGGTCAGAATGGCCATCATCAAAAAATCTAGAAACAATAAATGCTGGAAAGGGTGTGGTGAAAAGGGATCCCTCCTGCACTGTTGGTAGGAATGTAAATTGATAAAACCATTATGGAGAACAGTATTGAGTTTCCTTAAAAAAACAAAAATAGAACTACCATATGACCCAGCAATCCCACTACTGGGCACATACCCTGAGAAAACCATAATTCAAAGAGTCATGTACCAAAATATTACTTGCAGCTCTATTTACAATAGCCAGGACATGGAAGCAACCTCAGTGTCCATCGACAGATGAATGGATAAAGAAGATGTGGCACAGATGTGGCACATATATACAATGGAATATTACTCATCCATAAGAAGAAACAAAATTGAGTTATTTGTAGTGAGGTGGATGGACCTAGAGTCTGTTATATAGAGTGAAGTAAGTCAGAGAAAAACGAACACCACATGCTAACGTATCTATATGGAATCTAAATAAAAATGGTACTGATGAACCTAGTGGCATGGCAGGAATAAAGATGTAGACACAGAGAATGGACTTGAGGACACGGGGGTGGGGAGGCGGAAGCTGGTGCGAAGTAAGAGTAGCATCGACATACATACACTACCAAGCCTGTGCTCTAGAGCTCGTGAGCCACAACTTGGGGGGTTGATGGCTCAATTCAATCTAATTTGGGAGTTATTGTGAAAGATATTCTTTAATGGGACACAAGTCACTGCTGAATAAAAATGGGGAAAGACTGATATTGATGTTTGCATTTATCTATGAAATTATGTACTGTAGCACTTAACATCTGGACTCAGTACTTAGAGGACCTGATTCTGCCACTTGCTGGTTCCATGACCAAGTGGAAGATGCTTAGCCAATCTCTGCCTCAGGGTCATTATCAATAAAATGGGCATAATAAAAGGCTGATCTCAAGGAGTTCTTCTGAGTGTTAAGTCAGTTAATTCATAAAGCACATAGAAGAGTTCTTGGCCCCTTTAGTAAGCTTTTTGCTCTATTATAAACATTGCTTAATCAATGTAGGCATGTTCCAAAATTAAATCAAAACACGTTTTATTACAAAGATGTAGTTTACTTTTTAAAAATACAAACTCATTATTTTAAATACTTGACACAGTATTTGCATGAACAAACTCCTTTCAGGTTTTTAGTTTGTTGTTCTATCCTCTGCTAGAGCTATGATGTGGAATTTGCCAGAGTGACACAATCTGCAACTAGGTATGAAATGACTAAACCACAGACAATCTTACTGGCTTGGTTATTTTAACCATTGAAACCAGTCTCTGTCCAATTAATTCAGCCACAATAAATAGTGAAAGTTGTTAAGATAGTAGAAATGATTAGTTTAACCATCACAGTTTTCTTTATGAATTATATGTATTATAAATAAACCTCTGTCTTCTTGATTAACTCCACTGAGTGTATACAGAGTTAATAAACAATATATATTTATAGCCAGAATTCAACTAGAATTATAACTTCTGTGTCTTGAGCTTCTACTACTTTTTTTTTCTTTTTGCCTCTTGTTTCTAAGAATAATAGAGGTTTCCACATTGTGGAAGACTCAAATTCTTAAGCCATATGCCTTTTTCTTTCTTTTTCTTACCCACAATGTTGTAAGTTGCACCAAATTTAGAAATGAATTGAATGCAGTTGTACCATTGGGTTTCCACTTTGTGGAAATGACTTTTAGTACTTAAATCTCATGAGTTTTCTATGGAGACTCACACTTTCAATCTCATAGCTAATTTCTTCTTAAGTTTTTAAAACTCTTTTTTTTTTTTTGTAAAAGAAACTTCAAAATGAAAAAGAAAATGCTCAGTTTCCTGAGAGTATGTTTATAGTTTCTCATATATTGGGATTTCTCAAATAAAGGAAAAACAAGAAAGGGAACAATAATAACTTGCATGAAGCATTTGTTTACATAATATGCAACAGGCAACCACATCTTCTTTACCGAGAGTCAGTCAGCTTTTCCACAAAGGGCAATAGTTCCTAAGAAATCCAGCCATTTTCTACCCCCACCATTATTGTGTACATTTGTGCATATGCATCGGTGTGTGTGCATGCGTGGTGTGTGTATACATGTGAATGTATGGGTATCAGTCAGTATTCTCCAGAGAAGCAGAATCAATAGGAGAGAGATTGGGGAGTGAGGAAGAGGGATGGAGGGGGAGGGGGAGGGGGAGAGGGGGAGAGGGGGAGAGAGGGAGAGAGGGAGAGAGGGAGAGAGGGAGAGAGGGAGAGAGGGAAGTTATTCTAAGGAAATTGTCTCACATGATTGCAGGAGCTGACAAAAATGAAATCCGTAGGGCAGGCTCTCAGTGTTATCTGCCCTCCCCTCCTTCTGGCTGCTCCTGCATACGAGATGACACTGTTGCTCAACTTTGGAGGGAGCCCTGAGACAGAACAGTAGAGAGAAGCTGTAGAACATAGTTGATGTAGGTCTCTGTCATGTGACTGGAACCCTCTATTGGAGCTACCCAGAAATAAGAGATAAGCTGAGTGTATGTTATGGTGGCACCCAGAGCTAATGTACTTTTAAACTGGTGAGTTGAAACTCCTGGGATTTCCTTTCCTTATTGAGTAACTTGAGTCAAAAATATTAGGAGAAGGCACAATTACCTAATATAGGTCAGAGTATATGACCTAGTCAGTTCACTCCTTGGAATTTATCCATGAGAAATGAAGTATATGTTCACACCAACACTTGTACATAAATATTCATAGCAGTTTTATTTATAATTGCCAAAATGTAGAAAAAGTATTTATAAATAGGTGAATGGATAAACAACTTGTGGAATATAGAATAAAACTCAGCAATAAAAATGAACAAACTATTGCTACACCTAATAGCATGGATTAATCTCAAGATAATTATGATGTGTTTAAAGGGTCAGTCAAAAACAGTACATACATGGAAGCAACCTAAGTTTCCATCGACAGATGAACGGATAAAGAAGATGTGGCACATATATACAATGGAATATTACTCAGCCATAAAAAGAAACAAAACTGAGCTATTTGTAATGAGGTGGATGGACCTAGAGTCTGTCATACAGAGTGAAGTCAGAAAGAGAAAAACAAATACCGTATGCTATGGAATACCGTATGGAATCTAAAAAAAAAAAATGGTTATGAAGAACCTAGGGGCAGGACAGGAATAAAGATGCAGACGCAGAGAATGGACCTGAAGACACAGGGAGGGGGAAGGGTAAGCTGGGATGAAGTGAGAGAGTGGCATGGACTTATAAATACTACCAAATGTAAAATAGATAGCTAGTGGGAAGCAGCCGCATAGCACAGGGAGATCAGCTCAGTGCTTTGTGACCACCTAGAGGGGTGGGATAGGGAGGGGGGGAGGGAGACGCAAGAGGGAGGGGATATGGGGATATATGTATATGTATAGCTGATTCACTTTGTTATAAAGTAGAAACTAACACACCATTGTAAAGCAATTATACTCCAATAAAGATGTTTTAAAAAATCCACAAAAAACAGTACATACAGTGTAAGTCCATTTATATAAAATTCTATACAATGCAAATTAATCTATAGTGACAAAAACTGCGTCAGTAGTTCCCTATGAATGGGATGAAAGGGGAGCAGGAAGGGGCAGGAGGGAGGCATCCAGAATAACACAAAGAAAATTTTGGAGATGATGGATATGTTCATTATCTTAATTATGGTGATGGTTTCATGACATATATATGTGTGTATATATATATATGTTTACATATATGTTGAAACTAGTTATACATTTTAAATACGTATAGTTTAGCATATGTCAACTGTACCTCAGTAAAGATGTAGAAAGAAATATTAAGAAAAGACAAAATTTACCAAAATTTACCTCTTTGACTCAATCTACCTTTGTCTAGACTAATAATCTAAGATGGATATCACAGTCAGCTGGATGCTCTCAGTAGACTCTACTTGTCACCCTAGGTTGGCTACCGTATCATTTGACTTGTGGAAGATTATGATTTTATATAGAAAAACAAAGAAGTTAGAAGGGAATTTATGCCTAACCAGCTCTCATCCAATTGTAAAGGGTGTTGGGAGAGAAAGAATAAAAGTCAAATGAGTGTGATTAATTTAAGAAACCATCTGGTTGGGTTCACGTAAAAAAAAAAATCTTTTGGAGGCTTTTCATAAGAAATAAGAAAAACTAGGGAAAATATTTGTTTTCTTTAAGGATCTTATTTCTTTTCTACCAAAAATACCTCTATGATAACTATTATAGGTATTTTATTTTGAACTGTGTAAACCACACTATATATTAACATAAAGCTCTTTGATGGATATATTTTCTTATTCAGCTCTATCTTGCTAAAACTATCTTGCTATCTTAGATATGTGACTAAGTTACAGGGTTCTCATGGCACAGAATGCTGATTTCTAAGTGATATTCTCCCAAAATCTCTACTATAATCATTTGGTTTCTCTTGACTTCTCATTATCATACTCCAAACATTCCACAAATAATTTTATTAATGCAAACTGTATGTTGGCCATTGTTCACTAATATTTTACTTGTAGGTACCCAATTATTCAACTCTGTGTTACAAAAAGGATAAGTGAAATATAAGGTGATCTGCTTAGGATTTTTGTTTTGTTTTGTTGTGTTTATTATGGGTCCATATACATAACAAAATTTATGCTTTTAACCACTTTAAGTGTATAGCTTAGGATTTTTAAAAATATTAAATTTCTTTAAAATTGTCTAGATCAGGAGTTGGCCAACTACAGCTCACTCACCAAACCCAGCCAGTAACCTGTTGTTATAAATACACTTTCACTGGAACCCAGTCATGATCATTTATTTACATATCATCTATGGCTGCAGAGTCGAGCAGTTACCACAGAGGCCATATGGTCTGGAAAGTCAAAAATATTTACTATCTGTCTAGTTACAGGAAACTTGCCACCCTTGGTCTTGAGTATGTAAGTTATTTGTACCACTTAAGAACATTTAAAGATTGCTATACTGATAGTCAAGAGATTTAGCCAGTTATAAGACTCTTAAACCAGGTCTACCATTAACTGTGACAACTGAAAAGTCCCATCATGTTTTGGTCATCAGTCTCCTCAAATTGCATATGTTGGGTCAAATAATTTCTATAATTCCTTCTAACTTGAACATATATTAACTAGAACATTTAATTATCCAGGGGAGGTTGTTAATACCTCTGGCTTCACTGATAGTGTCTCAATTCTTTGTTCCTTAAGTCTTTTGGAGATTGAAGAACATATTCAATAAATGAAAATCTCATAATGCAAACTATTGACATTTAAATTATTCACTGAAGTTTATAATTCCAATACATAATGCTAAAATTTTAATATTCTATAATTAGCATAATTTAACATAACAAGCTAATCATAGCTATATCCTAAGCCTTCAGCAGCTCAGCTCTTTACCAAATGCTGTTGTAGGTGAAAACAAAGATTTGGCATGCCTAAGGTTTAGAATTACTTCAGAGTACCACCCTAGCTCCGGATTAGTTCAAAGCATACAGGTCTGTATTTGGTAAGCTAATAAGCAAAATAAGTGAGTTTTATGAAACATGATAAGAGCAACAAAATGCCTTCTAAGTCATGCTTAGAGTAAAAGGCAAAAGGAAGAAAAGAATATTGATACTATTCAAAACAGATACACTGTTACAAATTTTTAAAGAAATAGAAAACTGGACACTAGGTGGCTATGATCTTATTTTCATGTTTTCTTCAATGGAGAATGAAAATGTACTGTTTATAGAGGAGATGAAGCCACAGTAAGTGGAACAATGGAATGAAAGTACCTAGCATGTTAATTTAACCCAAGTCTCCAGTATTGACATTAAGATACTGAGATAACTTTCAGGTAGAACCACAGAAACACTCTTAGTGATGGTGTTTTCTCACATATCATGGAAAACAGAAAGGTGAGAGAAGATGGGATAAGTTTAAATGTCCTGATTTGCAAGGAGAAAATAAGACAATTCTAGAAATCATAGATCAGAGAACATATTGTTTTTCCCTGACAAAATGTTAACACATACATACATACACACATAAAAAATTCCGTATCTGTGTGCCCTTAGGAAAGGATAAAGAAAAGCATAATCTCTAAATTGGTCAAGATTATGTTACAGCCAAATTACCTCATCTTCTACTTCAATGGAGTTATCAGAACAGGAGAGCAAAGGATGTTATATTGCTTATATTCAAAAAGCTATAGAGAAATACCTTAGCAGTGAAAGAATGCTTAATAAAATAAAAAGGCCTATATAAACACACAAAAACATTTCCACCATCCACAACTGCAGTCTGCATATTTAGCCTTTTGTTATTGAACAACAAACATGAAAACAAGAAACACTGTAAAGGTTTTGAATAGCTGAATAGCCTGCTATTAACCAGAACATTTTCTAAACACTACTCTTCAGTTGTATTAGTGAACACATTTGCATTTCTTTGAGTAATAAAGAAACTATTATGCTATCGGCAATACAGTATATCAAAATTTCTTTAAAAATAAACTGCTATTGACATTTATTGATTCTGTTGACTTGAAACTTAAAAGTCATCCACAACAAATACAAGACTTTTGAAAGTATGAAAGAACTTATAAAACATTTCCTAAAGCCATGTTACTTTACCAGTGAAGAAATTAAGGCTTTATAGGGTAAAGAAAATTCTCTAAATTCCCATGGATAGCCAGGCAGACTAGAACCCTGTCTCTACCTCTATTCCATTTAGTCATTTATATTGAATTTGCCAGTTGGTTATCAAGGCTAAACTCCAAAACTTACTTAGGCAAAATTATGTAAATAAATTGTATTTTCCTTCACTTTCTTTTCTGTATCTTTATATATTGAAGAGATCACATCAGTCAAAACAAATGATCTTCCCTAATCCTATGTTACTCATCTTATAGTGTGGAAAGGGACGGGGGGGAGAATGTTCTAATTAGTCATCAGACCTGTCTCATCATTAATATTAACTGAAGCTGTGCATATATGTCAACAGAAAAAATTCCTAGAAATGTATGAGAAAGAGATATGACATAAAATGATTTATTTAATATTTTAAACTGTGGTCAATCATTGGATAGAGGATTGTTCACTGTTGGAAACTAAAGCTAAGCATCAAAGTCTTTGAGACTTTTATATATATATTTTTAAGACTACTAAACACTGGAGTAAAATTAAAGGAACTAAAGTTAGAAAGTAATCAACACTGTGTTTTCTCTTTTAATTGAAAAGGAAAATGCAGCTCTGGTTCAGCAACTGTGGCTTAGAATTTCTTTTAATTCTCTCCCCACCTCTTTCTTTTCAAAGAATTTCTTTATTTAGCTGGTGGAGATAACCAGTAATGCAAGCTTGAGTTACCAAATAAAAAAGGCATTAATAAAAAAGCACTGCATCCTCATTTCTGATATCAGAATTATATTTTTTCTTTATTCAAATCACAACAAAGATCTTTACCCTTTCCATAAATAGGGTCATTATAATCTGTCTTTGTATATTTTTTAGGAATATGTAGATATTTTCTTCCCAGTTGATTAGCTTAATAATAAGTTTTCCTTTTGTTTTATGATTATTCATTTTACCAAAGACCAATGTTTTATCTTGATACATAGCTTTAAAAATCAGGTATTTTAAACATCTCCAGGTTTAGCTTGGTGCTGTTTTAAAGAGATAGTTTTCCTTTCTATCAATCAACCTCCTATCCTTCTTTCCCCACCAAAGGGGAAAAAAATATGGAGAAGAGATGCATGAAGGTCATCACTGAAGAGTCATAAACCATTGTGAATAATGTCAGAACTATAATTTAATTAGTGCCCCATCTGTCACTTTCTGTTTGACGAGCGCTAAATGTCCAATTATCATTTAATATCTGCTCTAATCAGTTCTGGCAAATTTTGCAGGCACACAAGAGATGACATTAATAGATGAAAGTGAGGCTACTCTTGCCACATTAGCAGAAAGAAATCTTGAGCAGCACTAACTTCGAATCAGGAAGGTAAGAATTTATTCCAATTAGTGGTAATGACATTTTATATAAATGATGTTGCCGGGAATCAAAAAAAGAATTCAATTTGTTCTCTCAAGAAGTTAAGGAAGTAGCCCGGCCTATGATTCTTCAGAAACTATTCTATAGATTCTAAGATAAATAAAAAAGTTAATCTATGTAATCAGCCATTCCTGATGCAATATCTCTGAAAGCCATCTACTTCTGGGTTACTGATCTACCTTTTGCAAACTAGTTTTTCCACAGACATAGACATTATTAGGATGCACTGGATCCATGGGGAGTTTTGCAAGTAAAGCATATACTGAGTCTATTTTGGACACCGTCTTCTGTAAAAGAGGAACAAGAATCAGTAAGGGACTCTCCACTTAAAAATGATAATACTTCAAATTTTAGCTAATTTATATAACTGTGAAATGAATAGAAATCTTACAAATTTGTTCCCACTGCCAAAAAAATTTAACAGCAGTCCATTTGTGGCTACTCTTGACCATTTTGGTTTAATTTTTAAAAACTGGAATTATAACTCAAAGGCTTTTAACTGTTGTGAAATTATTAAAGGTATGTAATAATCCGTGCAGCATTCTTCTTATTATTATTAACATTTTTCCTAGTGATTCTTCCCTTTCTTTTACTTTTAAAATGAGAAAAAAATGTTTTTATTGTTGACTGAAAAGGTGAAAACCATCGAGAAATTTCACATTTTCCAGAAAATAACTGCAGCAGAAGAGGTTATTTTAGATACAAAAAACTGAGGTCAAGAGAGTTGCTTAACTTGTTTAACACTGGAACCAACAAATAAAGATATTTTAAAATTACTTTTTCCTACAATGTTTCATATTAACTATAAATGTATCTTAAATCAGAATTTAGTATGAGGTATATACCTCCAAGATAAACAGAACTGCACTCTATTCATCAACAAGAAAAATTATTAAACATCTATTTTGTGCCCAATATGCTAGACATTGTAACCAGAGAAAAATTGGGCTAATTTCATTTGCATTCAAAATAGTAAAATTCTGAGTTTGAATATTTGGGATTATGATCTAGTTGAGTGGCTTCTGTTAACAATAACAGCAAAGTACAGAGTTTTAGATCATACAGATTATCTGTATATGCTTATAAAGTAAAAAATCTGATAAATATTTCACACAGTTTAACACATGGTCTATTCACTGTAGTCTTTAGAGCCTAATCTTCCTCCAGCTATGCCTCTCTTCTTTTGCCCAATAATGTATAAACTTCAATGAAAAAGGACCAGTAATTTATGTCTGTCTGCCTAAAACTTAAGCAATAATAGAAGGGAAATTCTCAACTGATACCTCACGTGTCCCCTAATGTAAATGTTTATAAACACATGAGAGATGAAGTGTCTTCCTCTTGATTTAAAATTGAATTATTAAATTTTCCTACTACATGTTTTCATAAGTGATCAGTAAAGGCTTTCCTTGACTTGGTTTTTCCTTTAATGAGAAATATATTTCATAAAAAAGTTGGGGCCCAATTTCAATTTTCTTCCTAAATGAAATGACTTGTGGGACTTCCCTGGTGGTCCAGTGGGTAAAACTCCACACTCCCAATGCAGGGGGCACGGGTTCAATCCCTGGTAAGGGAACTAGATCCCGCATGCATACAGCAACTAACAGTCCACATGCCACAACTTAAGAAGCCTGCAGACTGCAATGAAGATCCCACATGCTACAACTAAGACTCGCTGCAGCCAAAATAGATAAATAATAAATAAATATTTTTTTAAAAAAGAGAAATGACTTGCATCTCCACAACAAGTAACTCTTTCCACAAAAATGCTCTCAGGAACCTGAACTCTATATGCCTTCTGGTAGTTGCTCATAAGACAAAGAAAGGTTTTAGACAGATCCTCTCCAGTGATCAGGACTAAAGATTTAAAATAAAGCTCGTTGCTTTAAACTGTATGTTTAAATTATATTTCTAGTGGGAAGAATATCACTAATAGATTTATATTCCTATAATATTGAAGCTGAGATTGAACTGTTTGTGGCTTGATTTCAGCAAAAATTTGTCAGGCTACTGTGCTTCTGTTTGACTCCTAATTATTCAGCCCACCCCAAAACACAGTTTGGCTCAAAGTATTTAGAGAATAGAATCTTGCTTTCTGCAACTTTGGCAGAAGTAGGAGAAAACGATTGTATCACTACTGTACATGAGGATGAGTTCTCATTATGTGCATCTCCATGTGTATCTGTTGACCTCTAACTTGTAAAGCCCTGCTGAGCTTATAAGCCAGAACTTTGTCAGACTTTAAAAAGCACTAGCAGGGGGATCCTGAGTCATGACTTAAGGAAGTTCTGTTGGGAAAAAGAAAGTAAAATCAGGCAGCAAATTTAAACCCCGAAGTAATCTTTCCCCATGGGAACAGATCACCATATTAGCCCTTTTCTGTGAGATGGAATATTATTGATCCAAAATGCCACCATTACAGAGCATGCTTCGAAGAGCAGCCTCAGTTTCAAAGAATAGTGTAAAACACTGTAAAAAAAAAAAAAATGTTTCTAGAATCTTAACCCTGTATTAATGAAACATGTTCCATTTTAAGTGTTTGTAGCTAAGGGGCTCATTAACCTAACTCATCAGTTTGTTTGTATCCCTTTATTAAGTAGTTACACTAGAAATATTTATCCCAGATACCTTGATGAACTAGTAAACAACACATTCTTAAAAAAAAAAGACATGGGTTCCATCTTGGTTTGGAAGTCAATCTGGGCACTTCTGGTGTGATGTCAGAAGTACCACCTTTATAAGCAAAGAACAGCTGTCGGAGACTTCAAGACCTAAAGACAGAAAGCTCTGATTCCTATACTAGTTTACTCATTAGCTTTTATACTCAGTTCCTCAGTGTTAACTTTCTGTCCATCTTTGACTTAGGAAATTCGCTTAGGACTAGATGTGCTACTTACAGGAAACTAGAAAAAAATAGCTATGGTATATCGGAGATGTGCTAACTCCTAGGACGGGAACATGTGTTTCCTGCTGTCTCTGATCTTGGTGGTCCCAGCGACTCATAACCTCCTGGGAGGCATCATGGGGGAAGAGAAGCTTGCAAAGAGGCCAGAGCCCTTTAATCAATAACCTTTCATTTCCCTCCCTCTGAAAAGTGCCAAATCACCTCACAACCAGAGGGCATTCACTCCAATTCTCTCTCAGATACTGTGTTTCTAATGAAACACATATTTAAATCACAAATCAAATAACACAGTAGATGAAGTGTCAAGAGAGGTCATTTCTCAATTTTCTAAATTTCTGTGAATTTTAATTAAGACCTCTGAAAATCTATATCATTCTGTAAATTTATTCTTTTCACTTAATGATGTGAACTTTGTGTGATTATTCACTTGCAGAAGGGAAGTCCCCAGGGGCAGCAGAGAGAACCCGGTGGCCACCCATCTGAAACACTCATCTTTTGATAATCTCCAGTCAAGTCCTAACCTTTCTGCTTCTCAAGGCAAACATTTAACTTAATGGAAACAGTGTCATTATTCTTACAGGTTAGAAAATATTCTCTCGACTCTTACATTTCAGGAATTATAATGTATATATTATTAATTCAAATATTTAGGTTATCATTTTCTCCTAATATGACCTGTTATAAGCAAAAAGTCATCATCCAGACCTGAAAGAGGTAAGTTCAGATACATATTTCACAGTAACACTGTTATTGTTGAATGTATTTGTTATTCTCTCACTAGGGGTTTGCATTAATCACAAGGGTGCTATTTAACGTATTTCTGCTTCTTTAAATATAAGAATGTCCCAGGAGTCTGAAAGAGGTACTAGAACTTCAGAAGTACAGAACTCCAACTCATTTTACTTTCTCAAAAAGTATCCTAAATTGGGCTCCTTGTTTAAAATCTGGCATGCATCACTTTGAATTTGTAAACACTAAGTTCTCACAATCCTGAGTCAACACTTATTTCCAAGATCTTCAGAAAGGCAAAGATAATTTGATCCATTCATAGACAGAATTACTAAGAGAAAACATTGGGAAATTTGCAAGGACAAGTACAGTAAATAATATTCCCTTATTAAAATTCAAGTTATGGCTAAATTACACAGGTCATGAAAGAAAATAGCTTGTTTACATTAAGAAAAGAAAATGGACTACGGACATTATGAAAAACAACAATATAGGTGATAATCATGAAAATTTAATTTAAAGAAACACAGGCCCCACTTCTTTAAATATAAGTTTAGACCTTTAAATTTAGTATAATTTTATAAGACTGACAAATTGTTTACCTTGCAAGAAATACAACACAATTAAAACTGTAAAAGGATTTTTCAATATTGATTTTGATGATTGATGAATTCCAGTATTAAACAAATTTAACATTTGAAGATAAAAAATAAAACAAATGGGTAATGGATATTGTGCTTTATAGAGTGTATAAACCTTTAATTAAAAAGTAACTAAAGAATTGAAAAAAGAGATTTTTTAATTTATCATGCTCGTTAATAACTACCTTGTACTCAATCATGACATGCATGTTTTATAAGAAAACTTAGACGAGACTGATAACTTTGGGAAATGGAAAAAAAGAACAACTGAAAAATTGGATCTTCCCCTACATTGGTTACTTTTATATTCTGAATGTGAAAAAGAAAGTATAGGAATTGTAACAAACTCCTAATGTTTAAGTTTTTAAAAAGTTTTTATGAGTTTCAGAAAAAAAATGCATTCTAAGCCTCTTTTTATAAAATGACTTTAAAACATATAATGGCTAAACGTAATTTTAAAACATACTTTACTGTGATTTTAAACATATCACTTCAATGAAAGATATGGGATATGGGAGGGCAGATAAAATCAACATTATAAGCTCCACTTAGAATATTCTCAATTAATTTATTTGAGTATAAATCACAATTGAATCAATGGTGCAAAAATATGGATATGATTTTAACAGCCAAATGGAATAATTTTTGTCTCTGTAAGTATATATTTTGCCTATATATGGAAATATCTCTTATTCTCTCTCTATAAAATAAACAAAATATGATAGAGAACTGATACAAAATAATTTTAAGTGATAATAGCTCAGTGATGTATTAATGATTGTCAACTACTCTGAGCTAGACACTATTCTGGGCACAGGGGATTTAGCAGTAAATGAGAACAAATGCCTTCCTTCATGAAGCTTATAGTCAAGTTCCCACAATTAAGTCCTAGTTTTCCTTTATATTAAGAAAACATTTTTAGTCATTTTTATTTTTAAGCTGAGCTCACCATAAAAAAATTATAACATGGGCAGAAATATTTATTTTTAGACTAATATGATTGCTATTTGTAAACAAATTAATATAGTAATTTCCCCCCTTATCAATTAAGGAAATGATTTATTTGGGGGGGGGACTAGATTACTTGCATAAATTTTTTTCTTCATTTCATTTTGCCATATAGATAAATGATTTTTACATTGAATAAGCATGAGCCACACAGACAACTCAAACATAACATGAATATATAAAAGGAAATTTATGCAAAGCTCAAGTGTGAATTATAAAAGATATGGTAAATTTCATGTTTTGGTTTCCCAATATAGAGATTTATCTTACTTTTTCAAAAAAAGCAGGAGGTCTGTCAGCTGAATGAAGAAAGATACCCATCAACTGAATGAAAAAAGGTACCCATCAACTGAATGAAAACAGATACCCATCCTCAATGTTTTAGGGAAAAATGGTAATGAAGATACAACATGTACATATTAAGGGAACTATTTTTGGTTTGGCAACCTGTAATTTTTGTGTAACAGTTAAATGTGCATCTGTTCTCTTATTTCCAAAGAGGGAAAAATATGATAACCATCTGAAACCATTTTAGTGTATTTTTAAAGCAAATATGCTTTTTACCCAATAATAATTCACTACAATAGGCATAAAATGAAAATGAAGAGAGACACATGGGAATTTACAAAATTAAACACTATGGCAAGTTTTCTACTTTCCTACATTAACAAAAGAGTTACCCATTAGGCCTACTATTGTTCTGTGAATTTATTACCATGATCAGGATTAAGAAAAAAGCCCTCAAAGCCCACCTCTAGGAAAAAAAAAAAAAAAAAAAAAAAGATATCCTTGTATCCTTTACTTATCTTAAAGATGCTCCTTTTTCATTCTTTGTTTCCCCTCCTTTTATACAGCTGTGACATCACCAAGTAGTACTTATGCTTCCATTCCCTTCTATACATCCTGCTCCCAAATCTTTCAGTTTCATACATCAAAAAATACCTGGCCAATCTTTCATTCTCAGCCTTTAAAACAACTGATGTGCTAATATCATATATATTTTGGAGGAATGTCCTACAGAGCTTTAGAACAGGCTATGACTTATGTTCATTGTCTGGAATCTATACAGTTTCTCATCTTCACTCAAATCATTGCGTCATTAGTCGAGGTACATGTAATGTTTTAATTTTCAAATGGTCTACCTCAGGCTAATTTGTGAATTCCATATAAAAACTTTGTCCTGCATTCTTCGTTATGGATAGGCAGAAAGTAACCAAGGAGTTGAAGACTAAAAAAAAAAAAAATAGAACAAATTCTAATTTGTGCCTTGAACAACAGCAATATGGAGTTTTGGCTTCCTAGTTTATAGTTTATCTTGAGTTTTTGTTGTTGTTAATTTTTAAATCAATATAGTGAAAGTATATGTGCTCATGTACAAGGCCTGTCTGCTGAAAAATGGTTTCAGAGAAAAACTGTATAATTGTCTTGATTCCCCTTTCTCCTCCCACCTACACTTTTAAATTAAACATATATATTCAGGTACATAAAACTTTAAAAGTATGAAATTTGTATTTCAATAATATACCTTAAATTGGTCCTAGTATACAGTAAAAGAAAAAATTTAAATCATCCAATATATTATTATAATAGGAAGCTTCCCATGGGAGGAAGTGATACTAAAAACAAGAACAATTAGGATTAATTGAATTACTGAGCAATGAAAGCAGATCCAGGACTATCTGAACAAAACACAAAAGAGTAGTAATATAAATATACCATCCTGACAGGAGGCTTCGCCATCAAGAAACCCAAGACCCAGATAAAGCACGCAAACTCATAATTTCTTTAAGAGGAAAAGGAGACACTGTTTTGGTAGATTCAGATGAGCTATGAAGAAGGTCACCAAGAAAATCTAAGTATCTTTAAAAATTACCTTAATCTCTTTGGTACAGTGTCTCAGAGCAAGTACACAGCACTGGAAGATGACATTCAGACACTCCAAGACTGTGTTTCCTCAAGTTATTGACACTCACTTCATTTATACCTTACCACTGCATAGGTTTCCACGGAAGAAAATATTGTTGTGGGCTGGAAACTTTTTAAAAACCCATTTAATGTCACTAATTCATAGAGATAAGAATAAAACACTATACATTTATGCATATATGTATATAACATAAACTTTCTGTAAATAGAAAAGCATATGTCCTTACATTTCACAAAGTAGTTTTATTACTTCTAATATAAACACTGCTCAAAAAGTGAGGACCAATAAATATCCAAGTGCCAACAAATGTGCAGACTAGGACTCCCATGAGCACAGGTTCTCAATGGTTTTCTAGACACTTCCTTGTATATTTCCTTATGCAACACAAACAGAACAAGTAATCAAGAATATCAGATTTATAAAGCTCTTCTCCTGATAAGAAAAAAATTTTAGACAAAAATTAAGAAAATGATGACTGCCAAACCATTTACATTCACAGATTTGTGCACTGCTTGCCAAAGTCTTGATATTTCGATTATACAGAATAAGGACAAATTAATTGAGTATATAAATACATGATAGGTAACAATAATTCACGTTTGTTATTTTAGGCATGTTAGATTTCTTAGAAAGTTCTTAGATATTAGTCTGAAGGGAAAAATTTCATTTTAGGAAATAAAAATTCACAGCTAGAATTAAAAATTATTTTTCTCATAAAAATCTCAATAAAATATGGAGTTAAACAGCTGTGAGTAAAAGTACAGAAGAGAAGGTTAAGTAAATTAACAAAAAGGCAGAGTCAAAGGAAAAAGAGAATGAGTGAATGATAAAAGAAGGACGTATTTTTAACAGCAAATACCTACTTAGTGCTTGCTGTATGTTAGGCAGTGTTACAGGCTTATTTGTGTATATCTGTATGTGTATGTATTCTAACAGCAAACCTATTATTCCCATTTTGCAGTAAGGAAATTGAAATATAGAGATATTTACCAACTACTCATCGTTGGTGCAGAGATGGGCTTGAACCCAGGAATCTGAATTCCAAGGATGTGATCTTATGTGCTATATAATATACCACTCCTCAAGAACACTATTAAAGAGGATATATAGAAGATAATTTAGCAGAGCAAGGAAACATAAAAATATAAAAAGATCAAATATGACTTTGGGATTAGTTATTAGTTGGGAGACAAGAAAAATAGTTAATATCCTTCACATAAAGCAATCTAAAGTTGTATCAGTGTCAAAGAAAGGACAGGCAATTTTGTCCTTTGCCTGTGAAATCAAATTTATGATGTCCAATGCCATAAATGTTCAGCAGTAGCTGTTATCTATAAATATTTAATACAAATGAAGTCATAAGTATAACTCAGACTAAATGCTAATTAAAAAATATAAAGAAGATTGGTAGTTACTTTCCATCCCAAACTTCCAGATGGTGTTTAATCAGTATACGTGACTATATTAGAGAATAGCATAATTTAAATAATAATTCAAAAGCAATTTGTCAGTTACAGCAAGTCACACTGGTAAAGATTCTGTGACTTTATCACAGTCCTTTTACTACATAGTTCTTTTACAATTATCTACTTTACTACAAATTTTGATGCTGCTGGTTTAATAATTCTAGAGTAGTTCGTCTTTAGGCCTTGAGAAAACTTAAGTAATACATAAACCACTCAGAGCTTTAAAGAAGCTAGACTTATTTAACTACAAGCAATATAAGAGGGCTCCAGTCATCCTTCCAGTCATCTTTTTAATACTCTACTTCTGTTAAATAATAATTCCAAAGATAAAAAATTGTCTCACAAATAATCTCAAGTGGAAGACATGAGAACGCCCTTAATCAGTTAAACACTCAGGAACAATTATTAACTGATATCAATAACACATATGTGTTCAAAATAACTGGGCAGAGATTAACCAAGTGTAATTGATTTGATTAATAATATTATAGTTATCCCTGTTCAATTAGGGGTTAAGTATGTATGTGAGTATATACATACATACATACATATGTACGTACATGTGCATGTATTTTATAGATTCCTAAAGTTCCAATACTAATCTCATCTCTAGCTGAACTTCCTGAACCATAAATATACAAAATTAATTCACTAAAATTAATGACAACTTATTTATAAATTAAAACTAATGTTTATCCATTTGGTTTGGTGCACCTTGAATTTTAATGTGTAAGGTTTTATATATAATATAATGTAATACTGCCTTAAAAAAAAAACTACATAGCTTTTCTTCTTAAAAAATTTATTTAGTAGAAATAAAAGGTTGGCCTCAGTTTGCTTAGTCCTCTATCTTATCCATAAGTAAAATCATAAAAATTCCCATCGAAAAAATAAGAGGTTATAAATTTATAAATGCCCTGATAAAGGTCTTTGTGTTGTGGCTAAGAAAATGGTGCCGGACAGTGCTAGAGTTTAACAGAACTCTAGAAATCACCTAACGTGATGACTTTATTATACAAATAAAGAAACTAAAGCCTGGAGACATTAAGTGATTCAATGAAGTTTTCAAAACCAGTTTTTCTTAGAACTAACTAGCATGCCCACTGAATCATAATCCATGGCCCTTTAAAGCATTCAAGATGTGCTAACATACAGACTCTGGAACAATAGTGTTCTAATAGATGTTAATACCTAGTCTGAAAATAATACAGAAAAAATTCCAGCAGGAAGGAGATTTCCGAGAGAACTATTACTAAGGTATAGACAGATTTTAAAGAAACAAAAAAGGGTAGGAGAGTAACCCAGGGCTATGAACTGTTAGTTATACAAGCTAAAGGGATAAGAAGAGGGGAACCTGGTCAAACAGGGAAGGAGAGAGTCATGTGTGGAAGACAATTTTGAAAGAATTGATGTTTCACTGGGGACAAAATAGAGGTGACAAAGTAGAGTTGAAACTGGGGGAATGAATAGCTCAACCTCTTCCCTTCATTTTTTTTAAACATATTTATTGGAGTATAATTGCTTTACAATGTTGTGTTAGTTCCTGCTTTACAACAAAGTGAATCAGTTATATGTAAACATATATATCCCCATATCCCCTCCCTCTTGCGTCTCCTTCCCCTCCTCCCTATACCACCCCTCTAGGTGGTCACAAAGCACCGAGCTGATCTCCCTGTGCTATGTGGCTGCTTCCTACTAACTACCTATTTTACATTTGGTAGTATATATAAGTCTATGCCACTCTCTCACTTCATCCCAGCTTACCCTTCCCCCTCCCTGTGTCCTCAGGTCCATTCTCTACATTTGCATCTTTTTTCCTGTCCTGCCCCTAAGTTCATTAGAAAAACTTTTTTTTTTGATTCCATATATGTTAGCATATATTTGTTTTAATCTTTCTGACATACTTCATTCTGTATGACAGACTCTAGATCCATCCACCTTAACACAAATAACCCAATTTCATTTCTTTTTATGGCTGAGTAATATTCCATTCTGTATATGTGCCACATCTTCCTTCTCCATTCGTCTGTTGATGGACACTTAGGTTGCTTCCATATGCTGGCTACTGTAAATAGTGCTGCAATGAACTTTGTGGTACAGAACTCTTTTTGAATTATGGTTTTCTCAGGATATATGCTCAGTAGTGGGACTGTGGGGTCATATGGTAGTTCTATTTTTAGTTTTTTAAGGAACCTCCATGCTGTTCACCATAGTGGCTGTATCAATTTACATTCCTACCAAGAGTGCAAGAGGGTTCCCTTTTCTACACACTCTCTCCAGCAATTACTGTTTGTAGATTTTTAATGATGGTCATTCTGATGGGTGTGAGGTGATACCTCGTAGTTTTGACTTGAATTTCTCTAATGATTAGTGATGTTGAGCATACTTTCATGTGTTTGTTGGCAATCTGTATATCTTCTCTGGAGAAATGTCTATTTAGGTCTTCTGCTCATTTTCAGATTGGGTTGTTTGTTTTTTTGATATTGAGCTACATGAGCTGCTTGTAAATTTGGGGGATTAATCCTTTGATAGTTGCTTCATTTGCAAATATTTTCTCGCATTCTGAAGGTTGTCTTTTCGTCTTGTTTATGGTTTCCTTTGCTGTGCAAAAGCTTTTAAGTTTCATGAGGTCCCATTTGTTTAGTTTTGTTTTTATTTCCATTTCTCTAGGAGGTGGGTCAAAAAGGATCTTGCTGCAATTTATGTCAAGAGTGTTCTTCCCATGTTTTCCTCTAAGAGTTTTAAAATGTCTGGCCTTACATTTAGGTCTTTAACCCATTTTGAATTTATTTTTGTGTATGGTATTAGGGAGTGTTCTAATTTCATTGTTTTACATCTTGTTGTCCAGTTTTCCGAGCACCACTTATTGAACAGGGTGTCTTCTATCCATTGTATATTCTTGCCTCCTTTATCAAAGATAAGGTGCCCATGTGTGTGTGGGTTTATCTCTGGGCTTTCTGGCCTGTTCCATTGATCTATATTTCTGTTTTTGTGCCAATACCATACTGTCTTGATTACTGTAGCTTTGTAGTATAGTCTGAAGTCAGGGAGCCTGATTCCTCCAGCTAAGTTTTGCTTACTCAAGATTGCTTTGGCTATTCAGAGTCTTTTGTGTTTCCATAAAAATTGTGAAATATTTTGTTCCAGTGCTGTGAAAAATGTCATTGGTAGTTTGATAGGGATTACATTGAATCTGTAGAGTGCTTGGGGTAGAATGGTCATTTTTACAATGTCGATTCTTCCAATCCAAGAACGTGGTATATGTCTCCATCTGTTTGTAAGGTCTTTAATTTCTTTCATCAGTGTCTCATAGTTTTCTGTATACAGGTCTTTTGTCTCCTTTGGTAGGTTTATTCCTAGGTATTTTATTCTTTTGTTGCAATGGTAAATGGGGATGTTTCCTTAATTTTTCTTTAAGATTATTCATCATTAGTGTATACGAATGCAAGAGATTTCTGTGCATTACTTTTGTATCCTGCTACTTTACCAAATTCATTGATTAACTCTAGTAGTTTTCTGGTAGCATCTTTAGGATTCTCTATACGTAGAATCATGTCATCTGCAAACTCTGACAGTTTTACTTCTTTTCCAATTTGGATTCCTTTTATTTCTTTTTCTTTGATTGCTGTGGCTAAAACTTCCAAAACTATGTTGAATAACAGTGGTGAGAGTGGGAAACCTTGTCTTCTTCCTGATCTTAGAGGAAATGGTTTCAATTTTTCCCCATTAAGAACAGTGTTGGCTGTGGGTTTGTCATATATGGCCTTTATTATGTTAAGTTCCCTCTATGTCTACTTTCTGGAGGGTTTTTATCATAAACGGGTGTTGAATTTTTTCAAAAGCTTTTTCTGCATCTATTAAGATGATCATATGGTTTTTATCCTTCAGTTTGTGATTATGGTGTATCACATTGATTGATTTGCATAGATTGAAGAATCCCTGCATTAACCAGTCAAACAAAGAGGGAATCAGTTAAACAAAGAGGGAAGAAAAAGTCTCTTGCCTCTTCGGCAGGTCCAGACTTTTCCCCAGACTCCCTCCCGGCTAGCCGTGGTTCACTAATCCCCTGCAGGCTGTGTTCACGCCGCCAACCCCAGTCCTCTCCCTGCGCTCCGACCGAAGCCCGAGCCTCAGCTCCCAGGCCCCGCCCGCCCCGGTGGGTGAGCAGACAAGCCTCTGGGGCTGGTGAGTGCTGGCTGGCGCCGATCCTCTGTGCGGGAGTCTCCCTGCTTTGCCCTCTGCACCCCTGTTGCTGCGCTCTCCTCAGGTGCTCCGAAGCTTCCCCCACGCCCAGACCCCGTCATCGCCAGTGAAGGGGCTTCCTAGTGTGTGGAAAGTTTTCCTCCTTCACAGCTCCCTCCCAGAGGTGCAGGTCCTGTCCCTGTTCTTTTGTCTCTGCTTTTCCTTTTTTCTTTTGCCCTACCCAGGTACGTAGGGTGTTTCTTGCCTTTTAGGAAGTCTGAGGTCTTCTGCCAGTGTTCAGTAGGTGTTCTGTAGGAGTTGTTCTAAATGTATGTATTTTTGATGTATTTTTGGGGGGAAGGTGATCTCCACATCTTACTTGTCCTCCATCTTGAAGGTCTCCCTTCTCTTTCCTGTTATTAGCACAAGCAAACCCGCATGGAAAGGCAATGAAACCCGTTGCTGTAACCCATACTGTTCAGCCTCCCAAGGCAGATAAGAAAGTAGTGAAGGGTAGATGAAAGTTCTAGGTAGGGCAGACTGAAGGTATATAGCAATAGAGCCATAGAAACTTTGGAAACACTTAGATAAATAAATAAATAATTAGCTTTGTTCACTGGACATTATAGAATCTTAACTGAGACTCTCTAAGATGGAATAGAGCAATCAGTGTGTATAGAAATCTGAATATTTCTTTTCAACACACAAATATTTAAATCTTGCATATAAATAATAATGTATAATCATGGCTCAGGAAACCCTGGAATACATTCCACTTTCCATAAAATTTTAAGATCTTAGTAGAATTCTCTGAAACTCACATGTGGTATTTCTAGAAGGTTTCTGATATTCTGGAAGCATTTTAAAGAATCTGTTTCCAAATTTCTTGCACCAGAAAAACCGAGTAATATGATTTGGTAACTTTCTCTGGTTCCAAAAAGAATCAACAATCCAACAAATATAAAAGCAGTTACAAAATTCAACTCATTCTTTATCACAACTCCAAAGCTTTTCCCCAACAGTTAAAAAAAAAAGAAAAGAAAAAGAAAAGAGATAGACATGAAAGTCTATAGTTACAAAGTTACTCTAACACTAAATTTTTGCAAGATTCTTAGGCTATGCATGAGTGATATAATATCACTTGAGGGTAGATTGTGATACATTAAAAGATGTTTTCACTAAACCCTAAACCAACTACCAAAATAACAGAGAACTAATAAGACAGTAAGGAAAATAAAATTTAAACATAAAAAAATCCCAAAGAAGGCAGAAAAAGGGAACAAAGAACAGATGGATAAGTAGAAAATAGATAGTAAGAGAATAAAATCTAACTATATCAATAATCATATTAAACTACTGTGGTTTAGACACTCAATTAAAAGGAAGAGATTTTTCAGATTGGATAAAATAGAAAATTACAAGTGTACGATGCCTATAAGAAATATGTTTTATAAAGATGCAGATACATTAAAAGTGAAACGACAGAGAAAAAAATAGACCATGCTAATAATTAGCCAAAATAAACCTTCAGTGTCACACAAGGTAGGTTCAACACAATTAATCAAAATAATATAAGATTAATAAGTGTTCATGTCCTTAATAACCACACTTCAAAGTACTTAGAATAAAAACTGTTAGAACTGCCAGGAGAAATATACAAATTCACCATTATGGCCAAATATTTGAATATTCCCCTTCAATAATTGATATAAAATGTAGACAGAGTAAATCAGTAAAATTATAGAAAACACTTTCAACCAATATGACCTAATGGACATTTATAGAACACTCCATTCAACACTAACAGAATATACATTGTTAAGATAGACCATTTATTAAGATAGACCATATTCTGGGTCATAAAATGAGTTTCAATAAGTTTAAAAGGATTCATATCATACATAGAACGTTCTCTTCCCATAATGGAATTTAATTAGAAATTTATTTCTAAAATACAATGGGAAAACTGTGAAACATGTGGAAACTAAATTTAAAAATTCTAAATAATCCATGGGTCACAAAAGACATCAGAAAGAAAATATTTTGAACTGAATGACAATGAAAACACAATATATCAGAACTTGTGATTTACTGCTAAAGCAGTATATGGGATTGGAAGGGGCAAAATTTACAGCACTAAAGGCCTATATGAGAAAAGAATAAAGTTCTCAAATAAACAACCTCAACTAAAGAAACTGGAAAAATACAAATAAAATAAGCCCAAAGCAAGCAAAATGGATAAAATAACAAAAATAAAAGTGGAAGTCCATGGAAAGGAAAATAGAAAAAAAATATAGAAAACTCAATGAAACTAAAAGTGTTTTTTAGATTAAATTAATAAAAATTAATAAACCTCTAGCCAAATTGATCACAAAAAAAGGAGAAACAGGGCTTCCCTGGTGGCGCAGTGGTTGAGAGTCTGCCGATGCAGAAGACGCGGGTTCGTGCCCCGGTCCGGGAAGATCCCACATACCGCGGAGCGGCTGGGCCCGAGAGCCATGGCCGCTGAGCCTGCGCGTCCGGAGCCTGTGCTCCGCAATGGGAAAGGCCACAGCAGTCAGAGGCCCGCCTACCGCAAAAAAAAAAAAAAAAAAAAAGAAGAAACAAATTACCAGTATCAATCAGGATTGAGGTAGTTGATATCAGTAGAAGGTCTATAGATATTTACAAGATAATAAAGAAACCTGGTGATAACTTTAAATTTGACAGGTTTTATTAAATTAAAATGGTCCTATGAAAACGGAACTGTGAAAGTTAACTCAAGAATAAATTAGCTTATCATGAATAGTTCTATATCTACTAAAGGAATTGAATTTGTAGTTATAAACCTACTAACAAAGAATATTCCAGTCCTATTGACTTTATGGGTGTGTACTACCAAACCTTTAAAAAAAAAAAGAAATAGCCGCATAGCACAGGGAGATCAGCTCCATGCTTTGTGACCACCTAGAGGGGTGGGAGGGAGACACAAGAGGGAGGAGATATGGGGATATATGCATATGTATAGCTGATTCACTTTGTTATAAAGCAGAAACTAACACACCATTGTAAAGCAATTATACTCCAATAACTATGTTAAAAAAAGCAATAATATCAATTCTATACAATCTCTTCCAGGAAATTGAAAAGCAAGCAATGCTCAACTTATTCTATAAAGCAGCAATACCCTGATTCCAAAACTACAGAAAGGGGTTACAAAACAATAAAACTTAGCAACTGATAATCTTCATTAATGTAGATGCCAAAGTTCTAAACAAAATTTTAGCAAATTGAATTCAAAAATATACAATATAAAAAGAATAATACATGTCAAGAGGAGTTTTTCATAGGAATATAAACTTGGTTTAAAATTCAAAATCAAAATCAATCAATGCAATTAACCATTTTAAAAACAACCAAAAATGATCACTTCAGTATAGTCAGGAAAAAGACTTTTATAAAATCCAATATTCATTTCTGATAAAAGCTCTATCAAAAAAAGAAAAATCTCAATCTGATGAAGGGGATATATAAAAATCCTACAGCTAACATCTCATCTCATGGTGAGAAATTACATGCTTTATCCCTAAGATTAGGAACAAGGCAAGGATATCTTCTCTCACCACATCTATTCAACATTGTACTGGAGGTTCTAGCCAGTGTGAAGAAAAAGAAGTAAACAGCATTCAGAAGTAAGGAGAGGAGTCAAACTATCTTTGTTTGCAGATGATGTGATCATATATGTAGAAAATCTGATAGAATTCACAAAAATCTCCTGGAAATATTATACAAGTTTAGCAATATTGCAGAATATAAGATCAACATATCAAAATAAACTGTATTTCTATATACCACTAATGAATCATCAGAAGTTGAAATTTAAAAACACCCTTTTCATTATCATTAAATGTATGAAATACAAAAAGATACTTAAGGTCTACAAATCAGAAATTATGAAATAATGAAAGAGGAATTAACGACCTACTACAAGAAGAGATACACTGTGTTAATGGGTTAAGATATCAGTTTTCCCTAAATTGATGTGTATATTCATATGTTGGTAAATATAAGGAAAAAACATGGATTCAATCCATTCTTCAAACCAATACAAAAATAAAAATTGATCAGAGTTTTAAGGATTAAAAGTGAAACCATACCAAAAAAGAAATACATGCTTGAATTTCTCTGACTCAAAATACAAAAGAAAAAAACTGAATTATTTTAACTTAATTTAAAAAACAAAAACTCAACTGCATATTCCTATGAGATATATGTGAAGATCAAACAAAGCATAGAAAAATTCCATAATCATACTGTTAATAATAATATTGGGTGTTGTCATTGATATATTTGTGTATGTATTAGAATAATGATTTTAGTGTCATTAGGAATGAAGAGTTCACTTTAGAAAGAATATAAATGTAAAATTATTCCCCTCTAAGTGAAAGAAGCCAATCTGAAACGGCTATATGCTGTTTGACTCCAACTATATGACATTCTGGAAAAGACAAAACTATGGAGATAGTAAAAAGATCTGTAGTTGCCAGGGACTGGGTGGGAAGGAAGGATGAATAGTCAGAGCACAGGGAGCTTTTAAGGCAGTGAAATTATTCTGTATGATAACGGTGGATACATGCCATTATAAACCCACTGAACAACACAAAGACTTAATCCTATTCTAAACTATCAACATTGGTTGATGATGATGTGTCAATAGGTTCATCTTTTGTAACAAATGTACTACTCTGGTGCCAGAGATTAAAAATAAGGGAGGGTGTGCATGTGTGATGGCAGGGGATACAGGCAGGCATACCCCATTTCATTGTGCTTCACTTTATTGTACTTTGTAGGTGCTCCATTTTTGTACAAATTGACGGTTTATGGCAACCTTGTGCCGAGCAAGTCCATCAATGCCATTTGTCCAACAGCATTTACTCACACTTGGTCAATGTGACCAAATATGTCACATTTTGGTAATTATTGAAATATTTCAAACAGTCCACCAGCAAAAAGATTGTGATTTGCTAACGGCTCAGATGATGGTTAGCATTTTTTAGCAATAAAATATTTTAAAATAAAGATATGTACATTATTTTTAAGACATGATATTGTACACTTAATAGACTACATGACAGTGTAAACATAACTTTTATATGCACTGTGAAACCAACAAATTCATGTGATTCACTTTATTGCATTATTTGCTTTACTGCGGTCTGGAACAGAACCCTCAATATCTCTTAGGTATGCCTATATATGGAAATCTCTGTATTCTGCACTCAATTTGGCTGTGAACTTAAAAGCGCTCTCAAAATAAAGTCTCTTAAAAAATTTTCATATTTCTTATATTTTACCTCTGTACTGCAACCTCAATATGAGTTTTAACCTGAATAATCAGAAAGGGAAGAAAAGGAACTCATGTATTGTTAGTTTCTTCACTAGTGGTCAAGAATTCTGTTCAAGTACAGAGATGCTCTTTGGGAGCTGTTTGAATTAATACACCAACAAGGGAAAAATCAATAAAGTTGTTTAAATGGTTTCTCAGGGACCTTTGTGATTAGGGAATACTACTTTTCTCCCAAGACCAATAGCTGTACATATTCTGCATTTTTGTGTTTTGGTCTGAGAACAATAACTAAACTTATTCAAACACAAACTTGGAAATAACAAAAAATGTAAAACAAAGCTACGTATAGTCTCATTGTTGTCTCTGGCTGAAAAATAGCTTTAATTTCTATTTTACTTATGTATAATAAATCATTAAAACTCTAGAGGAAACATCTTTTGAATGTAGTTCCCTTTTTTTTCCTTTATTTTTTTCATTAATGCAGAAGGACCTGTACACACTAATATTCTTAGAAAACTAAGTGAGACAGTATTCCATATGATACGTGATATTGTAGATTAGAATATAATGAATTGCAAAGTAATCCTTTAGTTATTAGTCTACAAATTAATGGAAAGTCTGCATGATATGAGAGAGAATTTTCTCTTCATGATGAAGACTAGAGCTCTAAGTAATATGTTCTTTTTATAAATTTTTATTTTTATTTTTTACACTAATTGAGAAAAGACAGTCTCTTCAATAAATGGTGCTGGGAAAACTGGACAGCTACATGTAAAAAATATGAAACTAGAACATTCTTTAACACTATACACAAAAATAAACTCAAAATGGATTAAAGACCTAAATATAAGACCACATGCTATAAAACTCTTAAAGGAAGACATAGGCAGAACACTCTTTGACATAAATCACAGCAATATCTTTTTTGATCTGTCTCCTAGAGTAATGGAAGCAAAACCAAAAATAAACAAATGGGACCTAATTAAACTCAAAAGCTTTTGTACAGCAAAGGAAACCACAAACAAAATGAAAAGACAACCCACAGAATGGGAGAAAATGTTTGCAAACAATGCGGCCGACAAGGGATTAGTCTCCAAAATCTACAAACAGCTCATGTGGCTCAATATCCAAAAAACAAACAACCCAATCCAAAAATGGGCAGAAGACCTAAATAGACATTTCTCCAAAGAAGACATACAGATGGCCAAGAGACACATGAAAAGATGCTCAACATCACTCATCATTAGAGAAACGCAGATCAAAACTACAATGAGGTAACACCTCACACCGGTCAGAAGGTCCATCATCGAAAAATCTACAAACAAATGCTGGAGAGGGTGTGGAGAAAAGGGAACCCTCCTGCACTGTTGGTGGGAATGTAACTTGATACAGCCACTATGGAGAACAGTATGGAGGGCACTTAGAAAACTCAAAATAGAACTACCATATGACCCAGCAATACCAGTACTGGGCATATACCCTGAGAAAACCATAATTCAAAAAAATACATGTACCCTGATGTTCACTGCAGTACTATTTACAATAGCCAGGACATGGAAGCAACTTAAATGTCCATCGACAGATAAATGGATAAAGAAGATGTGGTACATATATACAGCGGAATATTACTCAGCCATAAGAAGGAATGAAATTGAGTCATCTGTAGTGATATGGATGGACCTAGAGTCAGTCATACAGAGTGAAGTAAATCAGAAAGAGAAAAATACCATATATTAAAACACATATATATAGAATCTAGAATAATGGTACTGATGAACCTACTGGCAGGGCAGGAATACGTACACAGACATAGAGAACGGACTTGTGGACACAGCAGGGGAAGGCGAGGCTAGGCCAAACTGAGAGAGTAGCATTAACATATATACACTACCATGTGTAAAAACATAGCTAGTGGGAAGCTGCTGTATAGCACAGGGAGATTAGCTGGGTGCTCTGTGACGACCTACAGGGGTGGGATGGGGAGGGAGGGAGGGAGGCTCAAGAGGGAGGGGATATATGTATACATATAGCTGATTCACTTTGTTGTACAGCAGAAACTAACACAATATTGTAAAGCAATTATAATCCAATAAAGATGTAAAAAAAAATCTACAAACAATAAATGCTGGAGATGAGGTGGAGTGTGGAGAGAAGGGAACCCTCCTACACTGTTGGTGGGAATGTAAATTGGTACAGCCACTATGGAGAACAGTATGGAGGTTCCTTAAATAATGAAAAATAGAGCTACCATGTGATCCAGCAATCCCACTCCTGGACATATATCCAGAGAAAAACATGGTTTGATAGGATACATGCACCCCAATGTTCACTGCAGCATTGTTTACAATAGCCAAGACATGGAAACACCAAAATGTCCACTGACAGATGAATGGATAAAGAAGATGTGGTACATATATACAATAGAATATTACTCAGCCATTAAAGGAATGAAATAATGCCATTTGCAGAAGCATGGATGGACCTGGAGATTATTGTACTAGGTGAAGTAAATCAGACAGAGAAAGACAAATATAATATTGCTTATAAGTAGAATATATATTTAAAAAATGATACAAATGAACTTATTTATAAAACAGAAGCAGACTCAGAGACTTAGAGAATGAATTTATGGTTACCAGCAGGGAAGGGTGGGGAGGAAGGATAGATTAGGAGTTTGGGATTGACATGTACACACTCCTATACTTAAAATAGATAACCAACAAGTCATTTGTTCATTAAATACTACTTTATAAAAAATCTGGTGAAAATTTAAATTATGAATAATTTATTTTTTTTTACAAAAGCAATAAATTTAAACATATCTACAGAATTCCTACTCTTGGGACATTGTTTTACTCATTTAAATGAGTGACCAAGAAATGTTCTCTGATTCATAAATCCATTTCAAGTTATTTTAAATGGGTGAAAACAAATGAAATAAATCAAGTGCTGTAATTTTTGTATATCATCATGCCTTTAACATCATGTACTCCTAACAGTTACTAGATTTTACCTGTGTGATGTCATGTGAAATCAAGGGGTAGAACAAAATCTATTAGCTAGAGGACCTTCAAAATGGAGGAGGAGTACGATGTGGAGATTACTTTCCTCCCAACAAACATATGAAAAATACATCTACATGTGGAACAACTCCTACAAAACACCTACTGAATGCTGACGGAAGACTTCAGACTTCCCCAAAGACAAGAAACTCCCCGCGTACCTGGGTAGGGCAAAAGAAAAAACAGACAAAAGAATAAGGACAGGACTTGCACCTCTGGGAAGGAGCTGTGAAGGAGGAAAAGTTTCCACACACTAGGAAGCCCTTCACTGCTGGAAACGGAGGGTGGGCGGGGGGGAAACTTCAGAGCCGTGGAGGGGAGCACAGCAACAGGCGTGCAAAGGGCAAAGCGGAGGGATTCCCACACAGAGGATCGGTGCCGACCAGCACTCACCAGCCTGAGAGGCTTGTCTGCTCACCCACCAGGGTGGGTGGGGGCTGGGAGCTGAGGCTCTGGCTTTGGAGGTCAGATCCCAGGGAGAGGACTGGGGTTGGCTGCATGAACACAGACTGAAGGGGGCTAGTGCGCCACAGCTAACCAGGAGGGAATCCAGGAAAAAGTGTGGACCTGCGTAAGAGTCAAGAGACTATTGTTTCGGGGTGCGTGAGGAGAGGAGATTCAGAATGCCGCCGAAACGAGCTTCAGAGATGGGCGTGAGCCACAGTTATCAGCGCAGACAGCAGAGGTGGGCATGAAATGCTAAGGCTGCTGCTGCTGCAGCCAACAAGAAACCTGTGTGCAAGCACAGGTCACCATCCATACCTCCGCTCCCAGGAGCCTCTACAGCCCGCCACTGTCACGGTCCCATGATCTAGGGACAACTTCACCAGGAAAACACACGGTGTGCCTCAGGCTGTTGCAATGTCATGTTGGTCCCTGCTGCCGCAGGCTCACCCCGCATTCTGTACCCCTCCCTCCCCTGGGCCTAAGTTAGCCAGAGCCCCCTAATCAGCTGCTCCTTTAACCCCCTCCTGTCTGGGCAAAGGACAGATGCCAGAGGGCAATCTACATGCAGAGGCGGGACCAAATCCAAAGCTGAATCCCAGGAGCTGTGCAAACAAAGAGAAAGGGAAATTTCTCCATGCAGTCTCAGTAGCAGCGAATTAAATCTCCACAATCAACTTAATGTACCCTTCATCTGTGGAATACCTGAATAGACAATGAATCATCCCAAAATTGAGGTCGTGGACTTTGGGAGCAACTGTTGACTTGGGGTTTGCTATATGTGAACGACTAGTTTCTGATTTTTATGTGTATCTTAGTACAGTTTTTAGCACTTGTTATCACTGGTGGACTTGTTTATTGGTTTGGTTGCTCTCTTTTTCTTTTTCATTAAACTTTTTTTTATTTTAATAATTTAAAAAAATATTTTATTTTAATAACTTCATTTTATTTCTTCTTTTTCTCCCTTTTGTTCTGAACCATGTGGCTGACAGGGTCTTGTGTTCCGGGCTGGTGTCAGGCCTGAGCCTCTGAGGTAGGAGAGTCAAGTTCAGGATATTGGACCACCAGAGGCCTCATGGCCCCACGTAATATGATTCAGCAAGAGCTCTCCCAGAGATCTCCATCTCAATGCTAAGACCCAGCTCCACCCAACGACCAGCAACCTCCAGTGCTAGATGCCCCATGCCCAACAATTAGCAATACAGGAACACAACCCCACCCATTAGCAGAGAGGCTGGCAAAAATCATAATAAGTTCACAGACACCCCAAAATACATCACCAGACATGGCCCTTCCCACCAGAAAGACAAGATCAGCCTCATCCACCAGAACACAGGCACCAGTCCCCTCCACCAGGAAGCCTAAACAAACCACTGAACCAACTTTACCCACTGGGAGCAGACACCAAAACAATGGGAACTACGAACCTGCAGCCTGTGAAAAGACAACCCCAAACACAGTAAGTTAAGCAAAATGAGGAGACGGAGAAATACGCAACAGATGAAGGAGCAAAGTAAAAACCCATAAAATTTGAAAAACCAATGGGAAATGGGAACTCGGCGTTCCAGATCTAGGAAGATGATAATGACAGCTAATTCTTTAGTAAAAGTTACTTACTTAGCATCTTCAATATGTAGTTCTTTAATATAACTTTTGATTAAGTATCCCAGAAGTTACTTAATATTAAGAACTTAATCATTTTGCTGGAACTCAGAAAAGTTACTCAAGTAAGTGGTTCACATACAAACACCTGGTAAATGAAATTCCCTTTAAAATGTAAATTATTTTATTGGGTTTTGGATAGCTTTTTAAAAAAATTTACCTTCTGCTTTTCAAATCCATGTTCTCTAGTGGAAGATTTGGGGCTGGCTTCAAAGACAAAGGCTGATGCCTATAGAAGGATGACTTAGAGAAGTGCCCCAGGAAGTAAAAATAAATATTCCCAAGGGACTGGATATAGGCAGGAGACTGCAGGACTATTCCTTCAACTAGGAGCCAGTGCTTTATCCAAAGTAGGGAGAAAAAAATTCAAACTAGTTTGCATATCCTTCTAAAGTTTTGTTTCTGTCTTCCACGGTATCAATTCATTGATTTATTCATTCAACAAAAATTGCACAAGTTCCTACTCTTTGCAACCACCGTACCAAGTGCTAGAAATACAGACATGAGCAAGAATGGTAAAATCTCTATTTTCATGAAAATAATGGACTTTTTCTAGTATGCATGATATCACTTAAAATTCGTTTTGATTTTAGAATTTATTAAACAGTTTTCTCCTATGGCCAGACTAATTACTATACACTCCAGTGGATTCAGAATCCAAAAAATACCCTGTTACAACAAACAACTAAAATTGTTTTCATATTCTTCTACAATGATAGCATACATTCTGCAGATTGAAGTCACTTCTGAATCACCAAATGTGCACTTATTTCCATAAACATCATCAGTTTTGTGCAAATATGTTATATTGAAAATATAACGCTTTGCATAAATTTTAGCTATATCCCTTCAATTTTTCACAATAGTGTATTCCAGGTAAATGAGAATTCATTTATTACCAAAATGTTCATGAATAAAACTGTCATCTAGTCAAATTAAACTGTTTTAAAGTACACATTGTATAATATAGTAGGCGTTGAATAAATAACAGTTATTGTTGTTAACGGAGCAATTCTACAAATGTACTGGAATTTTTAAAAATAAAAGTTGTTTTGAAAGTGGTTCTGAGTTTTATCCATACTGGCTTATTTATCAGCTTATAGAGAGTATTATTAAGATATATTATGTTTTGAAAGTGTAATGCTGTATCATAAATTTGTGACTTTAAGGATCTGGCATAGAAATTATTATGGCATTATTTTGTTTATAACAGGCATGTTTATCTCTCTTATTATAAGCCATAATATGAACTTATTCTCTTTCCACATGTTAGGCTCAGCCCAATTTTTGCTACCTAAGTTTATGTTGGACAATATGAAATTGAGATTTGGCAACTAAGTTGGGTTATCAATGAATTAGATAGCCAACCCAGATGCTTTGTTACCAAAAATTTATGTGAAGGGCTGCATTATTCAAATCAGTCACAGGTTAGTTCTCAACACTGATCAAATTAATTGGCTAATTGTTAAATCACTACTTTGTTTTGAGCTACAAAGACACACATTTAGGGCCTCTGTGCTGCATATTTCAAAGCACGGAGAGCATTTCTAATCTAAGCAGTACCCTAGAGCCAGAGACTTACTGCTATCTTAGAGGGTGACCTACATGCTGGGGATAATGCAATTAATAAAAATTCCCTTGAGTTTGAACTGAAAATGGAAAATACTTTTCTATTTCTCGGAGTCATTGAGATACACTTTTTTTCTGAAATCTTATCTGTACAAAATATTCAGAGCTAAACAAATAAACAGTTCAGAAAAGCTAAGAAAGCAATTTTAATTAAAACAAGTGCATGTCTTTTGTTTTTCTCTTTTGAAAAATTCCAAGACTGACAATAAACCTTAATATCCAGATTGTCTTATATGTGACATTTGCTTTCATAAACCATACAGTTATCAAGAGCTAATCCTGTACAGAAACTAATCAAGGAAGGTGTTACACAAATGCAAAACATATGATTAAAGAGGGGGAAAGCAAATCTCAGGCAAAGAACTGAATATTAGAATAAAATTGCCACTGAATGGAGATATGAAGACTTCAAGCTCAGTTTAATTAGGCCACTGAGTGGAATCCCCTAAGACCAACAACAATTGAACAGCTAATAATCAGTTTGTTCTTTACTGATTACCAGTTAATCATGTCCCAAACACAATTGTGGTCCCCTCTAATTATGAATACATTTTCAGTCCTCTCCTTTAATCTCTACACTTTTTATGGGTGCACAAATCTTAATCAGCTAACTGTAAGAGTGCCTACAACCGTTAGTGAATGCCTTGAAATGCCTTCCTACTGTTTAGGAAGTAAACATTTGCATCCGTTTGTGCCACAGTCGTAAACATTAACTGATCTTAGGAGGGAAAATAGGAGCTTAGGAGGCAAGTGCACATCAATGTAGGGCAGATTCTTTCTAAATAAAGATTATTTTTCTTTATGAAGTCTTGCTCCTTATGGAAATCTGGAACATACACACAGGAAGAAAAAATTGTCTGTGGTTCTACCATGAAAAGAGAATTGCTGATAATATTTTCATTTATTTTTTTCATATATGTTTGTGGGAGAAATATATGTCTCATGTATATGTTCATATATTTATAAATAATATTATATGCTACTATTAAATTTCATATATACATTCTCTAGATATAGTTCTTACATATTTAATAATTGCATAATTTCCTTTAAAGCAGTATAAAATAATTTAATAGTTATTAGTAATCATTTAATTTGTTTCTCTTTTTGATATTACGAATAACTGTTTGATGCCTTAGGATTTGAAAATCATTGATAGTTATGATTATTTCCTACAAATATATTGAAAAGAAATGAACTTAACATTTTGTTAAATATCCTTCCAAACACCAAAGATCAAAGAAGCATTTTAGCTTTGGGGGCTCAGGTTCTTTATTCGGTTATAAAAATTTCCTTCTGTAGAATGCTATTATTTCTTCTCTACTTAAAAAAATTATCCTTCTGGATTTTTTTTAATAGTTCAGCTGTGTAGATTCTGAATTCCATAGCTGCTACCACTTTCAAGTATTCTAACGTAGTACCCTGCTCATCTTCATTCTGGAAATCACTTCCATGTGAGTACACTTCCTCACTAGTTCAGACTTTGGTGGTATCAATGCAGCTACTTAATCTTTACAAAATAATTGTCAATATCTTCACGGACAGCAAGAGCTATCATTTATTTATTGGGTGTCATCATGTACCAGAAAATTTATAGCTACTTCTTATGAGTTAGGTTTTATTATCATCATTTTTTCAGATGAAGAAACTGAGGCTCAGAGAAGTGAAATAATTTGCCTACTTATACCAGCTACCAAACAACAGAATTATGTTTCAAACATAGATTTATGAGTCCAAAGCTTGATAACTTCATTGCATGATGTATGCCTTCAGTCTGATAGTTACCAATATAGTAGTATAGGAAGATGGTAAGGGATGGGGAAGTGAAAGTGCTGGGAGTGAGGGAGGGTGGTGGTGATGAAGTGGGTTAAGAGGTAAGGAGGTAATATACAAATTGAGCCAGCAGACTCTGCATATTTGAGTCAACCCACCTTTACTCAAGGTCTGTTCTGCTATTTACCAGCTCTGTAATACTATGTTTTTAGGTCTCAGTTTATCTATAAAGTGGGGATTACAAGTACTTTAAAGGATTGTCATGAGATAATGTGTATAAACTGCTTAGTCCAATACTTGGTACTTAGTAAATCCTCCATATCTAACATCACCATCCTCCTCAGTGTTGATGTCATCTTATAGTCATTACTGTGTCGTTGATTAAACAGCTTCCAAACGCAAACAAGCCTGTGCAAGAAAGTAAATAGAAATGGCTAGAATTTCCTAGAAAAATAAGTGCAAATCTATGCTAACTGATGCTAAATGCCAGAGAACACAAACTCAGAATAGGATGGAATAGGGGGAACATACAGTCCAAAATTCCTGAACTAACATTTGATGATGGAGTTGAAGGAAGAAAGGTGTTAACTAAAAACAAAACAAAAAAATCCTACTTAGTTGACAAATGAGATTTGAATTAGTTAATTAAGTTGTATACTTTTTTATTTCCTACTGTATTTATAAAATCACTTTCTTAATCTTTTAGAACTATTTTTTCTCTTGCTTCTTCCAAAAGGAAATTTCTGGTGCTTATCAGAGAGATGAATAACTATTTACTCCGCTATTCTAGTTAAAAAATGTATAAGGCCATAGAGTGCACACTGTGGTGAATGAACTACCCAGTCCCTCATGCAGGACGGAAGCATTCATTCCCTTTGCTTGCTGAATTGTTGGAGTTCAGTAACTGATAGCCAAGTGCCACTCCAGAAATTGCCCTCAGCCTAAGGAAGCTGCCTTGCTCAAGGTTGTGCCCTCTACCTGGGCACAGCCTGCATCAAATGACTGATCCATGGGGGTGGGAGAGGGTATATGCAAAGGCTCAGCCCCTTTGCCTCATTTGGGACAACTCTGAAAGCCGTCTCGGCTCCAGAATTCCCTATGGGATTGGCTAAAGCTTGTGATCCAACTGCATGAGCTATATTTACTTCCCCTTTGGCTCAGTTCTGCTTCCCTCACTTCTCACAGATGCTGTTTCCAAGAGCGTTCCCCAGTAAAATTCTTGCATGCAAATCTCAGAGAATGTTTCTTGAAAATCTAATTTATGGCAGGTCACTTGAAAAATATTTTCCTGGCTCATAACCTCACACTTTTATTTAAGACAAAGTTATTCATGTGTCTGACGACATTTAATATATATTATTTCTGTGAACTGTAAGGGCAAAACAACAAGGACCTACTGTATAGCACAGGGAACTCTACTCAATATTCTGTAATAACCTATATGGGAAAAGAAAAAGAATGGATGTATATGTATGTATAACTGAACCACTCTGCTGTACATCTGAAACTAATGCAACACTGTAAATCAACTATACCCCAATATAAAACAAAAGTTAAATAATACTGGAGGCTTAATTCTTACTGTTGAAAATGAGGGAAGAAATTACCCCCCTCCTTTTCTCATAGCATTTACTTTAGAAAATGTGTAACTGTAAATCCTTTCTCTGTCTCTTTGAACCATTTGTAAAACTTTTCAAAAAGGTAAATATGCCTCTTTCCTGATTTAAGCCCAGGAATGTTTTTCTCAAAACCTGGGAGCCACCTCCTTGAAGTTTAAACGTTAAGGGAGATAGTACCCTTGTTTCTCAGTTTCTGGTGAGACTGTAGGAGCCTAACTTCAGTAGACCGCTTGCTCCCAGTTGCAAAACTACCTCCTGTCATAAAGATTGGAGGAGCTTATGTTTCCTTTGGATAAAGCCTATTATCTAACACAGATGTTCATCCCATTACCAAGTGTTACCAAGTGAATTCAGGATGAACTATGGGCTGTCAAGTCCTCTTCCTTGAGGACTAGTTGTTTATCTTGAGAACAGGTATGTAATGGGCTGTCTTGGCTTGGCTACATAAAAGGGTGAGATTTCATTCTGTCTTTGCAGTCTCTTTAATGAACTCCCTGGGATGTGCATCACACTGTGGTTTAACGCTTATTCAATAACACAATTGTTTTCTTTCTCTTCTACCTTTGTGGAGAGGTGTTCTGGGTTGAAAGGAAATTTGATTTTAATTATATTTCCCCAACAATACTACATGATCTTTAATGGCATAAGGCAACATAACAATGTCTGCTGCTATGACTGAAGGAGAGAATGGGCTACATGAAGTCCTGCACATATTATAGACCTTGACAAGCCTGAGGCTGGTGGCCTATCTGCTATGGTTCTGCTTTCCTTCCTATTTAGCCTAAAATTTCCAAATGTTTCCAGTGTTTATTTCAGAATAAAATTGAAGTATTGTCTCCAGAAGTCCCCATCAGTTGAAATGTTTGTGATGCTTGAGGAGGGTGGAAAGACCTTCAAGGCATCTCATGAGGACAGGTTGTTTATGCAAGCCTTCAGTTAATGATCAGGAGGCTGTCCTCTCATGGCAATAACAAACAGCACTAAGTAGTCACTGTTCTCTTTCTTATGGAGCTGGGATGTATCCTCAGAACCATTCTCTTTTTTTTGGCTGCATTGGGTCTTTGCTGCTGTGCACGGGCTTTCTCTAGTTGTGGCAAGTGGGGGCTACTCTTCCTTGCGGTGCATGGGCTTCTCATGGCAGTGGCTTCTCCTGTTGCAGAGCACAGGCTCTAGGCATGCAGGCTTCAGTAGTTGCAGCATGCGGGCTCAGTAGTTGCAGCATGCGGGCCCTAGAGTGAGCAGGCTTCAGTAGTTGTGGTCCGTGGGCTCAGTAGTTGTGACTTGCAGGCGCTAGAGCACAGGCTCAGTAGTTGTGGTGCACCAGCTTATTTGCCCCGGAGCATGTGGGATTTTCTCAGACCAGGGATCGACCCCAGGTCCCCTGCATTGGCAGGCAGATTCTTAACCACTGCACCATCGGGGAAGTCTCAGAACCATTCTTAATACAGGATCACAAGCACCTACCACCAATAAATCAGCATTGGCTCTTGAGATGAGACCTATGTTCCACCCATGATTTATGGAAGTTGTCAGCTGGCACCAGAGAAAGTATATAAAGTCTGCAATTCTCTGCTAATTCATAGCAGCAATAGAGATAATGAAAGTACAGGTAGGCTGCTTGAATGAATCGTAGAATATTAGATCTGAAAACGGTGCGCGGGAACCTATATGAAGTAAAATCTTGTGTGTGCATCTCTTTCCAACTTCGCATTCAGTGATGTCAAGTATTTACACCATGGAAATAGACACACATTACCAATCAAAACCTATTTTATTTCATTGTTATTTTCTTATTTGTTTTCCATAGAGTCAGTTTTCAAACATATACCAGCACATCATTGGCTGAAAGCTACTTAAGAGTGAGGAACACTGAACAAGTGACCGCTAGGACAAGAAGACAGTTTCAGGTGACTACATTTTACAAATTTGGTAGAGTACAGCCAGGCTATAAGCAGATTTTCTTTCCATATCAGTCTTTCCATATCAGTCTTTTTGAAGTATATATAAGAGCCTTCTACTAATATTAGTTTAATCATCAATGATGAAAATTAAAACAATTGTGGAAAATACGATAGTTAGAATAATTATTAATATTTTAATAAAAAATTCTAACAAGTATTGCTTTTGTTTTTTTCAACAAACTGGCTACTTTCACACAAATTATCTCAAGTCTTTTCATAAAGAATTCTTAAGGTGGTCTTTTGAACCCCATTAACAATGGAGAAAAACAAATTGGTTAGATAAGGGAGGAACCTGTCTAAAGTTACATAGCTATAAATTGGTCAAGGCCATGGTTCCAAACAACTGTTGGTTCCATGTTAATGACTTTTTATTACACACCATGCTGATCTCACTTTCTACTTTTTAGATTATAAAAATATAGAAAGGCATGGCATTACTACAGGAATCTCTTAAAAGAATGAAAAAAAGTACTTGTAAAAAAGAAAATCCTATATAAAGAATACATCTAGCCATATTTGGTCTGTGTCTTCAATTTTAACGTTGCATCTTTTGAACAAATTTTTTCATATATTTAAAAAATAAGATACAGAATCTAAAGAAAAAAAGGAACGAATAGGAAATATTAAGTAAATGAACACTATCTAATAATATTGTATCTTATTATGTGCTTGGATACTGCACTAAGTTTTTAACATACATTCAAATATCACCTTCAACCCCTATTGAGTTCCCATTTCAAGTCAGCCATTGTTCTAAGTGCTTAGATAAAAAGTGACCAAAAAATTTTTCTAAGTCCCTGTTTTAATAAAGCAAAGATTTTGGTTTTTTGTTATACTAACATAGGAGCACTGAGGCTGAAGCTTAGAGAGGTTAAGTAAGTTGCCCAGGTTTACACTGTTGGTTATTTGCAGATTCAGAACTGACAGCAAAGATTCTTCACTGATTTCAATGCTTTGCTACTGGCAGGAGGAAATATCCAACACTGTTACACCATACGATGCTGTGAAACTACATAGCTCTAGAAAGTGCACATTTCAGTGCAGGCCAAATTTAAGACATACTAATAAAATGTTATTTTAAAGCAGGAGTAGAGAGAGAGAGAGAGAGAGAAAGTATTCTCAAAAGAGCATAAAAAATTGGTTGCAATTGCCAATTTTATCATATGATATCTCTTATATGTGGAATGTAAAAAAAAAATGAGACAAATGAACTTATTTACAAAAGAGAAACACTCACAGACTTAGAGAACGAACTTATGGTTACCAGGGGGAAGGCGCAGGAGGGTTAGATTGGGAGTTTGGTATTGACATGTACACACCACTATATTTAAAACAGCTAAGCAACAAGGACCTACTGTATAGCACTGTATAGCACAGGGAACTTGTCTCAATATTCTCTAATAACCTAAATGGGAAAAGAATTTGAAAAAGAATGAATACTTCTATGGGTATAACTGAATCACTTTGCTGTACACCTGTAACTAACACATCATTGTTTATCAACTATACTCTAATATAAAATAAAAACAAATAAAAATACAACATTAAACCTAAAAGCACACAATTTTTTAGAGAAGTTTTACATTCACAGCAAAATTTAGAGCATGATACAGAGATTTCCCACATACCCCATGCCCTTATAGATGCATAAGCTCCCCCATTATCAACATCCTCCATTGAATGATACATTTCTTATAACTGATGAATTTATGTTGACACATTATAATCACCTAAAGTCCGTGGTTTACGTTAAGGTTCACCCTTGGTGTTTTCAGCAAATACCTAATCACGTTTCCAAAATTATGGTATCATACAGAGTAGTTTTAAGACCCGAAAAATTCTCTGTGCTCTACCTAGTCATCCTTCCCTTTCCTCAACCACTGGCAGCCACTGATCTTTTAATATCTCAATAAGTTTGCCTTTTATGGGATGTCAAATAGTTGAATCATACAAGATGTAGCCTTTTTATGTTGTCTTCTTTCATGTAGTAATATGCATTTAAGCTTCCTCCACGTGTTTTCATGGCTTAGTAATATGCATTTAAGCTTCCTCCACGTGTTTTCATGGCTTAGTGGCTCACTTCTTTTTAGTACTGAGTAATATTCCACTGTTCAGCTACACCACTGTTTATTCATCCACGCACCTACTAAAAAACATCTTGGTTGCTTCGAAGTTTTGGTAAGTATGAGAAAAGCTGTAATAAAGAATCAGGTGCAGGTTTCTGTGTGGAAGTTAAGTTTCCAACTCCTCTGCATAAATACCAAAGTGTACCATTGCTGGATTGTATGCTAAGAGTAGGCTTAGTTTTATAAGAAACTGTCAAAATGACTTCCAATGTGTCTATACCATTTTTTACCCTCATCAGCAAAGAATGAGAGCTCCTACTGCTCCACAACCTCACCAGCATTTGGTGTTGTCAGTGTTCTGGATTTTGGCCATTCTGATAGGTGTGCAGTGGTATATAACTGTTGTTCTAAATTGCATTTCCCTGATGACATGATACGGGGCCATCTTTTCATATGTTTGCCATCTGTCTATCTTCTTTTGAAGCATCTGTTAAAGTCTTTGGCCTGTTTTTAATCAGATGTGGCTGTGTTCCAATGAAATTTTATTTATAAAATAACTGACAGGCTAGATTTGGCCTATAGGCTATAGTTTGTTGACCCCTGACCTAGAGGATACACAATAGAAATTTGAGACTTATATGACCACATATTATGATAATGTGGCAATATTTTTGGCACATTAATTCAATACAGAATGTTAATAGACAATAAGGAATCAAAATGGTTCCCACAGGCTTTGAATTAAAGGATTGATTTAATGTACATTTTTTTGGAAACAAAATTCCTTTGTAGAACCTACAATTTGTTAAAGTAATAAACAGAGTGGAAGTGACAATGCAAGCTTTTCTAGAGATTGTATCTCCCAAAGGAAGTTGTGAGCTTTCAGGCATTTATTGAAAGCACATAATTACCTCCTGTGTGTTTCCATCATTTGCAGGGCTCCTTTCACTTTAAAGGCTACCTAAGTATTGGGTTAATTACAGAGGAAACACTAGCACAATTCCACTTGTGACTTTTACCCTGTCTTGTTCATTCTACTAACAGTAGGGCACAAATAAAATAACTTTTCTCATTCACCTTTATTTGAACAAAGAAGAGTAGACAGTCTGAGTTTTATCAATAGGACCAACTAAATTGCAAACAGGTTGTTTTTAACTTTATAAAAATAATGTTCAGGATACATTTTTCCTGATATTGCCTTTTTTTTTTTTACTAAACCAGAGAAGATAAAAACCTCCTCCTTTTTTTCTCCCATTTCTTCTTCATCTTCAATAGTTTCACAGTTTACATCTGGTGGAGGGGAGAATAAATTGCCTACTCCTTGGACAGTGGCTCTTGTTTGAATGGCAATATATCCTCTTGCAGGGAATGTGTTGTGTCTGTAAAAAGTCCTATAAATGAGTTCAAGGAATAGAAAAACAGTCTACAGATGACATGTTAAAGTAGATGACTTCTGGTTCTACTTCCTTCCTGTATGGTCAGGAGTGGTCTGAGGCAAAGTTGTATAATAAAAAAAGAATAGAAACTTCATTTTTCATTCTCTGCCTTCTCAGTATTTAAACTCCTTCATGGAAAGAGGATTTGGAAATATTCTTCTACTCTGTGTTGTGTGACCTTAGACAAGTTACTCATACTCTGAGCCACAGAATCCTCATCTATAAAATAGAACTAACAATACATTCTGCATAGTTCCTTTAGCTATTTTCTCTCAGTGATACACTCAGTCTTAAATATCTTCTGCTCTGAGTTGCTGGACCTGGGAGTCTGTACTCGTGTAAAGCCTGTAGATTTCCCAGGCTCCCAAACCAGGGAGCCAAACAGATTCTGTTAAATTTTACCAATAATGGCAAGAGATAAAAAGACAGAAATAAGAGAAAAACTTTTGCTTCTGACTCTGACATTGTTTTTGCTATGACAGCAGTGAGGTTGAGGTGATTCCAAGACCCACCTACCCAGCAGCTTTTCAGAGGTTCCAGCCTTTTTCAAGAAAGGATATCTTTCAGACAATCCAGTGCCAATTAAAACAGCAGCTCCAGCAACACATTAGCAGTTAGATGCTCATGGGATCCTGTGAAACAGTTATCTACTGCTACGTACCAAAGTACTTCCAAACTGTTTTTCACAGCTAAAAAGGAGAAATATTTATTATCTTACATCATTTCTGAAGATCAGGAATCTGAAAGCGGTTCGGCTGTCTAGTAGTTCTGCCTCAGTGTCTCTCATGAGATTGTAGGCAAGCTGATGACCAGGGTGCATCATCTGAAGGACTTCATTTAGGTTGGAAAATCCACCTCCATGATGACCCCCTCTCTCACATGACTACTGATTTAGGGGTGCAGTTTCTTTCTGGTTGTTGACAAAACACCTCAGTTCCTCATCATATGAGCCTATCCACAGGCTGCCTGAGTGTTGTCACAATATGGCAGCTGGCTTCCCTGGGAGGCAGAAGTCATGGTATCTTTTATATTCCAGCCCAGAAAGTGACATATCTTCACTTTTGCAACAATGTGTTGGGTCACACAGACCAGTCATCATCATGAAACAGTGTGGAAAAAAACCACACAAAGGCACAAATACCAGGAAGCAGGGATCACTGGAGACCATGCAGGAGTCTGGTTATTAGCCTGTTCTTAAAGCCCTTCTAACATCTTATAAATCAATCAATCTCTCCCCCTCTCTCCCCGCCCCCTCTCTGTCCTTGTCTCATATCTAGAGTGGTTTCTGTTTTCCTAGCTCTACCCTGTCCAATACTACTTCCCAGGACTTACCAAGAAATTATAATGTGAGAATGGACAGTAAAAAGGTGGCAAAAACCTGGCCTAGGGGATGACATTCAGTAGGCACTATTATTCCCACTTTAATAAAATCAATGAAAAACATGCATCTTGGCCTTCTATGATTCCCCTGGAAGAGTTAGATCCTTTATCTTTTATGGTTTTCAAACGACTTAACAGTACTTCCATTATAACTCTTAAGATACATTGTTAAAATTAATCCACTTACACATCTGCATTCCCATTAAAATTTGAGCTCCTTCATGGCAGGAATCTTACTTTATGTTTCATTATGTCTACAAAGTCTACAGTACCTAGCACAGTGTGTGACTCATAATATGCACTCAGCAAATGAGGAGGTGAGGAATGTGTGGGCTTAGGGTGGGGAGAGGAGGGGAGGGGTGGTGATTCTAATCCCCTCATAAATGAAAAAAGAATAGCTGACTTGAACTGAAAATGTTGAGATCACTTAAAGAACCATTTCTGAGAGAGTAGTATTTAGACATTTTAAAATCTTTGTACCAAAAAGGGAGGTGGAAATATTTTTTTCTGTTTTCTGTTCTAAAACTTAAATGTGCCTTTTCAAAATTACTTCAGTATGCAATTATGCTTATAGAAAGATAATTTTTATTTCAGAGAGTGAAATAATAAAATGTTGGAGTGGGAGGAAGGCAAAAACAGGACTTAATTTTTTAAATCTTTCTCATAAAGCAACCTGGAGATTGGAGCTCCCTTTGAAACCATTCATCAGTTCTGTAGTATCCAGAGAAAGATGGTGAATTAGCAACTGTGTGATCAAGGGCTGTCTGTTATCTCTTTTGTTAAAATGCCCTTTTTCATAGACAACTCAACTCATTCTTCGTCAAGGAGTTAACACACCGTATCAAGAGCCTACTAAGATGTCAGTATGTATGTGTGTGAACCCATGCACGTTGGAGGTTGTGAATAGGGAGAGAAGTCACTCACTCTCTGTCAGTCACTTTGACAGTCACTGTGGAAGTAAAGGAGACATATTCACTATCTAACAAAATCCAGGAAAATGTGTCTTCCTCACTTCCACCCTCCAATCCATTGCAACCACATCTAACTCAGAAGAAACAAACTTGTACCCAGAACTTTAGCTACAAGGCAATCTGATAAATCTAGTCCTATCTTTAAGTATTCTAATCTCTGCAGCAAAGGTAAGTACACAAAAGAAAGTGGGATTTTGATTTCACCTTCTAGCAGACCACATCTAGCACACTTTAAATTAAAAATTAAACTTAGTCCAAAACTGTAAACTACTAATATTTTGCATTCCAGATTGTGATGTTGTTTTTATCTGGTTACACAACTATAATTAATTAACAAGCTTAATGCATATCTTGACATAACAGTGCACCTTTTCTAAAATTAATTATTCAGGAAAAATGATACTTTTCTGCACTAAATCTTAAAATGTTATGCATAACTAGAAGGTTAAAATGTCCATATTTGAGTAAGAATTATGAGTAAGAGAATACTCTCTCCAAATTTTTATTTAATTGTTTCATAACAGAAGCTTAACTGAACACACAGCTGCTAATCCAAAGACCATAATATCCAGCCTCCCTTGCTGCTAGGTATGGTCACATCTGGTCAGTGAAACAGAAGTGGAAATGTACAATTCTTCCCAGGTGTGTCCTTAAGAGGAAAGAGTGTGCTCTTCTATGCCCCTTCTCTACCTAGCTGCCTAGAACTTGAATGTGACAATCAGAGCTATGTCTAGCAGCCATACTGAACTGTGAACATCAAGATCCAACCCTGAAGAATGGTTAATAGTGAGTTAAAGGAGTCTGAGTCCCTAATGATGGAAACATGGAAGACTATATATATATATTTTGTTTTGTTCTGATATTGTCAAAGTAGAAGTTGTCGATGATGTTTGAAAGTTAAATCTTGCTTCTGTTCTCAGTCCTCAGCCCACGCAAAATTTCTCATATCAGGAAATTCTTGGAAGTTAGCCCAAATTGTATGCCTGTTGAGGGCTAATGTGACCACAGGACACTATCCAAACATCTGTAAGTACTGCCACAAGTCTGCACATTAACATAGGCTCATTCATTCATTTATTCATTCACTTGTTTTTTTATTCAGCAACTATATGTTGAGTGCATCAGTAGGCACTGAACTGGGCTATATCCATTTATATTATATTTAATTATATTAAATATATTATATATTATAATAATATGCTATATTCATTTATATATTTCAAGCATCCACATGGAAATCTATGACCTCATAAGGTTACAACACTTTTCTGAGCTATCAAGTCAAATATGTAATCTAAGATTGTAATACTTATAAGGAGTATAGGCAGCCATTTCTATATTATAATGTGAAGGGCTAAGCCTGGGGGTAAAAGTGGTAGCAGAAAGGACAGCTTGGCCCCAAATAATTAAATACAGAGAAAGAGACAGGCAAAACATTTTTGTACTTTGCAAATGTGCTGATGGCTGATTATTGTACTTTTATGTATAGCTAATTAATCTCTGCAAAGTAAAACTTGAGGACAGTGGCTTTTATCCTGGGGAAAAATCCATGTGCTCAATTAAGGGTGAGGACTACTGATTCTTACATTTTAAAATTAAGAGCTGTGAGTATGTGTCTATGTGCTTATGTGCATTTGGAGAGGGGTGGTCTATGGCTCCACAAATTATAAAAACTATCTTTATACAGATACTTTGTGTACTTAAAGTAGGGATGATACAGTCTTTTCTCTCATCTGTGATGACCTCATTTCCAGATCTTCAGAACTGCACTTAAATTACTTTTGAGGTAAATAATATTAAAAGCTGAGAAAGAATCTAGGAGATAAATTATCCCCAAGGAGAGTTACGGCAATCATTACTCTATCATAGAGCTGACAGGATACCCCTGTTAACTGGGAATGACATGCAGAAAGAGAGGTTTACGACACACAGTGAGCCACAGCCCTTAAGGTCACTGATGCGGGGACAACTTAAGCCTGATGAGACAGCGCCTTTATGTAAGTTCAAAGCTATATCCTCCCAGGATTGCTTTTCATATTGACTGACACCTGAAACATGGGGATCAACACTGGAACTTTGCAGAGATGAAAAAGAAAGGTAGATGGGAAGCAAAATGACAAACTGAATTAGTGGGATATGTCAAATATTCAGCTTCTTGAAGACACAAAACCCTTATAATACAGGATTATAAATCTTTAGCCCTGAAGAGAGGAGATTTATAAAATCGTATGGGGAAAAAATAAATGGTTCAATGCAAACAAACAGAACACTTATTACACAAGCACTTTTCATCAGTATTTTAAGAGTGGTATTGCTCTATAACTAGGGAGCCTTTATAAATACATGCATTTTACTATGTTTATGTTACCTATTATTTTTGCAGCTTATGTAACAACTGGTATCCTTGGGTGTCATGTAACACATCACTATTCCACTTACACTTGATGGACTACAACAAGTCACACAGTCCTGTCTGAATCCAACAGAGAAGTAAACAGCAAACCTACCACATAACTGGAAGGAGACAGAACAAAATATCTGTGAAGAGAGAGACATAATTGCTACTGCAAATTGTATCTAAAATTTCAATTTGGAATAAAAAGTTAGCAACAAAAAGTAAGAACAAACAAAAATTAAAATGATTTGTCCAAGTTATAGTTTTAAAAGAGAATTATACAAAATGTATATATACATATATACAGAGAGAGAGAGAGAGAGAGGAAAAAGGAAAAACTACTTATAGTACCACTTTGTCTAGAGAGAAACTGATAACCTTTGTAGTCTTTCAATCATGTACAATGTACCAAAGTTTATTCAACCAGTCTCTGAGTATTTGTTTTTAATTTTTCCTGAATAAACATAAAATTTACATATTATATATGTATGTGAAATACCAAATATTAATGCATCAAAAAATGTAAGAAATTTGCAAATTACCATAAAAGTAAGGAAAATAGAAACATCTTTATATGTACTAATATCAAGTAACACATCATTTATTTAGGATATATTATAGGATATATTATAGAGAGAAATAGTCATTTCTATTTAAATAACTAGAAATAGTCATTTCTATTCTATTATAGAGAGAAAAAGTCACACATATATATATGTGCCATACATTTTAGTGTTTGTGTGTGCATATATATGCATTTATAATATATACATACAGTTTTGTATCAAACTTATAATAATTTATATTCTGACTTCTTCCATGTTGGTAAATGTTAAAAAATGATGTTTGATAGCATACTCCATATTATGGATGTATTATAATATTTAATCAAGTTCTTACTTTTGCACACATTTTCCAACATTCAGAAATGACACTTTTATAATCACTAGAAATTCACTAGAATGTGAGCACAAAGAAAACTGTGGTCATTTATGTTCACTGGAATATCCCTGATGCCTAGAACAGTGCCTGGCACATACCAGATGTTTAATTATTATATACTGAATGAATGAATAATGAATGAATGCTTCGGTTCGCATCACAATACAAATTCTTTGTTGAATTCGCTAAAAGTGTTCTGTGGTACACTGTTTATGCAGAATTGTTGCAATCAAATAGTAACAACACTATTTTGTTCAACTGTCATTTTTTAAAAGTATGAACCATTTAGATAAATGTAATCAGTGTGAAAATGCCAATCATGTGACATTTACTCCAGTAATAGTATTACATTTAAGATGTTTTCCCAAAATATTTGCAGTTATGTAATTTTAAAGCGTTGTTTTAATGAATTTTTGTTTGAAAATAACTGAAACTGAGCATCATTTCACATTATTTGTTATTGTTTGTATTTTCCCTGATATAAATGTTTGCTTACTATTGGCCAATAACTTTGCATTATCATTCATTTTATATTATTTAGTTTGATAGTTCTTTAGTAACTTCTCAAACTACAAAGAAAAAAGAAATAATTACATAATTCTTAAAACATTTCCAGTTGCATATGTCTTCCTTTTTACTACAATTTTTCTTTGTGTGGGTTTTAGAATATCTCTTAATTATACACTAAAGTAAGAAGAAAAAGTTATTTGTACAAAAAAGTGACCACTTTCAGATGTATCTTACTTTTTTCTCTACCTTTTAATATATGACTAGAATAATGTTAATATTAGGGACTTGAATAAAATTCTAGGAAAATAGTAACAGCAGAGAAATTATATTGTACCCTCTCTACTCTCAGGATATCAGCCTACAGTAATTTTTTTCAGGATAATTCTGTCCACAACCATAATTATTTTCATAAGTGTTAAAGCTATTCACTTAAAAGTATATCACCTCTGCTACTGTCATGATAATATAGATTTATGAAAAAATATCCTAATTCATTAGCTTAAAATGAGTGACAGACTCAAATGTAGAAAGAATCCAGCTTCTGTCATTCCAGAAGTTAAAAAATCCTGAATACATTTTAAAGAAGACTTTGAACACTAACTAACACATGATGTAGCTACAGCTCAGTTGTTCCTTTCCTCTTTTTAATTTAACTCAATTATGTCACTTGCACTGAGGTAAATAGTGTAATTCATTAAAAATGTCAAACTTCACATTTCACTTCCTTGATTGATTTCAACTATTTAGAAATTATGGCTTTGTACTTGTTGCCACGTTTTAGCAAACACCACAGCTTGCATGACTTCTACTCTTTTGTGTCTTTATTGTATTTTTTTTAACTAAAGCAGGGACACTTTGGGCTATGTTGCTTCCTTTCATATAAATATTTATAATTTTTAAAAGGCCAACAAATTGACTAAATTGCCTTTAATGACACTTGTTTCCTCCATCTCTGCTCACTGTTCAGTATTCCTTTAGTATTGAGGAGATACTCAGATTAGCCGAAGTGAGCATTTTCTCTCCTACTCAGAATTTGGGGGATTGACTAATATAAGATGCTGGAGAAAATAAAACAGAGCCTATGCCCAAATACTTTATGAATGTCAGACACAGAAATTATCCTTTCATCACATGGGCCCCCAATATCTACAGAAGAAATAAAATACATAGGATGCATCTGCCATAGAAATAGAAATTCAAATACTTTTCTTTTCATGGCAATAGCTAGGTTCAGCTTTTATAAATAAGAGTTTTAATATTAATATAGGATTCTGCTTCACCTAAAAAGAAGTATCATACTTAAGTATGAAACTGCAACCATAACTCTATACATTTGTAAATTATTTTTAATTCAAAATACCAGCATCTTTTTCAGCTGACTGTTGTAACTGTTATAAAATATCCACCTCAACACTTTAAAGGTCACACTACTCACAAAGTTTGACTAAGAGTAACAATGATAATAATGTGCTATATTGTATCTCTAAATAGATCTATGTTAGTTTGATAATGATGAAGGAAGAGTTGGACTCCATTGTTTATTGTATTTGTATGAGCCCAATAGTTATTAGAACTTTTGGAAGTGGCTGGTTTCATCAGTCTACTGAGATAACGATGTCTTTGTAGAAACATCTTTTAAATATTGTTCTTTAGCCTAGCCAATCCTGACACTTTTACTGACAACATAAAATTGTCCTTTCTCTTGGATTAATCATTTCAGCAACATGTTTGTCTTCCAGGAAATTTTCTTGGATTAGGACAAGATAACATTAAAAGACAACTTTTTTCACTGCCTCTAAAATAAAAATTTCCTATTATTAATATGTCACCTTTTCCAAAATACCAAGCTTCACAGGTATTGTGGATTAGTTCAATCACAACATGCTTTTGAGCCCTTCCCCCCTTGCCTTCTTTACTGGAGAAATAGCAAGTGAATGAGTAGAATTCCCTGTGTTCCTAGAGCTTTCAGTGGTGTAAAGGTTTACGCAACAAAATCTGGCCAATCAGATGGAGTCTTAAGTCCCTGTCTCCTAAGCAGGCATCTGCCCTCATTTTTCTCCTGCCTCCTTCCTCCTGCCTGAAATGCAGATTTGATGTATGGAAGGAGAGTAACCATCCTCCACTAACTTTGCCTCCACAAAGGCAACATGTGAAGAAACAGCAGAAAGGAATAAGTCTAAATTCTTGATGAATATTAAGCAGCTGCATAAACTCTGATTTACCTACTTTTGATTTTCTCATTACAAAAGGTAATAAACTCCTTACTTTGTTAAGCCACTTTTTTTTTGAGGTATTCTGTTACAGATCCAAATAGAATCCCACTCAGTGAACTAGCCCTTCTAAAGGGGTGAGAAGATCATAAAAGGGAAAGGAAAGAGAGATGAGACACCATCCATGAGAACCTCTGACTTGAATAGAACTATAGGTTAACTGGAAGAGGCCTTACAAATATTATCAAGGCTTCTCATTTCATAAAGGAGGAAACTGGTGCCTGCAGTGGTGAGAGAAATTGCCCACATCTTACACTGTACACAAAAAGCAACTCAAAATGGATTAAAGACTTAAACATAGACTTCAAAGTGTAAAACTTCTAGAAGAAAACATAGGGAAAAAGCTCCTTAACACTGGGTCTTGGGAATACCTTCTTGGATGTGAAAACAGAAGCAAGAACAGAAGCTTTTGCACAGTAAACAATTAAAAGAGTGAAAAGGTAATCTGGAACTCTTGTAAGTCAATAGCAAAAAATTCCAAAATAACCCTGTTAAAAAATGGGCAAAGTGGGCTTCCCTGGTGGCGCAGGGGTTGAGAGTCCGCCTGCCGATGCAGGGGACACGGGTTCATGCCCCGGTCCGGGAAGGTTCCACATGCTGCAGAGCGGCTGGGCCCGTGAGCCATGGCCGCTGGGCCTGCACGTATGGAGCCTGTGCTCCACAGCGGGAGAGGCCATAACAGTGAGAGGCCCTCGTACCGCAAAAAAAAAAAGGGCAAAGTACCTGAATAGACATTTCTCTAAAGAAGTCATACAAATGGTCAATAGGTATATGAAAAGATGTTCACCATCACTAATTATCAAGGAAATGCAAATCAAAAACACAATGAGATACCACCTCACATTGTTTGGATGGCTATTATGAAAAACCAAAAATAACAAGCATTGGTGAGGATGTGGAGAAATGGAACTCTTTGTATATTGTTGGTGGGAATTTAAAGTGGTGTAGCCTCTACAGAAGTATGGGAGTTACTCTGACTTGCCTATCAGAATGTAGTTGGTCTAACATGCCTGCCAAGGCAGGCATCTGCAAACTTTTTCTGTAAAGAGCCAAATACTAAATATTTTAGGCTTTTCAGGCCATAAAGTCTCTGCTGTTACCACCCAACTCTGCCCTTGTGGTACTAAAGCCTTGTAGCAGACTTCAAGTCAGGGAATGCTCTGCATATTGCACAGAAAATACAAAGAGAATTAACTGAGCTGGGTCCCAATAAAACTTTATTTACACAAACAGCTTGCCAGATTTGGCCCTGGGGCCTGGTCTGAAGCATTCAGCTTCTAGAGATGCCACCTGCCTGAGAAGAATGCTTGCTTTTTTCTCCATACTCATTTTTTTGCTTGTTGAAGCCATTGCAACTTGTGGACCTTAAGGCTGCCACTTTACCTAGGTCGCTGTTTCTGGAGCAGGTGGCCTTTAGATGAGCTATAGGGAAATAATCACAGTAGTGTGTATTCATATTCATTTCACTTCCGGTTAGCCTTTCTCATTCTGTTCTGATCACCTGGAGATTGAAATGCCACCCAAATGTTTAAATTCCTCAAGTTCAGACTCCATGACAGACCACTTCTGGGATTACGGTGCTTTTGCTTTTGTCCTATCTTTTTTACTCTAAGAATTAAAAACAAAGCCCTCCTCCTCCTTCCCTTCTCCCTATCCATGATAGAGCAGGCAGAGCCCAGAACTGATTTCTTCCCTTAACTTTCCTATTGCTGTTACTTCTAGCTCATCATCTCCCTCCAGAGTTCATTCACCAGATTTCCTGGCAGAGCTTTTGCTAGATAGGATCACTTTTTTAGTTTTGTTTGAGTTATGCAAGGATCTACATGAAAATAATCTAGCCTGAGAGATCTAGCTTGAAATTCCTGTACCCATCCTCATAGAAGCTAGGGCACACCATCAAGGTGCATAATAAGTACAGAAAAATTTCAAGGATGTTATTTATGTTTCTTCTTTTCATTTAACCACAAGGCAATGGTATGTTCAATCCCTGAAAAGGCAAAACATATCTTCCCTGGAGATGAGCTATTGATTGGTTTATACTAATCTGCCCATGAGGAAGAATATAAGGCACAGAGCAGCTGATAGAAGATGAATGCTCACACCTCCTTACAAAAATGTCTGAAAAAGTTAGACTTTTCTAAGTTTCAATACTGTCTTCGATCCTAATTTAAGCATTCCAACACCAGGGTACCTTGACATCTAGAGAGAGAAAGATAAAATTATCAGAACACATGATAACATAGGATGCATTCTGAAATGCACCCTGGAAAACTCATTAAATATCCTCCAGTCTTCTCTAATTATCCCAGTGGCCTACCAGGAGTTTCTTGTAACATCCTAATAAAAAAGATATTTTTATCTGGCAAATGTTCAAGCTTTCATCAAATTATTTGCAGCCAAGAATTCCATTTCTTGCTAAATAAAAAGATTTCATGTATAGGAGATTCAACATAAGGTAGCAAAGAGCTTTGATTATTATATTTCAGAGCCTGGGAGTCAAATGTAAAAGCTAAAAGAAAATTCTGTTCCTCTGTGGGAGAACACTCCACAGAACAAAGACCTTTTACTACCCAGGACTTTTCTGAGTTTTTGATGTTGATTTTCCTCACTTTTCTTTTCAAGATCAGAATGTCTCTATTAGTGCCTTTTAGACAGGAATATCATGCAGAGAATTGAAAGGGCACCACAGACTGAAAAGCATGACTTATTATATATATTATATGCATTGCAATTTATTTAATTATAAAGTTATTCCAATTCATGTATATTTTGCATTGGCTAACAGTATTTGCTAAAAACCCCCAAACTGAAAAACAAAAGTGAAAACTGAGTCGATCATTTGCTTAAAGACCCTGCATTATTGAGGTTTCATTTCTAAATGAGAGGAGTAAAAAAGATAAAGAGGAGGAACATATAATTTTATATGGTACCAAATGTGTGTAATTTGTGTTAATATATCAGTATATACATAGGTATATGCATATATACAAAGGAAGGACTATATGCATGGCTCTGTGTTTATATGTTCATATGTATATAGATAGATATATAAAGCCTGCGTGCCTAGAGCCTGTGCTCCGCAACAAGAGAAGCCACCGCAATGAGAAGCCTGCGCACTGCAATGAAGAGTAGCCCCTGCTCACTGCAACTAGAGAAAGCCCACGCACAGCAAGGAAGACCCAACACAGCCAAACCACCCCCCCCCCACATACACACAAGCTCTAAAATCACACATGTGAGTTGCTATGAAGCCTTGGACAAATAACTCAGCATTTCTAAGCATCACATTCTACATCTGTAAAATGGGTAATACAAGAGCATCTAAATCACAGGGATGTTGAGAGAATAAGATGAGTAAATACATGTAAAGTTTTTCAAGCATGTTTGGCATAAAGTAAGTATTTTTTAGAAGTTAGCAATTGTTATAAATAGCACTGTTTGCAGAAAACAATAAATGAGTAGGCATCAAAATCAACAACATTTCAATGAAAATAGGAATTTAGGTAACAATGAAGAAGGGCTCCATGTTTGATGTCTTTATAACTCAAGTAAATAAAATCACTATTTCAAATGCTTTCTCACCTTACAGATTTTGCTTATTAATAACAGAGTAGATTCAATAGTATATGGGTGTCGGTTTTCACAAAAAGGCAGTGGCAGGGAATTATAAAAAAAAGTTGATGCAGTTCCTAGTTTGATCACTCTATATCTCCTCATATATTGATAGGTTGACTGATATTTCACACACACAATCACACTCCACCACCCCTTCTGTCTTTAAAAAAAATCTAATTTCCTTTACCTAAAGTTGTGATTTTAGATTTCATTGACTGGCCTATTGTTATGTTTTACGTCCATTTTTTTAAAAAATACCTTTAAACATCTTCAAATCAATCTTTCTCAGTAACAGTGACATTGTTTTCCTGAGCACTCTCAATTACTCCATAACAAACTGATGTTTTATATTTTTTTCATAACCAGTCCATAAATTCTTTCACCTCCCTTCATGATAACTGCTGTGATTTTTTTCACGAGATTCCACTTATGAGGTCACTTGTAACAAATGTCTCATGAAAAGTAAAGTATCATTATGCATTGGAGTAAGTCTTCTATCTGAGGCAACGCAAGTGTGGCTCTCTTTAGAGGGATTTTTGTTTGTCCATTTTTTGTGTGTGTTTGTATGTTTGGTTTTTGTATTGTTTTGTTTTCCCTTTTGCTTGCCTCTTTACAATATGACCCATTTGGCTTTTGGAGACACGGTCACAAATAACGCATAAAAGAGAAGTTAATTTTTTTCTACAAAGAGGTAAGATGTGTTCTCAATTCTCACATTTCCAATAATTTCCAAATATTTTTGCCATCACATCATCTAGGAAACAGGGCCTAACATTTACTGCATATTTCATAGTTCCTAGCAGAAAATCTTTGAAGAAGATGGTCAAAAAAATCAACTTCAGAAAGATGTTCACAGCTACTTTCAAAGGCAAAAATGAAAGAAAGAAAAGATGAATTTTGTTATTTAAAAAACTTTAGATCTTTGTATATAGAATGAAAAAATGACTGATATTTGCCAGGACAGTTTTAACTTCTAATATTCTTACCCCTTGCTCATAAGTACACAGTCAGGATCTGTGCCCTAAGCTTGGGTCTAAATGTTGTCAGTTTAATTATGGCTGAGGTCGTATTAAACAAGTGTATGATCAAACACTTTCTTGGTCAGATACTCACCATAATTAGGATTCTTCGCCATATTTGCATCTCTCTTTTATGTTGACAGAAAAGGCAGTGGGTACCTTTTTCTCATTTTAGTTTCCCCAAAACCTGGTGGGAAGAAAAGACAGCAAAAGAATTCAGAGGATGAAATATGAGGGAAATGTGTATTAGAAAGTCAAAAAGCATGTTTGTTGGTGGCACAGAGTACTGTCTTGGTTCTGAATAGCTTTGAATTTCTTAGGTATCTCAGCATGGAAGGTACAACTGGAACAGCCATGGCCAGCTCTGCTTCTGAGGACCATCCTACCCCCTTCACACCTTCTAGTTCATTTTCTCTGCATCAGTGAGCAGAAGAGGATCGGGGGAGGCAGGGGAGAAATGGCTGATCCACTTTGGGGTACCACCCTCCTTATTCAGACTCCAATTCTCAGCCACCGAGTAAGTTTTAAACAATTATCTGAGGATTGCAGGAATTGTGTTATACGTTTCCATTTCCTAGAACACTGAGAGCTCTGACTTTGTGACATCCAGCCTGTCGAGTGTAACAAAGGCAGGACGTATTTGACAGGTGAAGAAAAAGCTGCTGTCTCACAGGTCTACAACAAAGTGGATGAAACAGTAATAAAATAACGTGTCATATAAGATTAAATGGGACATACATGACCTCAGCTCAATGCTACCTGTGGATTCATAAAAGCTGTATCAGACGCATGGAGAAGATTCCATGGTTCAAACACAATTGTGCTGCCTCTAGGAAAACGTTAATTAAATTTAAAGCAATGGGATCCATATTAGCAGAAAATAAGTGCTCCATCCAGCACTATTTATTTTTATCCAGCAAAAACTAGTTATTGTTTCTTCCTATGCTCGTCTGCCCTAATCATTTATTTGACACACAATCACTGTAACAGAGTCACGTGAGGTGTGTTTCTTTCTCCTCAAAGGCAGTCAGCTCTCATCCATGTCAAACTGTACATGGTCCTCGTCAGTCATATGAAAGTCTATTCAGGCATAGTGATTCCCGTGGTCCATACTCCATCATACTCTATTATGCCAGCACTTTACTGCATCATTGTCAGTCAGGTCCACCCATTTTTGCTCTTGTTCTATTACCTTCACACTCACAAAAGTAGCAGATGCAAGCACGCCATTAATGATGGTCAATTTTTTTCTTAGTTTGCACAGATGGCTGAGTGATTTTTATTCATGAGGAAGCCTCAAATTTCAGAATTTTAACAGGGTTAAGAATCTTCCATCATAAATGGAACATCAAATTACTTCTTATTTATTCATCAATTTAATATATGGTTCCTTCCAATAAGTTTCCCAAGTAAACTTGAGAGGAGTTATGTTCCCCTTCTCTTGCTGTAGCTATTATTTTAAGACCACATTCCTAGTTATCAGAAATGAGAAATATCAAGTATACACTACAGTATTATTAACTATAATCACATGGCTGTACATTAGATCTCCAGAACTTATTCATCCTGCATAACAGAAATTTTGTACCCTTTGACCAACATCTCCACCCCCAAGCCCCTAGCAACCACAACTGTACTCTCTTTCTTCTTTTATGAGTTTGAGTTTGGCATTTTTAGTTTTCACATATAAGTAAAATCATACAGTATTTGTCTTTTTGTATCTGGCTTATTTCACTCAACATAATATGGTCCAGGTTCACTGATGTTGTTTCAAATAACAGAGAATAGATATCAAGTGTTCTAAACATACACCAAAAGAAAAAAAAAAGGTAACTATGTAAGGTAATGGATGTGTCAATTAGCTTGATTATAGTAATCATTTCACAGTGTATATGTATATCAAAACATCACATTGTACACTTTAAGTGTATAAAATTTTATTAAAAAAGAGAATCTCCTCAAAAGGGTGTTTGTATTTTATACTTCTGAAATGAGTGTTAGCCAACGTCCACATAACCAGGTACACATTTTAAAAACGTATAGAGGCAGTTTATATTTTTGCTAACATGTGTTTACTATTTAGTAAACACTAATTAATTTACACATTTAGCTCACCCTTTGAGGAAGGTGTTAATATTTTCCCAATTTTACAGATCAGGAAACAGCCTCACAGCAGTTGATTAGAGATTGAATTATGTTCAATACACCTAAGTTTGAACATCAACAGTAGCATTTACTTCCTGGGTAACTTTGGGGAAATAAAACTCTCTAAGCTTTAGCTTCCTTCTCTATAAGTGTGAAATAAAAATAATCACCTGAAAATTCTATTGTGAGAATAAAATGATATAATATCTGCAATATGTCTGGTGTACAATTAGCATTCAATAAATGATAAATATAATGGTCACAGTTAGAGGGGTATAATGAAGGAGATATTTTATGTGAGTGGCTCTGCATTTATCTGCCCCACACCAATTACCATCTTAAATTACCATCTTCCTTCTAGAACTAGCATGGTATAAATTTGACCTTCATGTTTCAAATGTACCCATTTATTTCATATATCTGTGATCAGGTGATGAGGTTGGGGCCTTGCTCACTCCCAACTATGGCATCCAGAAAATTGTTTTCTATATTAAAAATAAACATACAAAAAAATCTGTTCCTCCTTCACAGCGTATACTATCCAGTTATACTACCTTCTTCAATTTTCAATTCATTCCCATATTGATTTTCTGGTTATCCACTTTCTTTTCTGTTGTATCTGGCTTAACATCTTCTTTATTAACCTCTTCCATTATCCTAGGGAACTTTAATTTTATATAAGCCCTCCCTGTCAACAATTTTGCCTGTTCTTTTTTTTTTTGCGGTACGCGGGCCTCTCGCTGCTGTGGCCTCTCACTGCTGTGGCCTCTCCCGTTGCGGAGCACAGGCTCCGGACGCGCAGGCTCAGTGGCCATGGCTCACGGGCCTAGCCGCTCCGCGGCATGTGGGATCTTCCCGGACCGGGGCACGAACCCGTGTCCCCTGCATCGGCAGGCGGACTCTCAACCACTGCGCCACCAGGGAAGCCCACCTGTTCATCTTTAATGACATCCTTATCCACTCTTTTTCACTCAAAAATTGTCACATTCTGATTCTACACCTGAAATCAACAACTCTTATATCTCTCTCACTGATCAAAGCTTCCAATTCTTTGCACGCAAAATAATTAAAAACTCATTAAGGCCTTGAATTTATTTTAGCCCCCAGTTACACTGAACCATGTAGCCTGTTCCTGGCTTTACTTCTTTCCTCATTTATCATACATTTCACGGTCCATCACCATTGTCACTCTCTTGCATACACCCTTAACACTCTGACACTTGTGTCCACCCAGCAAAGCATCATCTCAAAATACCAAACTGAGCGCTGGAGGAGAAATTACAATGGGACAGATTGTTTTCGATATAAATTCATGATCACCAACCACAAGTGGATCCTTAAAGCTGCCAGGCCATCTTTCTAGGCTTTTCTAGACATCTGGATCTTTCATATGCCTTATCAACTATCTCATATCTTTGCCACTCTCCTCAAACCTTCACACTCTCCTCTATTCCCTCAGTCTCAATACAATGTCCTTACTTCACAACTCACAGAGAAAACAGAGCCATCGACTTGGCTTTTTTCCTCAAATCCCTACCCCAATCTCCAAGTTTGCCTGCATCTGCACCAATCCTCTCCTTCTCCTGTATTTTTAAGAAAAAGTCTCCCTGCCACTTCTCAATAAATAACTCTGTAGTGTATGATCAATATTTCTTCTCTTCCCATCTTCTCAGGAATCTTGCACCATTAATTACTGACTTTCTTCATCCAATCTTAAACTTTTCTCTTTATATAGAATACTTTCCATCCCTATTTAAATGTAGTCTGGTCTTCCCCATAGCACTTCTAAAAATGAAACAAAACAAAAACCCTCTTTAAACTCCATGTCATCTTTATGGTCTTATTTCTACCAGGTTTTCCAGGAAAAGTCTTGGAATAATTATTACGTAACATGGTCCTTCTATTGATACTTTCTTAACCATGTTTCAGGCATCACTTCTAATTCCAAATTAGCCTGCAATCCTTAACACCACAAAAACAACTCTGCATTTTAAAATTATATATATATATATATATATATATATATATATATATATACACACACACACATATATATTTTTCAATCCTATCTGAAGGGTAAGAATCAAAGCCCAAAAGCTAAAAGCTGCTCCTGCAGAGGGATTCAAACACAGCAGAGAAGTGCATTTTTAGAATGATCCACTACTGTGAGGTATTTGCATTTTTTTAAATCTTTCCCGGAACAATAAGTGTGATTTCATATTTGAGTTTACTAGGTGAAACCTCTAAATCTACTTTTCAGATAAGATTCAAAAAAAATCCCCAAACAGTTGATAATGCTTCAAAGCCATTTGACATGAGACCTCATCCTGAGGATAAAGATATCTTATTATACTCAATAACAAAAGGACCTAGAGATCACCAAATATCTAAGGATTATTGTAACCATCCAGCTTTCTGACTTGCAAAGTTTGGAAAACTGCATAAAACCTCAACATCAAATTTAACAGTCTTGTATGTGTGTGTGAGTATGTGTGTATGTGCACAGTAGAAGGAAAGTGGGAACAAAACAAGCACCTTTCAATCCTGCTCCTTTTAAAAATGTTTTGTTTCAAATTCTTAATTTAATAAACCTATTTTTTCAAACTAATGAATGGCTCAGATAATTAGAGAAACCAATAAGCTTTAGAAATGATTACATAACATGCACTGACTCTTTTCCCAAGAAAAGAAATATGCGATTAAAAATAATATATAACTGGGGATTTTTTTCCATGTTGAATTTCAGAAACCTGTGCCTAAACAAGAGGAAAGGGGCAGTTTGAGTTAACAAAAACGTCCTCTCTAGTGATTGACTTTACATTTGTTAATAATTACTCTACTGTAATACTGTTGTTTAAAGAAGCCACTTCTCTGAATGATATCTTTTTGTACAGCCTAGATATGACCTGAAAGGAGCATATAGTCAGAATCAATATTTCTCAGCTCTAATCTCAACTCTCACTATCTTTTGACAGTGTGAGAACCTTAAAGATGCTAGACACTTCATCAAAGGGTCATAAGATATGTTAAAGTTTGAAGCACACATTTAAGTCATCCATCTTCTCCAACGTGTATAACAACTCATCTCAACTTGGGCAGTTCCAGTAAAGACCTCTCTAATTTGCAAGAAGCAAAATATCAATTGCCTACAGTTATCAATTGGCTACTATATGACAGTAAGTTTTCTGAGAGATTTCACATGGGTTATAATAACTGATTTTTTAGGCCCAGGAAGGGCCTTTGATTACTCAATCAAAGTTATGTTGAAGTTAGTAAAATGTTGTCATGATGGCCGGATCCTGGGCCCATCTCATCCTCTTCTGAAGCTAACATTCTTTCCACAATGGATTCAAGTATGCCTTTATATGACCACCACCTATTGACCTAATTCTCTACTATGAAGCAACCTAAAATACTTCTTGTCTTTCAACTCATAATAGCCAATAGTAACAAACACATCGACCATTTCTTAAAGACTTCTTTTGTGTCTGGCACATTGTTATGATCTTTAGAGTTTGGACAGCCTAGGTTGTCTTTCATTGACCCCTTTACTTACTTAAGGTGTCATATTATTTTTCATTTAGTCAAACTTTGAAACGGTCATGTTTACATTCTTTCTATACTTTTTTATATTCACATTCTTCTTAACTGATTGCAATTTAATATCTACTTTCACAGTTTTACTCAAATTGCTTTATCAAATTTATCACTAATGACTCAAATCAATACATTCAATAATTTGCTTTTTATTCTGTACTTTTGTTGATGTTTTTAAATATTTGGCATTCATACTAATTCATGTATTTTAAAGTAGTTTATAACAATTCCTAGACAATGAACAAATGCAGAGAGAGCAAATCTCAGATGGAGCATTCAGGGAAGAAGGAGAAAATAATGACCAATGGGTCACACATATGATCATTGTATCAGCAAAGCATCTTCAAGTCAAGCACTGCTCTAGAGTGGCAAAGACTCTTATGTTCTATTAGCCTCTAAATTCTTCAAAGATTGGAATAATGCCACAGTCCTTCACCTTGTACATGATAGGTGTTTGCTAAATATTTGTCGAGCAATCTTCATTTTTCTCCTGCCTTTTTAGCATCATTTTGGTGCAATTTTTACTGCATTGAAGTCAGTTACATTAAACTAAAATTTTCTCTACACCCAAATTGCTTTTATTCTTCTAGATATCAGCACAAGATAAAAGCTAATGCTGACTTGCTAAAAGTCATTTAGGGTGAAAGTCCCTTTTTTCAGGCCCTCTCTCCATCCTCTGCTTTAATCATTTTATTATACTTATTCCAAAGCAACTAAATTTCTGAAGATATGAGTCACTGTCAGTTTTTTCATTCCTAGAAGTTCCTTGAAGTTCATGAGTAGAATATTTGATTATTATGCAGATAGACGTGGATATAAAGCTCTCCAATTTGTGCCCTAATCTGTTTTCAATTTCTTAATGCAGTCTCTGCCCAGTACATTAGATTATACAGAATTACTACTGCATCTAGTACTTACGGATTCATAGCCTTAGGACATTTTTCTGCACCATTTATTAAGGGTGAAAGTAATTAGGAGACAGAATTGATAAAATGGATTTTGTTTCTCTGGTTAAATATTCAGAATGTTTCTAAGATGGCTATGAAACAATTCAGTGTGAAACAGTCCAGGTGATATGTGTGGTATACAGTTGTCACAAATGATGAAAGTGGCTTTTCTGGCACCAAATCTGAATGCTAATGGGGCACAGGATGTTCTCATCTCTCAATGTGTGCTCTTCTGTTTCTTCCTTCTACAAACATATACATGCATTTTCCTGTGATGCTATTAACTGTGGCATAGAAATATGGTTCTCATTTTATTTTCACAATGCCATCTTTAAAAGGAAGTGCTTTCCACTTAGGGGCACTTAAAAAAATAATTTGTCATTCTAAGAGAAAATGTAGACAGTTGTTTAACATTAGCAGCCTCCCTTATTTTTGGAGAACTGAAATATTTTACCCAATGAAGCATTGTTGATATCTCTAAGTTACAGCATGGAATCCAGGAAACAGCAATGATTTATGTCTTGTCCTGTCTGACTTTACTACAACAGATGTCATTATGGCATATAATGGTATGGAATAAATTGCCTTAAAAGTGAAACAACGTATATTTCAGGAATCACTCAGAAAATACAGCACTTGTGTCTAAAACTGAACTGAAGGATGTATCAGTTGAAGGATTTTGTTTAAGTATAAAAAATATTTTAGAAGCACTTTCCAAATGATGAAGTAAGCACCTCCAAAAATTTGCTTCTGCATAAAAGCAACAATTATACTGGCAAGCACTGTCTACACCAATTTTTTCAAACTCTAGAAATTAACCAAAGTCTTACAATAATCCAAGGAGTGTTTATTCAAGGAAAGCAGCTGAACGTCAGAAATAACAAAGCTTGGTGGTATTTCCAATACTCTCTCCCTAGCTCCATAGTAGCCTTGAAGATCAGCAGCAATGCAACCATTGTATCTATGAATACTAGAAGATGAACAGTTTTTCCCTTAGCCTAGAGGGAACATAACGTGTTTGCAACTCTCCAAAAAGTGCCTACTCAGAAAAATTTTCATTATGTGACATATATGGCAGCTCCCTAGAAAAGCTCTATTCTCAGAGTTTGTCTTTATTTCACTTGACTCAGAGCTCACTCTACAAGAAAAGCATTATATTCAGGGTGGAAAAAAAAATCAGAGAAAATTGTTTAAGAATACTGATGTCTGAGAAGGTGAAAGCAGTTGGGATAACAAGAGATTAACAAAAAAGATTTTAAAGTATTGTCTGGAGAATGAAATGTCCAAGGGGGGCTTTGAAAAGCTTTGACATATACCTAGAGATCTAGAAGGGCACAAAAAAGTACAGAGGTGTGCACATGTCCAAAAAAGTCATCAGAAGACCCTAATCTCTCATCTTCTGTTGACCTTGAGGCTCTTCACAAGTAAGAAATGAAGGTAAAGGAAGGGCTGTAAACCATCACAGTGTTGAAAGCATGCCCCAAAAACATAGACTTCTGTGACAAAGGCCAGTAAATTTATTAGTACAAAGAATTAAACAGTATATATGTCCAATCATTAGATGACTACTAAGCTAAGTGAGCAGAGATATCAGTTGGCCACATACAACAAAGAACACAGACTTTACAGAATTATTTCAGGAAAGTCACTAAGCAAACAAACAGCAACAACATAAACAAAATATTGTAGGAAGGAAGTGGATAATCTGATTTCCAGATTTGTTACATTATGTTCTTTTAGAGGTCCAGTATTTAACCCCCCAAAATTTGTGAGAAGTACAAAGAAACATAAAAGTATGTCTCATACCCATGGGGAAAAAAATCAGTCAATAGAAATTGTCACTGAGGAAGCCCAGAGATTGGACTTACTAGACAAGGAATTGAAGTCAGCTCATAAGTATGTTCAAAGAAATTGAGAAAATCATGTCTGAAAAGTTTTAAAAAATGGGAAAACGAACTCTCTTCAAATAGATAATATGATTAAAAAGATAGAAATTACCAAAAAAAAAGAAGACCAAATAGAAGTTCTTGAGTTGAAAAGTACAATAACTGTTATTAAAAATATACTATCTGGGCTCAACAATGTATTTGAGCTGGTAGTAGAAAAAAATCAGCAAATCTGAATACAGAAATATAGGACAATAGAGATTATCCAGCCTGAGAAAAAGAAAAAGAGACTTCCAAACACTGATGAGAAACATTAATTTGCATATACAAGGAACTCATCAAAATCCATGTAGAATACATTCAATGAGATTAACACCTAAATACATCATAGCCAAACTATCAAAAGCATAAGACAGAGAAACTTGAAAGAAGCAAGAGAGAAGTGATTCATCATATACAAGTGTTTCCCCAATAAGATAACTATCTGATATCTCATCAAAACTTATGGAGGCCAAAAGACAGTGGGATGACATGTTCAAAGGGCTCACAGAAAAGTGTGTCAGCCAAGAATTCTATAGCAAAGATGTACTTAAAAAATGGGAAGACATTATGACAGTCTCAGATAAGCAAAAACTGGCAGAATTCTCTGCTAGCAGACTTGCCATTTGAGAAATACTAATGGGAGTCCTTCCTTCAGGCCGAAATGACAGTAAATAGTATCTCAAATCCATCTGAAGAAATGAAGCACACTGGTAAAGTTAACCACAAAGGTAAGTATAAAACACAGTATAAATGTAGTTCTTTTTAAATCTTTTCTTCCATATAATTTAAAAAGCAATTGAATAAAAGATTAATTTTAAAATTACATTGATGGCATTGTGACGTATAAAGATGTATTTTGCTTAACATTAATAGCAAAAGGGAGTAGGAGAAAATTGATCTATATCAGAGCAACGTTTTTGTATATTACTGAAATTAAGTCATAGTAATTTGAACTAAATTGGTTTAAAGTAAGATGTTAATTGTACAAATGATCAACAAGGGTATGGTTAACAAGTATATGAAAAGATGTCCAATAACACTAATCATCAGGAAAATACAAATCAAAACCATAAGGAGACATCACCACATACCTGTTAGGAAGGCTTTTATCCTCTAAGAGAAAGATAACAAGTGTTACTGAGGAAACGGAAAAATTGGAGCCCTTGCACACTACTGGTGGGAGTGCAAAACTGTTAAGCTTCAATGGAAAATAGCATGGAGAGTTATCAAAAGTTAAAAATAAAATACCATATGCTCAAGCCATCTCACGTTTGGATATTTTTACAAAAGAACTGAAATCAGGATTTCAAAGAGATATTGGCACTCTCATGTTCATTACATCACTCTTCACAATAACCAAGCTGTAAAAATTACCTAAATATCTATAATGGATGATAGGAAAAAGTGTGCTAAATACATACAATAGAAGATTAGCCTTTGAAAAGAAAGAAATCTTGCAATCTGTGACAACATGAATGAAACTTTGAAGATATTATCCTAAATGAAATAAGCCAGTCACAAAAAAATAAATACTGCATGATTCCATTTACATGAAGCATTTAAAATAGTCAACCCATAGAAGCAAAGAGTAGAATGGTGTTAGCCCAGAAATGGAAGGGGAAATGGGGTGTCTCTAATCAACAGGTATACAATTTTAGTTATGAAAAATGAGCAACTTCTAGAGATCTGCTGTACAACACTGTGTCTATAGGTAATAATACTATATGGTAAACTTAAAAATCTGTTTAGAAAGTAGGTCTCATGTTAAGTATTCTTAACAAAATAAAATAAAATTTCACCAATAAAACCATATGTGCCTTTTGCTTTCTTTTTAGGAAGATTGTTTATTATTGATTCAACATCTTTAAAATTTATGGGCCTATTCAGATGACCTTTTTCTTCTTCTGTGAGTTTTGTTAGCGTCTTTCAAGAAATTTGTATGTTTCCTTAAAGTTATCAGATTTGAGGCCACAGTGTTGTCTATTATATTCCTTTATTATCCTTTAATGCCCATGGGATCATGACTGATGACCTCCTTTCATTTCTGACACTAGTAATTTGTGGCTTTCTCTCCCTGTCCCCAATTCTGTCCTCTTGATTAGCCTGAAAGAGTTTTAGTGAATTTATTGATCTTTTCAGAGAACCAGCTTTTGATTTTGCTGATTTTCTCTGTTGACTGCCTGTTTTCAATTACATTGATTTCTCCTTTTTTTTTTTATTGGAGTATAGCTGCTTTACAATATTGTGTTACTTTATACTGTACAGCAAAGTGCATCAGTTATACGTATACATGTGTCCCCTCTTTTTTGGATTTCCTTCTCATTTAGGTCACCACAGAGCACTGAGTAGAGCTCCTTCTGCTCTACAGTATGTTCTCATTAGTTATCGTTTTTTTTTTTTTTTTTTTTGCGGTACGCGGGCCTCTCACTGTTGTGGCCTCTCCCGTTGTGGAGCACAGGCTCTGGACGCGCAGGCTCAGCGGCCATGGCTCATGGGCCCAGTGGGATCTTCCCGGACCGGGGCACAAACCCGTGTCCCCTGCATTAGCAGGCAGACTCTCAACCACTGCGTCACCAGGGAAGCCCTAGTTATCTATTTTATACATAGTATCAACAGTGTATGTATGTCAATCCCAATCTCCCAATTCATCCCACCTCCCCTTTCCCCCTTGGTATGCATACATTTATGCTCCTCTGACTTTTATTATTCCTTTTCTTCTGTTTGCCTTAGGCATAAATTATCCACAAATATTTGGGTTTCTTTCAGATTCTTAATTCTATGTCACTGACCTCTATGTCTATCCATATGCTAGTACCACACTGTCTTGATTACTGTAGCTTTGTAATTAAGTTTTGCAATTAGGAAGCATGAGTTTTCATACATTTTTCTATTTTTTATTTAAGTATATTTGATTTACAATATTTTCAGGTGTACAACATAGTGATTTAATATTTTTATAAATTATACCCCATTTAGAGTTATTATAAAATATTGGCTATATTCCCTGTGCTATACAATATATCCTTGTCGCTTATTTATTTTATATATAGGAGTTTGTACCTCTTAATCCCCTACCCCTTCTGTGCACTCCCCCCTTCTCTCTTCCCTCTTATAGACACCAGTTCTCTATATCTGTTAGCCTGTTTCTGTTTTGTTATATTCATTCATTTTATTTTGTAGATTCCACATATAAGTGATACATACAGTATTTATCTTTCTATGTCCGACTTATTTCACTAAGCATAGTATCCTGCAGATCAATCCATATTGTTGCAAATGGCAAAATTTCATTCTTTTTTTATGGCCAAGTAACATTCCATTGTGTGTGTATGTGTGTGTGTGTATATATATATATATGTATATGTGTATATATATATATATGTGTGTGTGTGTGCGCACGCACATGCATACACACACACACTCCATCTTCTTTATCCATTTCTCTGTTGATGGACACTTAGTTTGCTTAGATATCTTGGCTATTGTAAATAATGCTATGAATATTGGGGTGCATATATTTTTTAGAATTAGTGGTTTTTTTTCTTCAGATATATATCCAAGAATGGAATTACTGGGTCATATGACAGTTCTATTCTTAGTTTTTAGAGGAACCTCCATGCTGTTTTCTGTAGTGGCTATACCAATTTACATTTCCACCAACAGTGTACAAGGGTTCCCTTTCCTCCACATCCTTGCCAACACTTGTTATTTGTGGTCTTTTTGATGGTACCCATTCTGACAGATGTGATGTAACACCTCACTGTTGAGGTACTTCTCCGATGATTAGCAGTGTTGAGCATCTTTTCATTTGCCTGTTGACCATCTGAATGTCTTCCTTAGAAAAATGTCTATTCAGGTCTTCAGCACATTGTTTGAGTTTGAGTTGTATGAGCTATTTATATATTTTGGATATTAACCCCTTATCAGACATACCATTTGCAAATATTTTCTCCCATTCAGTAGGTTGTCCTTTCATCTTGTCAGTAGTTTCTTTTGTTGTGCAAAAGCTTAATGAGGTCCCATTTGTTTACTTTTGCTTTTGTTTCCTTTGCCAGGGGAGACCGATGCAAAAAAAACATTGACACGATTTATGCCAAAGAGGGTTCTGCCTATGTTATTTTCTAGGATATTACGGCTTTAGTTCTAACATTTAGGTCTTTAATTCATTTTGAGTTTAACTTTGCATATGGCATGAGAAAATGTTCCAATTTGATTCTTTTACATGTAGCTGTCCAGTTTTCCCAGTACCACTTATCAAAGAACCTGTTTTCCCCCTTGTATATTCTTGCCTCCTTTGTCATAGACTAACTGACCATAAGTGAATTAATAACCAGAACTGGTTTACTTCTGGGCTCTCTATTCTGTTCCATTGATCTATGTGTCTGTTTTTGTGATAGTACCATACTGTTTTAATTATTGTAGCTTTGTAGTATGGTCTAAAATCAGGGACTGTGAATCCTCTAGCTTTGTTCTTCTTTTCCTCAAGATTGTTTTGTCTACTTGAGGTCTTTTTTGGTTCCATATGAATTTTAGAATTATTTGTGAAAATATCATGAGTATATTAAATCTGTATATTTCTTTGGGTAGTATGTACATGTTAACTGTACTAATTTTTGAAATCCAGGGACATGGGATATCTTTCCATTTATTTGTATCATATTCCATTTCCTTCATCAATGTCATGGCTTTCAGAGTATAGGTCTTTCACCTCCTTGGCTAAGTTTATTCCTAGGTATTTTATTCTTTTTGATGTGAATTTAATGGATTGTTTTCTTTTTCTGATAGTTCATTATTAGTAGAAAAGAAACAGATTTACGTATATTAATCTTGTACCCTGCAACTTTATTGAATTCATTTATTAGGTCTAATAGTTTTTTGGCAGGGACTATAGGGTTTTCTATGTATAGTATCATGTCATCTCCAAATAGTGACAGCTTTATTTCTTCCCTTCTAATTTGGATGCCTTTTATTTCTTTTTCTTGTCTGATGGCTGTGGCTAGGACTTCCAATAATATATAAATAGAAGTGGTAAAAGTGGGCATCCTTGTCTTGTTCCTGATTTTAGAGGAAAATCTTTCAGCTTTTCACCATTGACTATGATGTTAGCTGTAGGTTTGTCATATAGGCCTTATGTTGAGATGTGTTCCCTCTATACCAACTTTGATGAGAGATTTTATCATGAATGGATGTTGAATTTTGTCAAATGCTTTTTCTGTATCTATTGAGACAATCATGTGATGTTTATCCTTCCTTTTGTTAATCACATTGGATTAACATTTTGTTGGCTCACACTGATTTATTTGTTAATATAGAACCATCCTTGCATCCCTGGAATAAAGCTCACTTGATCATGGTGAACGATTCTCATTATGTATTGTTGAATTTGGTTTGCTTATATTTTGTTGAGTATTTTTGCATCTATATTGATCAGAGCCATTGACCTGTGATTTTCATTTTTTTTAGTGTATTTGTCTGGTTTTGGTATCAGGTAATGGTGGCCTCACAGAATGAATTTGGGAGCATTCCCTCCTCTTTAATCTTATTTTTGAATAGTTTGAGAAGATTAGGTATTAGCTCTTCTTTATACATTTGGTAGAATTCCCCTGTGAAGCTGTCCAGTCCCGGAATTTTGTTTTCTGGGAGTTTTTTTTTTTTATTGTTATTATTATAAATTCAATTTCACTATTAGTGATTAGTCTGTTCAGACTGTCTATTTTCTTTTCCTGATTCAGTCTTAGAAAATTGTATGTTTCTAGAAATTTATCCATTTCTCTAGGTTGTCCAATTTGTTGGCATGTAATTCTTTGTAGTATGCTCTTATGATTTTTTGTATCTCTGTGATATCATTAGTAATTTCTCCTCTTTCATTTCTAATTTTATTTGGGTCCTCCCTCTCTTTTACTTGAAGAGCCTGGCTAAAGGCCTATAAACCACACTTTTTTTTTTTTTTTTTAAGTCTGTTTTGGATATTCTGAGCCTCTTGCATTTCCCTAAGAACTTAAGTTTAGTCTCTATTAAAGATATTAGTAGGAATTGCATTAGTTCTATAAATACAACTTTCCTTAATTTTACTTCCCAAGTGTTCATTTATAGTGTGTAGAAATACAATTGATTTTTGTATATTAATTTTGCATCTTACAACTTTCCTGAAATTGTTTTTTAGCTCTTTTTTTGTGTGTGTGTACATGTGTGCACTTCTTATGTTTTCCTATATACAATAGCATGCCACTGGTGATAGAGATAATTTTGTTTTTCCTTTCCAATATAGATGTCTTTTATTTCTTTTCTTTGTCTAACTGTCCTGGCTGGAAACCCCAGTACAACTTTGAAAATAAATAATGAGAATGAACATCATTGTCTTATTTTTATGTAAGAGGTGAAGCTCAGTATTTAAGTATGATGTTTAGAAGTAAGTTTTCCATAGATACTCTCTATGAAGTTTAAGATGTTTCCCTCACTTTTGAACTTAAGTGTTTTATTATGAAAGAATGTTGGATTTTGTTGATATTTATTCTGGATGCATAGATGTAATCATTTGTATTTTGCTCTTTATTCTATTATTATGTTGTATTATATTGACTGACTATGTGAAAATAACTTTGCATTCCTGGGATAAATCCCACTTACTCGTGGGGTATAATCCTTTTTATATGTTGCTGAATTTAATTTCTTAGTATTTTCTTGAAGATTATTGCTTCTATGTTTAAAATGGGCTTTGGTCTATAGTTTTCTAGTGGTCTGTAGTTTTCTAGTGATGTCTTTGATTTTGGTATCAGGGTAATACTGACCACATAGAATGAGTAGGAAAGCACACAATTCTCTATTTTTTGGAAGAGTTAGTGAAGTATTGGTGTTAATTTTTCCTTAAACATTTGGTGAAAGTCACCAGTAAAGCTACCTAGACCTGGGTTTATTTTTGTGGAAAAAAAAATTGATGACCTTTTTTAATCTCTCTGTGATATGTCTATTCTGATTTTCTGTTTCTTGAGTTTGTTTTGGTAGTTTATCTTTTCCTAGGAATTTGTCCATTTTCTCTAAGTTGTATAATTTTTGGTATATAATTGCTCATAGTACCCTTTCCTAATCCTTTATATTTCTATAAGGGCAGTATTAATGTTCTCTTTCATTGCTGATTTTAGTAATCTATATTGATGAATCTACCTAAAGACTGTAAATTTTGTTGGTCTTTTTGGAGAACCAACTTTTGGTTCTGCTCAATTTCTAAATATATTATTCTATCTATATTTTATTTATATTTACTCTAATCATTATAATTTTCTAACTTCTTGCTTTGGGTTAATTTGCTCTTTCTCAAGTTTCTTAAGGTGAAAAGTTAGGTTACCAATATGGTATCAATCAACTTTAATACAGGCTTTTACAGCTGTAGTGTTCCCTCCTAACACTGCTACATCTCTATCACATAAATTTGGTATGTTGTGCTTTCATTTCCAATTATCTCAATATATTAATTCTCTTGTAATTTCTTCTTTGACTCATTGGATATTTAGGACTGTGTTAACTTCCAAATCTTTTTTTAATTTCCCAAATTTCTTCCTGTTATTGATTTCTAATTTCATTTCATGATGATTTAAGAACATACATTTTTGTGAATTCAATCCTTTTTAATGTTTTGAGTCTGCATACAGTCTGTCCTGGAGAATGTCCCATTTTAACTTGAAAAGACTGTGTATTCTGAAGTCACTGGGTGTATTATTCTGTAGATGTCGATTAGGTCTAGTTGGTTTATAGTGTTGTTCATGTCTTACATTTCCCTGCCATTCTGTCTAGCTGTTATATTCATTACTAAAAGTGAGGTATTTTAGCCTGCAACTATTATTGTTGAATTGTGTTCATCTTCCTTCCATTCTGTTCTATTTCATGTATTGTGAGCCTCTCTTATAAGTTTTATATGTATTTATAGCTATGTAAGAGAATAACTGACTTGAAAACAACATGTTTTTATGCTGTCTGGTATACTTAAGTTTGAAATTACCTTTACTAGTGTTCTTTATATTATTGTGTGTATTTGAGTTATTGATTTGTGTCCTTTCATTTCAGCCTGAAGGACTCCTTTAAGTATTTCTTGTAGGGCAGATCTGCCAGCAAGTAATTCTCTCAGTTTTTGTTGACCTGAATGATTTAATTTCTTCCTCAGTTAACAACTTACTAGGTGTAACATACAATAAACTGCACATATTTAATGTGTACATTTTGATAAGTTCTGATATATGTATACACCCATGAAACCTTCCCTACAGTCAAAATAATAAACATATTTTATATATTATTAGAATTGCTATAATACAAAATACAGACAGTAACAAATGTTAGTGAGGATGTGCAGAAATTTGAACCCATACATGGCTGGTGTGATTGCAAAATGGTGCAGTGCAGCCTCTTTGGAAACAGTTTGGCAGTTCCTCAAAATGTTAAACATAGAGTTACCATTTGATACAGAAATCCCATTCCTAGATATATACCCAAGATAAATGAAAACATGCCCACACAAAGATGAGTCCATAAATATTGTTCATAGCAGCATTATTCATAATAGTCAAAAACCTGAAACAACCTGTCTACCAAGTGATGAATGGATAAACAAAAGGTGGTTTATCCATACAATGGATTACTGTTCAACATTAAAAGGAACGAGTCACTGATACATGAATGGATACTACAACATGATGAACCTTAAAAACATTAATTGAAAAAAACAGTCATGAAATATCACATATTGTATGATTCCATTTACATAAATGTCCATAGTAGAGAAATCCTCAGGGACAGAAAGTACATGAGCAACTTCCAAAGCTTGTAGGACAGGAGAATTGGAAGTGATGCTAATGAGCTCAGGGATGATGTTACTGTTCTAAAATTAGATAGTGGTAACAATTGCACATCTTTGTAAATGTACTAAAAATCAAAGAATTATATACTTTATAAAGGAGAATTATACGGTATGTGAATTATAGGAATTATATCTCAAGAACGTTATCATAAAACTAATTTTTACTCAGCTTCTGAAATCAAAGGACAAAAAAAAGTCACTTAAGATCTCAGAATTTAACTCATAGCATACTAAATAACTTCAAATATATGTCAAAATATATGTCAAAAATAATGTCCTTAATTATGGAATTAAACTTTCTGAGTAATAAATTTAGGACTACCTAATGTATTCCTGAGGACACCAATATGTGAAGAAACAATAAGTCAAAGTACTAAACAGTAATAAAATAATGTTGGTTAGAAGTAGACCTCTGTATCTGGATATTTCAAATATACAGTAAGGATATGTATGTATGTTTAGAATAGTTTATACCAAGGCAATGGGTGAAGTTGGGTTCCTTTTTGGAGAATAGAAGATCTCTACCTTAGAAGGGGTCAGAAGTTTTTAATCAATTTCATTAAATTGGCATATACATAATCATCAAAACCACCAGGGGAACAGAATTTCAGAAGTTAAATAAAAAGTTCCTGAATAATATATTTACAAACAGGGTTATTCCAAAAGGAAATTATTAAATAGTTCTAATTTAATCTGAAAATTAGGCTGAAATATGAAGGAAGCATCATATTTTTTTTTAATGTGAAAACTTCAATTCTTATGCCAACTATTTATTTCTACAACCAAGAAGACAATTTCCTCCATAAATACAAGTGCCGAACTTGCTCAGAAATACATTTTTGGATTGCCTCACTATAGGATTTGGAGAGTACAGAAAGCATATGCTTCCCCACCTCTCAATTTGAGAGAATTTCTTCTAGCGGTCTCCTGAATATATCAATAAAATGTTTGTCACTACCAGGAGAATTGTAAAATATCTGTGAAACACATTCAAGCATATGGCATGTTACACAGAGCTGGGGGGAATTATACAAAAGTTAAGGGACTGACCACATAACCAATTCACTGTCTCCCCTAAGTTTTGTTTCAAAATTAAAAGATTAATTATTTTTAGAGTTTAATTTGCTTACAGGGATTTGGAATTTAAATGCACTGTAAGAACGTTTTGGTTTTTTCTCCTTAAAAACTAACTTCGCAGTAAGTCATAGGACAAACTGCTACCAACTTGAGTTTGAGTTTTCAGTTAAAAGACTTTTTCACAGGTTTTTTAAGAAAATTCCTTTTTAATAAATCACATTCAACTCAAACTTTCACACCTAGACAGACAAAATCAGAAGGCTCAATTTTTAATTAAGTGGGTTCAGCATCTCCATACCTTTATTCTCCCTGTCATATTTGGTGGTCTTTTACTTAATATGTGGGCCAGCAAATATGACAATGGAAGATCTTAAAAGTCAGAAGGTACTTTCCTAAAATTAGGAAAATTGTTTATTTTTCTATTTAAAGAACAAAATATGTTTATAAGTATAAAAGTATATGATGTATATGGCCTACGTATCTCTCTTGGCACAGTGTCATTTAACATACATGTGCATTGGGGATATAATAGTAAATTGAACAAAAGAACCTTTGTCCTCCCAGAACTTATAATCTAGATAGGAGAAACAAATAATAAGCAAATAAATTTGATATGGCATAGCACATGGTGTTAATTTTATGGGGAAAAATAAAGCTAGGGACAGGGATAGTATGCACTGGGGAGAAGAGATGAACTTTTAAATAGAGGGGTCATAGAAGGCTGCATGAGAGGGTAATATCTGAATATCAACTAAAGGAGTTTTTTGGGCGAAGAGCATTACAAGTAGAGTATCAGCAAGTGCAAACATCCTGAGGTGGCAGTGTATCCAGTATGTTGGAAGAACTATAAGAACCAAAATAAATTATAACATCACAAATATAATTTCAGAAAACGTGGTGAAGTACATGTGCATGTGTTTAACAATTTGAGATAAATGAGATACTTCCTTTGCACTAAAATATTAAAATTAAGGCATTAATCTAAAGATTGGCAAATTATTTACTCAACAAATATTTATTATGCATCCATAAGGAATATCAAGTATGTAGTTGGCAGATATAAATTTAAAAATAAGATTGGAGTTCTGCTGCCATTTATGCTACCAAGTAACTCTATGTTTTGCATACGTCAAACTCTGAGTGCCCTGAGTCATGAAACAGTGCTGGATGTATTCTAAAATTTCTTCAACTTCATATATTACATGAACTGGAAAGTTTGAAGATCAATTGACCATCTATCCCGCCCAGTTATTGCGACAGAGGCAGTGGGTAAGATATTGGTATATAAAGTACATTTAGGGGCCTACCTTGGAGAAGAGAATAGGGTTAGGGGAAAGAAAGAGACCAAGAATCCACACATAGTAAAAAGTAATGTCCTGAACCTAGTGATGGCAGTTAGGGCTTCAGGAGTTCAGAGCAAGGAAAGATCGCTTAAGGTCAAGTGCACCCTAATAAGTCTTCGTGGAAAAGATAATACTTTAGCTTGAGAAATGGTGGACTTGGGACAAATACAAACTTGTGGGGAAGTGGAACCTGAGAAAAAACAGTTTGGACTTAGGGTCCAAACGTAAGCTAAGGATATACTCTGGAGGTTTCTGAGATGGAAAATACCATGAAAATATAATTTAAAATGAAACATCTTTGAAGTCAAGGGTCTTAAATAACAAGCCATCATAACAAAGCAGGTCAAAATGTCATAAATTTCATATGCCAGACAGACTCTGTAACAAGAACCAAAAAGCTGACTGAAGAAAGGTAAAATACTGTGATATCACTAATTTTTTAGTCTGATGACAAATGAATAAGGTCAAGAATGTTTCGCATAAAACCTATTTTGGTTTTGAACAAACAACAGGTAGCAATATCCAGCAGGTTAAAGTTGGCCTTGAACAAAAATCATACTAGGATCTTAAAATAACAACAGATATCCTATATTCACAACCTACTATCTTATATAACTTATCGCATGGCACTTACTTAATCCTACACCAACTCTATTAACTTTTTTTTAAAAAAGGACTTTGAGGTTTACATAATCATACACCATATTTATGGTCCCTCTTTGAATAAAAAGTGAAAGTAGGATGTGGTCTGACTCAAAGGTCAGCCTCTTCAATGAGGCTAAGGCTGATAAATATAAAATCCAAATAAATATGTTTACAGAAATCCAAGTGTGCTAAATGTGATGAATAAAGAATTAAATGGGAGGTTTAGAAAATTAGTGGTATTAAATCAAGGAAACGGGACTGATCTACAATTTCAAAGGAAAGAACACTGGGCAGCAATTAAGGGGAAGGAAGTCTTTTAGTACATTTAGGATCAGCTGGATGAAGGCTTGCAGATGGTGGAGGGAGTACTGATTGTGAGCAGAAGAAATTACAAAGAGCCAAATTCTGCTAAAACAATAAAGTTATTTCACAATAAAGTGAAATCTGGGAAATTCCTGCTCAGACCTTGATCTGTCCTGAAAGGTGTTAAATATCACTGGCTTAGAGACTTCAAGGCCTTGAGTAATGACCATAAGGATATAATTTCAAGGATGATTTTAATAACTGATTTTATATTGTTTCAAGCTTAATTGTAAATAATATATATTTTTAATTATGAAAATTTTATAAGTAAAATCTTTCTGAATTCCTTATTCTGGTTCACTCATCTTTAATTTTCACTTTTGCATCATTCGCATAAGGTTTTAACTATTTTTCTAAAAGAGAATAACTTGTTTTAACTTATTAGATAAATAACACAATTTTTTTGTGAAAATAAATCATGGCGTAAAAAACGCACTTGAGAAAAAGTGTAAAAGTCATCCAAAATCACACCAGAGACAGCTGCTTTTAATATTTCAAAGCTTATATTTTGAGGTTGTTTCTCTATTCACATATATAAACAATTTTAGGAGAGACAAGGAGAATAGGAGAATAGGAGAGACAAGCTCTGCAAAGTTGTAAAAATTTCCACAGATATGCATCAACAACGTTTCTCCTTTATTTTATTTAAGTTCTTTCTGCTACTGTTTGGTGCTATAATCAACTTGCTGATTGCACTAAGTGCTTCAATTATGTTCAAGAAAAGTAGTTTTATACTTTACAATTTATTATATATTATAGACCTTTTGTCATACATCTCTTGACTTAAATAAGATGGTCATACATTAAGTAAAAAAGAAGAACTATGTATTATTTATTAAGGGACGTAAGTGATTACATTGACCCATGAAAATGAGAACTTCAAGTAGAGGGACAATTTACCTCTTAATCACAATGAATGCATTAGGTGTAGAACACAGGGTCATATAATGATAAGTGAAAAACTTATAGAAAACATACCTATTGTGTCTCTTATTCTTTGTCCTAGTAAAATAATTCATAGTAATGATGATCTGGTAAACCAATTTAGAGACATTATGGCTTAAGTCTTGGTACAAATTAACCCATTGCTTTAGTTAATTAACATTATGACACTAAAATCTAGACTATCACAGGCATGAAGTAAATATTTACTAAATGTGGAATAAATGGAAGAGGATTCATTAATCCATTCATCGGTCAACAATTATGGAGTTCTTACCATATATTGTATGTTGTAGTATTACCGGGATACAGAGAAAAACAAAATTACTTTTCAATTCTAGAAATTCACTATATAATGGAGAAAAAAGGTAAATAAATAATTATAAGACAATATGTAAGTGCTTTATAAAAGCATGCATGGACGCTTACATTTGCCTGGGTGGTGGGTGAAATGATGCACAGAGTAGTGACAACTGAATTGACTTGTGAAGGATGGGTAGAAATTTACTATAATTGTTATTATTGTAATTTTAATTTTGTAAGTGAAGAAAAAAATTTCAGAGGAGTAATTGTCACAGATCTTGTAACTGATAAACAGGAGAGTAAGAAATAAAAACTCCTGTTTTTCTATGTTATAAACTTTAGTTATCCCATCATACCATATTAATAGATGCAGAAGCAGAACTCTGGGAATCTGATTGACATCTCATAGTTAATAGCTGAGTCAGGGCAACAAAGAGCCTTAATGTAGACCTAAAGTTCTCCATTATTGTTATTTATTTTGTCTAGACACATAGAACAGAGGAAATACGTCGACAGATGAATTTGTATAACTGAATTAACAGTATGAACATTTCAATGCGTGGCTGATATCAAAAGTGGGAGAATTAAAAGCCTTTCCCCAAATGTGTATTTTTGCTTCAGTTGTGCCCCAAACTCAAACTAACTCTTGAGAAAGTCCACCGAATACAGGCAATGTGTTGTCATGGACAGATGTAGCCTAGAGGTCAGAGGCCCAGAATGGCCCTGAATAATGCATTGCTGTGGTTTCCTATATGATCTTAGGCAGGGCAGCCACTTATTACTGAAAATTCAGTCAAAATATATTTAGCATCCACTGTAGGATGCAGACCATTGTGATTGGAATACCACAATACACAGAACACAGCTTTTATACTCTAAGGGTCTGCCTCCAATTATTCTGACACTTTGTCTAAAAATCAGAAGAAAAAAAAGGGGGAAATTTCTGAGGCTGTTACCAGTCGTAATATTTTATAATTTATGTATATGAATCTTGTTTTTTAAATTTTGTCTATAACAGAAATGAAATTATGGCCAGTAGTAAATAAAGGCTGACTAAAAATTACACTTGGTATATTGTCTTTGATTCTAGCATTTTATCTGTATAAGTTATTTTAATAATTTGGCGTATTTCTATTCTAAAATTCCATGTGGGATTACTTAACAGACTCTCTACATCAGAAACTTCATGATATATATAACCTTTCATAATACTCAAATGTCGCATTTTCTTGGAAAGGAATTTCATCTTGCCTGATAGTCTTTTTTTTTAAACTTATAAGCATAAAATTAAAACACCAAACACCTGTGAAAATTGTTCGCTGAGAGAAATTTATGTTATGCATTTGATAGGATACTAACGAGAACATTTCTTATTATTTTTGAAATATATAGCTTTTCTGTTACTCAACTTTTTCAGTTAAAATGATATAAAAAAATCCTGAATGAGGGCCCAAAAGAAATTTTTTTAAAGTCTATGCAAATTAAAAAAAAGAATGTTTTAGAATATAATTATATGAAAATTAGAAAGTTATAGGAACGTTAGAAATCAACTAATTTATGACCATCTAAAATTTCTTTTCTGATTTCTAAAAATCAACTGACTAATCTTAGAACTTTGCTTAACGCTTTCTAGAGTGGTATAATAAATCATTTAGATGGAAATGAATTACCTATTTTCAAAAACATTTTTTAAACACTGCAGTTCATTTTGGGCCAACTAGAAGTTACTGAATTGTCATATCTCAGTCCTCTTGCCTCTACAGAACCTATAAAAAGAGTCACTAAAAAGTTTTTTTTTAGTTTTTGTTTTGTTTTGTATCTGTGTATTTCTATGAAATCTGAATCCATCTGCGATTCAAAAGAAAACAATTTTTTTTTACATAGGACCAAAGAGATAGATGTGTATAGTAATGATATATAAATTATTATATTTATTATTATAAATTATAATTATTATTATAGTAATGATATATAAATTATTCCCTTAAAAATATGTATTTCGTAGACTTTTATGTTTTCATGGGTATTTATTTGAATTTTGTAAAATTAACATGAAGTACTTTTACAAATAATAAGTGATATAAAGGGAAATTAATGTATGCATGTGAGCAAGTTTTAGTTAAGCCCAAATTCATGGCCCAGTTCATAGTCTTTTTCCCATATGAGAGTAATAGCTCTTCGTTTCTCAATTCAGAATCCTAGGCTGTGATTGAGGTAAAGCAGTACTTTATTCTACACAGGCACAGAAATATAATAATAATCACCACAGACTGGACAATTACTCTTTAGAACATATTTGTTATTTCCCACAAAACAGCTGAGGTTGAAAAAGGTTATATAACTTGTCCATTATCAAAAATAAATAAATATGGGAGTCAGATCTGAATTTCTGTCTGTCTGGTAAGGAAGTCCCTGCTTTCTCTCTTAGAAGGTTTCTTCCCAGGTAGGAAAGTGCCTTTTTGTGTGGGGATGCAACAGAGAAGACAGACAAAACTTCTTGAAGGTGTAAAGAGCTAGCCTTTGATATTGACTGGCTCACCTCTTCCTAGAAAGACTTTAATACCACAAATTCCCAGAAGTTTACCCACTGCAGGCAACCTATCTAACTGGGGCTACCTCTGGAGAGATCCTTTATATCTGGGTAACTTAGGGAAGCATATGCAGGTCCCTAAGATATGGCCAAGAATACCTGTTGCTGTTGTGTTTATATATGGGGAAAATGGAAAGAGAACGAACAAAATGGGAGAGTAATAAAACTACCTTGACTTAACAATTTGATTTTCCATTTGACAGGAAAAAACAAACAAAAGAACCTGTATTTATTTTTTGAAACACTTGTGGAATGACTAAACTAGGGTTTGCTGAATAATAAGACAGGTGGCATAGAGAGGTAGCCAGTACCCTGTCCCTTTAACACTGTGATAAATGTTCATAAAAGCAGAGGCTGGGTGTCCATCTGTCAGAGGTGCTTTAGAAAAGACTTACATTGGCTGACCTTCTGGGTCCTTCCATGTCTGAAATTAAGTAATTCTAATTTTAAAATTATATTTTCATGAACTTTTTATTTAGGGCAAAAAGGCATTGTGGGTAAGAAAAATAACATATGAATGCAAATATATTCCAATACATGATACCCATCAATTCCCTGCCAAAATGTTCATTTATATAGTTGGCATTCTTGTTGTCTAAATATAGTAGGTCTGAATTGGGAGAAAACAATATATTTTATTTTTAACATGCAACTAAATGTTAAATTTCCTTTGGTTGTTATGAAATACTTTTTATTGCAATAAAATGACACTGGCAGTTCTATCTAAAAATAAAATATGACTATAAAATGCATTCATCAGTTATTTTTTCCCTCTTTCATCATTTAATTGCCTGATTTTCCATAAATATGCTAAAAAAGGAACAGAATGGATTAATTGAGCTCAATTTACTTCTCTGGACAAAATCTGAGCAATTAAAGAGATCAATCCTATTTTTTAATATTGGGTTGGCCCAAAAGTTCATTCGGGTTTTTCTGTAAGGTATTACAGGAAACCCAAATGAACTTTTTGACCAACCCAATATTTTCTGATTCCAACATTTCCCAGGTTAGAATGTCCTTCTCTTTTTGTTCATAAGTCCCACACATTGCTTTATTAATTTAAAAAGTTTTATTTTATTCCACTAGCTGTGGTTGTATCTCTCATTGTTATATCATTCAACAAAGTAGGATACTTAAAAAATAGCTTTAAAGTTAAAGAAATTAACAATATGCCCTTATATTAATGATAATCTGCTGAAACACCCTGGTTTGCATTGTGCTACGATAAACTAAACCAAAGCAGATCTGTTCTGAACTATTTTCAACTTCAGCACATCAAGTAAAACGTCTGCTTGTTCCATGCGTTGTTTGTTCTAAAATGTGAAGGATATTTTAAATTAAACATCTGCCTGCACATTTCTTCCATAATCACATTCATCTGAGGAGAAAAAATCACAAACTCCACTGACAGCATTTTATGACCTTTAAATATACAACATAATAACATTTCCTTTAGACTGACAATAAACCAGGTACTCAGCTTTGATATAATTTTCAGAAGGCTTATGTTTCTAGGACCACAATTTGCTTCCTATCAGTGCAAAGAAATGTGAATGACTATAACCAATGGGCTCAAAAAGAGGCTCGAGGAGTTTATTTTTTTCCCTTTATATATTTAAAATTTTTTTAAAACCGTTCACATTTCCCTTTAATTAAAGGTAATTTCAACCTCTTTGCCTGATGTCAAAGCCTTTTATAAACTGGTTCCAATATACGCTTCAAAATAATCACAACCAATATTTTAAAATCTTTTTCCTTTTGAAAATTAGCCATCCATTTTTCCTCAAGTGTACCTGGCACTGTCTAGCTTTTGCACGTGTTTTTCACACTGCTTCACTTTCAGCTGCTGTGTCTTTCCCTTTCCCTTCCTCTACCAAATAAGAACATGCAAAACATGGCAATAGGTCATGACCTTCCTTTTTTTTTTTAATATAATTCTTATCCATTAAACACCCACAGACTAGTGCAGTCTACAATGTTGTTTCCATTCTGTGTATTCCTACAATGTCTCATTTCTTCTCTTCTTTTGGAAGCCAATACTATGGACTTGTTTAAATAATTTTAGAATAATATATAATATATATATACACATATATATTTTGTAGTAGTAAATATCATTTGCTGTTACACTATCTTATGTCTACATCTGGTATCCTTAAATAGACTGTTACTTATTGTGAGCATGAATCATCTAGTATTTTCTTACATACTTCTTACACTTTCCAGCCTTTTTTATTGGTTTACCTGACACTAGAATCTAGTGTCTTCACATTAGGAGAATCAAAATAAATTTTAGTTCTAAAAAGAAAATTGTGACCCTCAAACCAGATTTCACTTATCTCTACCTTGTTACCAGGAAAGGAAAGATCTAATGTGGAGAAGAGCTGTATCTGTGTTTTAAAAATTTATTCTAAAAAGATACAGTGCTTCTTATCCATATAAGCATCTATATTTGAATCAATTTATTATAATTGAAATGAGATCCCTGAAATGAGATATCAGATATTCCTTTGTTGTAAAACAAAAGAATTTCCTCAATCATACAAGAATACTTTACTCCATGGTTTTTTATATTGGCTGTACCTGAAAAAATCATCTATTGTGGCCAAAAAGTTTGTTTGGGTTATTCCATAGCATCTATAGAAAAACTTGGATGAACTTTTTGGCCAAACCAATATAAAACATTTCAACACAGAGATGCTCATGTCCCTATTGGAATAATTAAATTACAATCTGTAGAGATGAATCTCAGGCATCTATAGTTATTTATTTTTTTAAGTTTTCCAAGTGATTTTAATAGGCAGGCAGGGTTAAACACCACTAGTTTAAAGGGATGTGTGGTAAAGAAATGTAGCTGGGCGGGTGGCAAAGAGTGAATAAGCCTTGCCCTAAAAACTGATTCAAAGAAATATATGAGCACCCACTACTCCCATTCTGGAAGACAGATTACAGATTAGACACTGACTCTCTCTGATGTGCATGTAACTGCCTACTGGCCCAACCTCATGAAGCAAATAAATTCCTTGGCTCTTCATCCTAGTGACACAACTGGACTGGAAGTATAAATTATTTCTGGACTATGAGGTAAATAATGCCAGTCAAATTAAACTCAGTTCATTAAATTAAAATAAATTATATAGCAGCCCTGCCAGTGATGCATACCTTCTCATTGAGAGAGCACAGGGAGTGGCCAAGATGGCAGAGTAAGAAAACCCTGAGCTCACCTCCTCCATGGGCACACCAAAATTACAACTATTAACAAAGCAACTATCAATGACAACAACCTGAAAACTAGCAGAAAAGATTATTCACAACTAAACATATAAAGAAGGAACCACAATGAGAGGGGTAGGAGGAGTGGAGATGTGGTGTAGTCAAGGCCCACATCCCCATGAGAGGATGGAAAGTGAGAGATGTAAAAAGGTATTCCATGCAAATGGAAATAAAAAACAAGCTGGAATAGTAATATTTATATCAGACAAAATAGACTTTAAAACAAATATTTTAACAAGAGCAAAGAATGACATTACATAATGATAAAGGGATTGATCCAAAAAGATTTAACAATTGTAAATACATATGCACCCAAAACAGGAGCACCTAAATATAAAGCAAACATTAACAAACACAAAGGGAGAAACTGACAGTAACACAATAATGGTAGGAGACTTTAACACCTCACACACAGCAATGGACAGATCATCCAGACAGAAAATCAACAAGGAAACATGGGCCTTAAATGACACATTAGAGCAGATAGACTCAATAGATATGTATAGAAAATTCTACCCAAAAGCAGAATACACATTCCTCTCCAGTGCACACGCAACATTCTCTAGAACAGATCACATATTCGACCATATAACAAGTCTCAATACATTTAAAAGACTGAAATAATGTCAAGCATCTTTTTTGACCACAATGCTATGAGACAGAAATCAACTTACAAGAAAAACATTTCAAAAACACAAACATGTGGAAGTTAAACGATATACTACTAAACAACCAGTGGGTCAATAAAGAAATCAAAGAGGAAATAAAAAAATACTTGGAGACAAATGAAAATGGAAACCCAATTCAAAATCTATGGGATGCAGCAAAAGTAGTTCTAAGAGGAAAATTTATAATCATACAAGCCTACCTCAGGAACTAAAATAAATGATAGAGTCTACTGCTACTGCCTCTGTACTTTCTTTGATTATTGCTTTCTTGGGTTATGCTTAAATTCTGTATTTTGCTATCAGAAATGCCTGTGGTCTCTGACCCCCATGATTTCCAGTGATACAAGGGCGCTGAAAGAAGTGACATTGTATGGGTTGATCTCTATAGGTCTGGAGATAATATAAATGAGGCAGAAAGTGGACTGCTTTATGATGCATCAGAAGCACAGCTTTATTACTATTATCTGCTAACCTAAGGTAAGGCTATCTAAAGCAGTGACTCTCAAGCTTTAGTGGGAATAGGAACAATCTAGGATGCTATCCTTTTAGGTTCAGCTGATCTGGAGATGTGCCTTGGATAAATATGATGAAGGTGTTCCCTGAACCAGTCCTTGTAAAATATTCTCACTCCAGTTACACATTAAATTAACATAGGACCCTTTAAAATAGTACCATGTTGTGGATCCTGTAGAGAAGTAAATCAGAATCACTGGGAATAGGACCTTGCTATCTTTAAAAAGCTCCCTAGGAGATTCTGATGCACAGTACAGCCAATGACTAGGGTTTGGAATATGCAGAGTCCTCAGATCTCACATTATCGGGGGATTCAGCTTTACTCAAAAAGCACCAATTAGAAAAGAAATATACCTTTCCAATAAATTATGAAACAATAATTATAAATAACAAAGCATCTCTCATCACTAAATTACATTGGAAACTGAGCAGTCAGAAACAAGAGTGATATTAGTTAATTAGAAGGCAAAGGAGAAAGAGGATTCATGTTTAAGACTAAGTCTCTCCTTGCTCTAGAGTTGCCTCTGCCACACCCCACACATCCCAAGGACACCTGCTCAACCAATCATTACTACTAAAGTATGGAATGTTGGGGTCAAGTCAAATAACTGGATTGAAAAGGTAGACTAAACACCACCTTGACCATGCTGTAAAAAATGGTTAATTTTAGTGACTTAAATTTAATATTTGCTTGATTTTAATTGGAAGAGAAAAAGGCAGAACTGTAAGCAATTAGGCATCCTCTTCAAATTCCCCATGAATTTTATAGAACCCTACTTTAAACTCTGTCCCATTTATTAAGCTCTTTAAAAGAGTTGAGGTGTGTGTATATGTGGTATGTGTTTGACAAATACTCATTGGAAGTTTGAGATTAACATAAAAAATATTATATCTTTCTATGAGAATGTGGTTACTAGCAAAGATAATACGTGGAACAGAACATACAAATATGATCCAGTATAATAACCATTATCCAGTAACATTTTGATCACAGCAACACACAAGAGGTAGTTCCCAGCATAAAATTTCCTCTACTTCCTCCTCTGTTCTCTTACATTCATTCTCTTAAACATGGATGAACAAATAAAGCCCTGAGCAACACTGAGAAGTATGTAACTTTTTCTTTGCACCTCTTACACATTGTTTTCTGAATTCATTCCACTTTTGCTTGAGCAGGAGAAATTATTATTATAAAGAAAATTTAAAAAATAGCAGAAATCCTCAATCAGTAAAGGTGTAGTAGGGAGCTGAGTTTCACCTCAGATCACATTCATCCATTAGTTAATTCACTCATTCAGAAAACATTTATTGGCCAGTGGTATGCAAGGAATTGTGTTGGATTCTGAAAAAACAACCATGGTCTTAGCCATCAAAGAGTTTATATCTTGTGAGGAAGGCAGGCTCATAATCCTAAAAATGAACTGCAAAAGCTCATAAATTCTATGAAGAAAAATAAAAACTTCTCTGAAAGAAATAAGATGAAATATAAATCAGAATGGCACCTCCAGGCTTTAAATATTGGAGGAAAAAATGAATTAATGATAAAGTATGAAGACAGAATAAAAATAAAGAACAAAGACAGGGAGGAGAAAAATCAGAAGGGGGAGATTTGGAAAACAGAAGAACAGAACGGGTGTTCAGATAAAAGGAGTGGGCAATTGTGTTGACAATGGTGGAGGGCCAGGTAAGTTCTAAGTAAAGAACTGTCCTTACGGTTTTAAAACCTGGAATTCATTGATGGCCATTGATAAGGTCAGCTTCAGTGAAATCATTGCTATTGGGGCAATTTACAATGGATTGAGGAGTAAATATACGGAAAGTACATATGGATATATCTTAAAAAAGATGAAAAGTATGGATGGATATGTTGAGAAGTTCTACTGTAAAGGAAAGCATAAATTTTGGGTAAATCCCACAAAAAATGTAAAATCACATTTATTTTGGTTTTATTTAGTTTTTTTTTTAAATGGCAGCTACTAGAACAGGTTTTTATGTTCCTAGGAATAATTTACTAGAAAGGGAAATACGAAAGATGCAGAAGAGAATGACAAGAGGGAACAATAAAAATGCGAGGGCAGATTTAATTCAGAACCTAGTTGGAAGGACTGCCCTCTGCCTGGATCAAGGTCAACACATTCATTATATAGGCAACAGAAAATATGAACATAAAAAAAAATGCAGTGAAATGTCCACACCTGATTGTAACTTTTGTTGTAACTTTTTAAATCAAGAATGAGAAACAAATTAGCTGAGTGTGGGAGGAGGAAAGAGGAGTGAGAGATTTGAGAAAAGAAGAGGAGGAGGAAAGAGTCACTGAAACATGAAAGGAAGCCCGCTAGTAAAATTTGAAGAATAAGATGAGGACATCAGCTGAAAGAGGGATGAGACAAGGAAACAAAGCTAGATGTTGTAACCAAGTAAAGATGCTAAGAAAGAGTCACTGCTAAGCATGGAAAATAAGACTTTTAAAATTTTAGACACTGACTTTTCCATTCTAATGTGTGATAGCCCAGTGATCTGCAGGAATAATTCTCAGCTGGGGTGATTTCCTTCCTCTTCCCACAGGGGACATTTGGCAACACCTGGGGACATTTCTGTTGTCTCAACCGGGAGAGTTTTATAGGCATCTAGTGGATAGAGGCCAAGGATGGTGCTAAATATTCTACAATGCACTTGATGCTCTCTGACTCCAACCAAAAATTATCTGTCAAAATTAAGAAACCCCGATCTAAGGGAAGACGACTTTAGAATTTTCTGCAACTGGATGCTAAGATTTTAGTTACAGAAATATACCACCTTTAGTTGAGATTTTAGTTTTTTACAAACCTGTAAGTCAACATTGTTTTCTTTATTCCTAGCTAAACACTTTCTATAGCAATTTAGGTTCAGTTTATTTTATTCTCTCAAAAGAATTTGGAAAACAAGTACTGCCTAACATTTATTAAAAACAGTGTTAATAAGTATAACTTGTTTAATCACTCTCTGCTTTCTTATTCATATATTTTCCAAAACAGAGTTTACTTTTTGAAAACAGGTTTACATTTTGCACACAAAAGCATTCCCATGACAATGACTATTACCACAGTTTGGCAATGTTCCAAAGGCATCCAGGAAGAATGAAAAGGTTTGTGTAGAAGGAAGTAGTTTTATAATGTCAGGGGCAAGGGAGAGGATGCTATAAATAATGTTAAAAATGTTTTCCTTAGAAGTCTAAATACAAATCCCTATAATACAATTGTAAACATGTCTTAAATCAAGTGTATTCTCTATTGTAGTTGCCAAAGGACCTATAATTCATCCTGGCTTTGAATAAGAGACTGTGGCTATGAATCAGCCAAGAGCTAAGCACAAATGAAATGAAACTATACATCCCTACGGTGTTGAGAAAATAGTGAAGGGATGTTCTCAGGGGGATATCTATAATACCCTAAGTCTGAACTCTGTATGTACGTAGGTCAAACTAATCAACATAGACCATAAACTCAAACAGGACAACTGTTCCATAAATAAGTTTGTGGTTAAAAAGAGATAAACTTAAAATGCATACACATTTGAATCCAAGAATTATGCTAAAGATATCTTATTAATAGTAGTAATTAAATTCTATTCCATGAATCTTTGTTTCAAATGCTTTGAAATCATAGTAATCATGTTCCAGAAAGTTGAAGATTTGCAGGTTTTGACTTTCTTTCAAAATTATAAAGAAATTTTTGTTCCTTGGGATGAAGCAAAACAAGGATTATTTTATCCTTTGAAAAGTTAGATGATTTTATTGTAAAAACATATGAACAGGTCACCCCCTCACCTGCATGTGACTAAATGGAATATAAGTAGATTTTTTAAAAAAGCAATCTTCAACAGAAAACTGAATTTTTGCTCATATAGTGTTTAAGCCACACTTTAAACTTTTTAAAATTTGAGATAATTGTTGACTCACATGCTTTTTTAAAAAAACACAGAAACAGCTTGTGTACCCTTTACTCAGTTGTCCCCAAAGGTAAAGTCTTGCAAAACTACAGTGCAACAACACGGGATATTGGCATCAATAAAGTCAAGACAGAATTTTTCTATCCCCCGCTTCCTCCTAAACTGGTGAGAGTCACTAACCTGCTCTCTATTTCTACAATTTTGTAATTTCAAGAATATTAATGAAATCACACAGCATGGAACCATCTGGGATTGGCTTTTCTTCACTCAGTAAAATTCTCTGCAGATTCATTCCAATTGTTGCATTTATCAATTCTTTACTCATTTTTATTTTATTAGAGTAGTATTCTATAGTAAGCATATACTAGTTGAACCATGCCCTTGTTGAAAGAAATATAGGTTGTTTGCAGTTTGGGCTATAGAAAATACAGGTACGCATTTTTGTGTGAACATAGTTTTAATTGCTGAGCCATATTAGAGTTGCATGTGTATATTTTAAAGAAACTGCTAAACTGTTTTCTAGAGCGGCTGGACCATTTTACATTCCCACAACGTGATGAGCAATCTGTGAGTGATTCAGGTTTCTCAGTCCCTAGCCAGAATTTGGTGTTGTCACTACTTTTTACTTAAGTCGTTCTGATAGGTGTGTAGTGATATCTCATTTTGGTTTTAATCCACATTTCCCTTATGGCTAATGATGTTGAACATATTTTCATATTCTTTTACGCCTCCTGTAACTTCAGTGAAATGCCACTTCATGTTTTTTTCTAAATGAATTTTTAAAAAACTCTTGAGACTGAGAGTTCTTTATTTATTCTATACATAATCCCTTCTCAGAAATCTTTGGTTTGCAAATATTTCCTCAGTCTGTAGCTTGTAGTTCCAACCATTTAACAGGGTCTTTTAAAGAGCAAAAGTTAATTTAAATGAAGTCCAATTTATCCATTTTTCCTTGTATGGACACTGCTTTTGGTGTCAAGTCTAAGAAGTCTTTGCCTAGACCTAGAGCCCAAAGAATTCTCCTATGTTGTTTTTCTAAGAGTTTTATATTTTAAATTCAGTCCACGATCAATTTAGTGTTAATCCTTGTGGAATATGTTAGGTTTTAGGGACTTCCCTGGTGGCGCAGTGGTTAAGAATCTGCCTGCCGATGCAGGGGACACGGGTTCAAACCCTGGTCTGGCAAGATCTCACATGCCGCGGAGCAACTAAGCCCATGCGCCACGACTACTGAGGCCCACGTGCCAAGAGCCCATGCTCCGCAACAAGAGGAGCCACCACTCACTATAACTAGAGAAAGCCCGTGCGCAGCAACAAAGACCCAACATAGCCACAAATAAATAAAGAACAAAAGAAAGATGTTAGGTTTTGGATGAGGTTTCTTTTTTTTTTTTTCTGCTTATGAAAGGCTATCTTTTCTCCACTGAATTGCATTTAAAACTTTGTTAAAAAATCATTTAGTCATATTCGTATGGGTCCATTTCTGAGTTCTTTCTGTTTTATTGATCTGTGTGTCTAACTCTCCCCAATACCACATGTCTTGATAAGTAGAGTTATATAATAAGTCTTAAAATTAGGTCAGCTGAATTCTCCCATTTAATTCTTAATTTTCAAAATAGTTATTTTTGTTTGTTTTTCTATATAAATTTTAGAATAGTTGTGTCTATGCCTACAAAATATTTTGCTGGAATTTTTATAGGAATTGTGTTACAACCTGCATAACAACTTGAGGAGAATTAAAATCATCACTATATTGTGAGTTTTCCAACCATGAGTAAGTGGCTTTATATTTATTTAGATCTTTTATTTATTTCATCAACATTTTGTAGTTTTCAACATACTAGTTCTACACATGCTTTTTTTTTAATGAAAACAAATGACTTAAATTTATTTTGATAGACAATTTTTCCAAACCTAAAGCCCAGTGAAGTTGGGAGAGAAGAAGGATAACAAATGATCCTCAATGGTTGAAAGGGTGGGATAGATTTAGTCACTATATATACAGTTAAAAAATAATCTTGGTAAAGAAAAAAAGAAAACCTTCCTTCTGTTTAGCCTATCAGTCTATCATTCTAGTGGCTTTCTCGTCTGCCATACCTCCTCACTGTGTTCTCACAGTGATTTCTAAATATTTCTAAATATTCTGGATTTCTAAATATTCTGTCTTGTCTTGTTCTTTAAACCTACCACCCCACAATGCTGCCAGGGTGACCTCATTAAACTGTACATCTGATTTTTTTTTAACCTCTCCATGACTTATTTATTGTATAAATAGAAGTTTTTACATTTTACCCTCTTCACCCATTTTGCCTACTTTCACCCCTCACCTCTAGCAACCAGCAGTCTGTTTTCTTTATTAGTTTGTTTGTTGTTTGTTTTTAAGATTCCACATGTCTATACACGTTTTTAAAATGTAAACCTGTTTTTCATTTTTTGTAAATGTTATTGTGTTGTAAATGTAATTTTATACTCTACTTTCTGTTTAGAGAAATTCTTTTAGTGATTCTGTTGGGGTACTTGTGCCGGTGACAAAATCTCTTTTAACTTTCCCTCATCTGAGAATGTCCTGATTTCCCTTTCATTCCTGAAGGACAATTTGGCTAGATATAGGATTTTGGCCTGATAGTTCTCCTCTTCCAGCACTTGAAAAATGTCCTGCATCTTCCTGCCTCATCTTTCTGATACGAAGTCTCACCATTTGGAACTGTTTTCTCCCTATAGATAAGATGATCTTTTCCATTCATGCTTTAAACTGTTTATTTGTCTTTAGTTTGCAGAACTTTACCTTTGTTCCTTGGGGTGGATTTCTTTGTGTTCACTCTGTATAACATTCACTCAGCTTGACTTTGTAGGTTTATGTCTTTTGCCACAGTTGGGAAGTTTTCAGCCATCATTTCTTCAAGTGCTTTTTCAAGCCTACTCTCTTTTTCCACTTCTTTTGGCATTCTAATGGCGTGAATTTTTAGATCTTTTGTTATAGTTTCATAGGTTCCTGGGTCTCTTTTTCCTCCCCATCTATCTTCTCTTTGTTTTTTACTTTGTGTACTTTCTATCGTTCTATTTTTAAGATGTCTGATTCATTCCTCTCTTCCCTCCATTTTGTTCTTGAGACCATCTGTTTGCTACCGTATATTTAATTTCTAAAATTTCCATTTTTTTCTATTCTTTATATTTTCTATTTCTTTACTTAGACTTTGTACTTATTTGCTAAGATATTTTATTTTTCATTTGTTTCAAACATGTTTGTAATTGTCAAAGCATATTTATTACGGCTGCTTTAAAGTCTTTGTCAGACAATACCAACATTTCTGTCATCTTATTGGTGGCATCAATTGACTATCCTTTATCCATCACTTGTTGATATTCCTGGTTCTTGGTATAATGAATGAACAGTTAGTGGCAACAGTTACTATATTTACTACTTGTAGATTTAACAGCAGGGATGGCTGTTAAAAATATATTGTTGACTGCTGCAATGTAGGAAACAGAGTAAGATACAGTGTAATACTATTTTCATGAACTAAGAACACATTCAGACAAAATATTCATGTTGTAAGAACTTATACAGATAAAAAGGTAAACACTAAGGCCATTAGATTTGCTGTACGGTAATGGCGAATGAGGATATAAAGGATATGGAATATGACAATAAAAGAATAGATTAAAATTTGAAATATAACTATTTGAAAATGGTTAGGAGTGGCACTGTAAGAATATGAAGTATTCGCATGCATCACAATTAGATTTCAATACTATCAATATTTATAATGATAGTTCATAAAAGCCTGATGTAATAAGCATAATAGTTAGAGATATGAAACTCACCAACAAGTGTATATACTAAAATAAGAACTAAAAAAATAAAATGAAGTAGGTGCTAGGGAAGCCTAAGGCTCATTACTGCTGCTTATTTTTCTATATATTTTTATTTGCTTATATGGCTTTTGTATTTTTTAAAAAAAAGACTTTTAAATACCTGAATCTTCTGGTATTATAGATTTCATTTCAGCAAATTTGATCTAATGTAGCAAATTAATTGGTGCTTTCATAATTATATAACTATTACCTGGAGAACTGTCTGGCATTCGTAAAGGGCAACACATTAGTGGAAAAAAACCCATAGTATTAATCTTATAGGAGGATTTAATTTACCTTAGCATCTCCAAGGTGCTTCGTTGACATTTAATAAATAATTTTATAAAGATTTACTGGGGACCTACTATGTGCCATGCCCTTTTTAGATGCTGAGGTCACAGTAGTGTATAACAGAGACAGGATTCCTGCCTTACTATCAAAACAATAGCCAAATCTTGAATTATGCAGATTATCAAAGTAATTCATTTTCTTTTCCTAGTGCTGACCTTTCTGTATTCTACTAAGGATAATATATCTTATTTAAAAATCTGTATTTATTTTAAATGGATACAGTGAACTATCTAGTACAAACTAGTCATGTGGAACATTTCATTAGGAAAGAACTGTCAATTCTTATACACTAGATGACATTTCATGTTTCACAATCACTCTAACGATTCTCTGCTTTCCTTCAGTGTTTTATTAAACAGATGCCATCTTTTAAAGTGTCAGCAAAAAGGAAACATAAGGACGTAATAAAATATACTGCTGACTCTTTAAACAAGGACAGGTCTTTGAATAGGTTAACACCAGGAACTGATTTCAGCTCCCAGAGATTTTATTGTTGTGTTTTTTAATCATTACTTTTTTCTTATGCATTATCTCCACTGATGTTTTAATAAAGTTACTCAAGTCCTCTTGTGCAAAACCTACCATAATTAATCTTACTTTAAAACCTTGTTTTCTATGGTGTTATAAAATGACTAGTCACAGGGTTGATAAAATAAACTTGAAAAGAAAATCTCTTCCTTTAGCCAATGCTTAATATGCCCCCAAATTTTCCCTACATAAATCCTATTAGGTTATTCAAACAGTTAATATTATATGATATATGTAACATTAAAAAAATACACAGGTTACTGTATAGGGAGATCAACTTAATCTTGTGCAAGTTCCTACCTAAAGATCTAGGAAAATATACCTGTAATCACTCTGATGACAGCTCTCTAGGGTTAGTGAAAATTATTAAAAAATAATTTGTTTTAACCAGAAGGCTGGATTGGTTACTATATCTAAATTAGTGTTGGAAACAAAAAAATGAAAAAAATATTTTTAAGCATTTAAGCATAGATGAGTCAAAAAAAGTCATGAAAAATTAAGAGAAAAAGAGAAGACCTCAGTTGAATGTTAAGCTAAGCACTGAAACTGGGATACTACTGAATTTCAGTATCCATAGTCTCTTACTGCAAGGAGGGCTGGAGAAGAAGTCTAGAGCTCTCTCCAGGTAAGGAGTCTAAAAGATTTTCTGGAGCCTCCCTCCCCCACCCATCATAACTCAGGGGCCTAAGAAGGCTAAAACATTAGTGTGTAATGATCAACTAGTAATAGCATAGAAAATAACATCCTTAACCTGGAAATGAATAGCGGCAAACAAACAAACATTGGACCTAATAATAAAATATAAGAAGCCATCTCTTGTAAAGTCATAAAAAAAATAAGAATAACTAACATCAAAAAATATCTTGGAGATCCTAACCAGTATAACCACACAGATAAAATTAGTAAGTAAAGATTGGAAATAGTGAGTAAAACTGCCAAAACATTCAAAAGCATCTGTATAAAACATTTTAGAAGTAATAAGAGTTCAGCAAAATCTTGGTTTAGAAGATTGACATGCAAAAATTTCTATAATCCAGCAATAACAAATTAGAAAATGTGACTTTTAGGTAGACACCATTCACACCAGCAACAAAAGGTGATAAAGCCTCTAGCAATAAATCTAACCTATCTGTATAAGACACTTATGAAGGAAATTATGAAACATTAAAGCATAAAAGAATAAAAGAAAACCGGAAAAACATGAGAGTTTAACATGTTTGTGGATTGCAAGATTCTGTATTAGAAAAGATGTCAATTTTCTTTAAATCAGCATATAATGCAATTTTATTCAAATTCCCAGTAGCATTTTTAATAAAAACACGCTTGACCCTAAAATTCATATGATATAAAGACCTAATAACAGCAAAGAAATTTATGGGAAAAAAAAACAGAGTTTTTCTTACTAAAATTTAGTCATAGTAATTGAAGATACCATGGTATTTTTAGAGAGATAGATAAATAGATCAAAGGAATAAAATAGCCAAAAATAAAAAGATTGACACATATATGTGATTAGGTAAACCCTAAAGTCAGAGAGGACAGGACACTATCCAATGAATTGTTGGACAATTCTCTTTTCATACGAAAATAAAGTAAATAATATCTTTATCTCCCTGCTCTCCGTTTGCCTCTCTCCACTTACCTACCTCTCCATGCTTAAATGTGGGAACCAATTTTTTTTTATAATTCTGTTTTATTTTTAAATGGAGTATGCTTGTTTTACAATGTTGTGTTAGTTTCTACTATACAGCAAACTGGAGTTCCCTGTGCTATACAACAGGTTCTCATTAGTTATCTATTTTATACATATTAGTGTGTAAATGTAAATCCCAATCTCCCAGTCCATCCCACCCCCCACCCCCTGCTTTCCCACCTTGTTGTCCATACATTTGTTCTCTACATCTGTGTCTTACAAACTGGTTCATCTGTACCATTTTTCTAGATTCCACATATATGCGTTAATATATTTGTCTTTCTCTTTCTGACTTACTTCACTCTGTATGACAGTCTCTAGGTCCACCCACGTCTCTACAAATGACCCACTTTGGTTCCTTTTTATGTCTGAGTAATACTCCATTGCATATATATATATATATATATATATATATATATATATATATATATATATGTGTATATATATATCACACCTTCTTTATCCATTCGTCTCTCGATGGACATTTAGGATGCTTCCATGACCTAGCTATTGTAAACAGTGCTGCAATGAACAATGGGGTGCATGTGTCTTTTCGAATTATGGTTTTCTCTGGGTATATGCCCAGTAGTGGGATTACTGGGTCATATGGTAGTTCTATTTTTAGTTTTTTAAGGACCATCCATACTGTTCTCCATAGTAGCTGTATCAATTTACATTCCCACCAACAGTGCAAGAGGGTTCCCTTTTCTCCACACCCTCTCCAGCATTAGTTGTTTGGACATTATTTGGTGATGCCCATACTAAACGGTGTGAGGTGATACCTCATTGTAGTTTTGTTTTGTTTTGTTTTGTTTTTTGCAGTACTGCGGGCCTCTCACTGTTGTGGCCTCTCCCATTGCGGGGCACAGGCTCCGGACGTGCAGGCTCAGTGGCCCTGGCTCACAGGCCCAGCCGCTCCACAGCATGTGGGATCTTCCCGGACCGGGGCACGAACCCATGTCCCCTGCATCGGCAGGCAGACTCTCAACCACTGCGCCACCAGGGAAGCCCCCCTCATTGTAGTTTTGATTTGCATTTCCCTAATAATTAGTGATGCTGAGCAGCTTTTCATGTGCCTCTTGGCCATCTATATTTCTTCTTTGGAGAAATGTCTGTTTAGGTCTTCTGCCCATTTTTGGATTGGGTTGTTTTTTTGCTATTGAGCTGCATGAGCTGCTTATATATTTTGGAGATTAATCCTTTGTCCACTGATTTGTTTGCAAATATTTTCTCCCACTCTGAGGGTTGTCTTTTCATCTTCTTTATACTTTCCTTTGCTGTGCAAAAGCTTCTAAGTTTCATTAGGTCCCCTTTGTTTATTTTTGTTTTTATTTCCATTACTCTAGAAGGTGGTTCAAAAAAGATCTTGCTGGGATTTATGTCAAAGAGTGTTCCTCCTATGTTTTCCTCTAAGAGTTTTATAGTGTCCAGTATTACATTTAGGTCTTTAATCCATTTGGAATTTATTTTTGTGTATGTGTTAGAGAATGTTCTAATTTCATTCTTTTACATGTAGCTGTCCAGTTTTCCCAGCACCACTTATTGAAGAGACTGTCTTTCCCCCAGTGTATATCCTTGTCTCCTTTGTCATAGATTAGTTGACCATATGTGTGTAGGTTTATCTCTGGGCTTTCTATCCTGTTCCATTGATCTATATTTCTGTTTTTGTGCCAGTACCATATTGTCTTGATTACTGTAGCTTCACAGTATAGTCTGAAGTCAGGGAGCCTGATTCCTCCAGCTCCGTTTTTTTTTCCTCAAGATTGCTTTGGCTATTTAGCATCTTTTGTGTCTCCATACAAATTTTAAGGTTTTTTGTTCTAGTTCTGTAAAAATTGCCATTGGCTATTTGATAGGGATTGCACTGAATCAATAGCTTGGTTTGGATAGTATAGTCTTTTTCACATTATTGATTCTTCCAACCTAAGAACATGGTATATCTCTCCATCTGTTTGTGTCATCTTTGATTTCTTTCATCAGTGTCTTAGAGTTTTCTGAGTACAGGTCTTTTACCTCCTTAGGTAGGTTTATTCCTAGGTATTTTATTCTTTCTGTTGCAATGGTGAATGGGATCGTTTCCTTAATTTTTTTCTGATCTTTCATTGTTAGTGTTTAGGAATGCAAGAGATTTCTGTACATTAATTTCATAAGCTGAAACTTTACCAAATATGCTGATTAGCTCTAGTGGTTTTCTGGTGGCATCTTTAGGATTTCCTATGTATAGTATCATATCATCTGCCAACAGTAACAGTTTTACTTCTTTTCGAATTCGTATTCCTTTTATTTCTTTTTCTTCTCTAACTGCCATGGTTAGGACTTCCAAAACTATGCTGAATAAGAGTGGTGAGAGTGGACATCCTTGTTTTATTCCTGATCTTAGAGGAAATGCTTTCAGTTTTTCACCATTGAGAATGTTTGCTGTGGGTTTGTTGTATATGGCCTTTATTATGTTGAAGTAGGTTCCCTCTATGCCCACTTTCTGGAGAGTTTTTTTTTTTTATCATAAATGGGTGTTGAATTTTGTCAAAAGCTTTTTCTGCATCTATTGAGATGATCATATGGTTTTTCTCCTTTAATTTGTTAGCATGGTTTATCACACTGATTGATTTGTGTATATTGAAGAAACCTTGCAGTCCTGGCATAAATCCCACTTGATCATAGTGTATGATCTTTTCAATGTGTTGTTAGAATCTGTTTCCTAGTATTTTGTTGAGGATTTTTGTATCTATTTCCATCAGATATTGGTCTGTAGTTTTCTTTTTTGTAGTATCTTTCTCTGGTGTTGGTATTAGGGTGATGGTGGCCTCACAGAATGAGTTTGTGAGTGTTCCTTCCTCTGCAATTTTTTGGAAGAGTTTGAGAAGGATGGGTGCTAGCTTTTCTCTAAATGTTTGATAGAATTCGCCTGTGAAGCCATCTGGTCCTGGACTTTTGTTTGTTGGAAGATTTTTAATCAGAGTTTCAATTTCATTACTTGTGATTGGTCTATTCATATTTCTTCCTGGCTCAGTCTTGGAAGGTTATGCCATTTTATTGGCATATAGTTGCTTGTAGTAATCTCTCATTATCCTTTGTATTTGTGCAGTGTCCATTGTAACTTCTCCTTTTTCATTTCTAATATTATTTATTTGATTCCTCTCCCTCTCTTTCTTGATGACTCTAGCTAAAAAGTTTATTTTATTTATCTTCTCAAAGAACTAGCTTCTAGTTTTATTGATCTTTGCTATTGTTTTCATTTATTTCTGCTCTGATCTTTATGATTTCTTTCCTTCTACTAATCTTGGGTTTTGTTTGTTCTTCTTTCTCTAGTTCCCTTAGATGTAAGGTTAGATTGTTTATTTGAATTTTTTCTTGTTTCTTGAGGTAGAATTTTGTCTCGAGGCATTTTTTGATTTCCTCTTTGATTCTTCCAGTGATCTCTTGGTTATTTAGTAGCGTGCTGTTTAGCTTCCACATGTTGGTGTTTTCTACGGTTTTTTTCCTGTAATTTATTTCTAATCTCATAGCCTTGTGGTCAGAAAAGATGCTTGATATGATTTCAATTTTCTTAAACTTACTGAGGCTTGATTTGTGACCCAAGACGTGATCTATCCTGGAGAATATTCCATGAGCACTTGAGAAGAAAGTATACTCTGCCGTTTTCAGATGGAATATCCTATAAATATCAATTAAATCTCTCTGATGTATTGTGTCATTTAAAGCTTCTGTTTCCTTGTTAATTTTCTGTCTGGATGATCTGCTCATTGGTGTAAGTGACGTGTTAAAGTCCCCCATTATTACTGTGTTACTGTTGATTTCCTCTTTTATAGCTGTTAGCAGTTGCCTTATGTATTGAGGTGCTCCTATGTTGGGTGCATATATATTTATAATTGTTATATATTCTTCTTGGATGGATCCCTTGATCATTATGTAATGCCCTTCCTTGTCTCTTGTAACATTCTTTATTTTAAACTCTATTTTATTGGATACAAGTATTGTTACTCCAGCTTTCTTTTCTTTTGATTTCCATTTGCATGGAATATCTTTTTCCATCCCCTCACTTGCAGTCTGTTATGTGTCCCTAGGTCTTAAGTGGGTCTCTTGTAGACAGCATATATACAGGTTTTGTTTTTGTATCCATTCAGCCAGTCTGTGTCTTTTGGTTGGAGCATTTAATCCATTTACATTCAAGGTGATTATCGATATGTATGTTCCTGTTACCATTTTCTTAATTGCTTTGGGTTTGTTTTTGTAGGTTCTTTTCTTCTCTTATTTCCCACTTAGAGAAGTTCCTTTAACATTTGTTGTAGAGCTGTTTTGGTGGTGCTGAATTCTCTTAGCTTTTGCTTGTCTGTAAAGCTTTTGATTTCTCTGTCGAACCTCAATGAGATCCTTGCTGGGTAGAGTATTCTTTTTTTTTTTCTTTCTTTTTGCTGTGCGCGGGCCTCTTACTGTTGTGGCCTCTCCCATTGCAGAGCACAGGCTCCGGACGCACAGGCTCAGCAGCCATGGCTCACGGGCCCAGCCACTCCGCGGCATGTGGGATCTTCCCATACCAGGGCACGAACCCGTGTCCCCTGCATCAGCAGGCAGACTCTCAACCACTGTGCCACCAGGGAAGCCCTGGGTAGAGTATTCTTGGCTGTAGTTTCTTCCCTTTCATCACTTTAAATATATCATGCCACTCCCTTCTGGCTTGCAGGGTTTCTGCTGAGAAATCAGCTGTTAACCTTATGGGCGTTCCCATGTATGTTGTCATTTTTCCCTTGTTGCTTTTAATAATTTTTCTTTGTCTTTAATTTTTGTCAATTTGATTACTATGTGTCTTGGTGTGTTTCTCCTTTGGTTTATCCTGCCTGGGACTCTCTGTGCTTCCTGGACTTGCGTGGCTACAGCCTTTCTCATATTAAGGAAATTTTCAACTATAATATCTTCTAATATTTTCTCAGGTCCTTTCTCTCTCTCTTCTCCTTCTGGGACCCCTATAATGTGAATGTTGGTGTGTTTAATGTTGTCCCAGAGGTCTCTTAGGCCGTCTTCATTTCTTTTCATTCTTTTTGCTTCATTCTGTTCCATGGAGATGATTTCCACCATTCTGTCTTCCAGGTCACTTAACCATCCTCTGCCTCAGTTATTCTGCTATTGATTCTTTCTAGTGTATTTTTCATTTCAGTTATTGTATTGTTCATCTCTGTTTGTTCTTTAATTCTTCTAGGTCTTTGTGAAACATTTCTTGCATCTTCTCAGTCCTTGCCTCCATTCTTTTTCTGAGGTCCTGGATCATCTTCACTATCATTATTATGAATTATTTTTCTGGAAGGTTGCCTATCTCCATTTCATTTGGTTGTTTTTCTGAGGTTTTATCTTGTTCCTTCATCTGGGACATAGTCCTCTGCCTTTTCATTTTGTGTGTCTTTCTGTGATTGTGGTCTTTATTCTGTGGGCTGCAGAACTGTAGTTCTTCTTGCTTTTGCTGTCTGCCCTCTGGTGGATGAGGCTGTCTCCGAGGCTTTTCCGAAATATTAAATAGTAGTAAAACTATTAGAAACAAATATAGTGAAATATCTTATTTATTCAGGATTGAGAGGGATTTCTCAAACAAGATATAAAATGTGGAGTGAAATGATGAGAGAGAAGCATATTAGTATTCAAATTCAGATATTATTTTTGAAAGTAGCCTTAGCAATCCATTTTTACAAAGTATGGCTACAGTGAAAATATGTCTCAAATCACAAATGGCAGGAAGCTTAGTAATTGGCCAACAACCCCAGATGCTGTGGTCTGAAATGTATCACCCAGCTCATGAAAAGGCTGCACTTCCTGCCAGCTTCTGAGGCCAGTGACCGAGTGTGGCCTGATACAGGGGCCAATGCTTTCCTGGAGACAGTGGGCTCCAACAAGAATTCACTTGGCTTGAGGATTCCCCAGTACTTTTGCTGAAACCTTTTTAGAATTGCTCCACAGTTTATTCCTTTTCCTACTCTACCTTCCTTCTTTCCCTCTTAGCTCCTCTAGATTAGACCTGCCACCTGGTTTGACAGATCTCCCAGCCTCCTCTAGCTCTCGGCTCCGTTTTTCCTCACACTTGTGTTTTCCTCTTATGCAGCTAATCTCACTTTTGTGTCTGATTCTCCAAGGACATGAATTAACACACAGTGGCAAACACCAAGAAGTAAAAGCAGAAGTGCAAGAAGAATAAAATTAAACATTAATTTTTGTTTATAATATGTAATAGAAAATAAATATCCACAAATGATCTTAGAAGCATGATATCACTCGCACATTCATGGAAGAAAACCAATAATCATTAAGATAATCAATTACCTACATAAGTGGTTGGTCAACTTTTTTTAAAAAAGAGCTAGATAGTAAATATCTTTGTTTTCTTCTGCCAAGGGGCAAAATTGAGAGTGTTATACAGGTACTTAGAAGCCATTTTAAAATACATCTATTTACAAATGGAAAAAAATCACTTCAGTTCCTGGCAAAGACAGAGGAGGAGGAGGGAAAGAAAAAGAGTGAGGGGTAAAGGGAGGGAGAAGAGAGGAAGAGAAGGGGGAGGAGGAGGGGGAGGGGAGAAGGAGCAAGAGGAGGAGGAAAAGGAAGCGGGAGAGGAAGAGAAAGAGGAAGAGGAAGGTCATGACAAGCAAGGCAACTGGCCAGATTTGGACTCTGGGCTGATCCCTGACAAGGGTAAGAGAGTGCAAGCCTATGAGAGTGGTGTTCAAAACTTTGTTTGGGTATTCCTACAAGAATTTTGAAAAATTGTTTCCCTTTGTATATGTTTAGGATGATACCTGACGTCTTCATCTTAAGTTTGATCATTGCAAAGGATGTAATTATAGGTACAATTCTATTGTACATGTCCTTTAAGGATGTTTTTATTAAAAATTTAGAGCCTCAGCTTTATTCAATTTATGGAAAACATATATGTCTAATAATCCAAATGACAATGCTAGTCATTTCTTTCTCAAATTCAGACTCACTTCATGTCAGAAAAAAAAAGATGACTTTGCTTTTCATTTCAAATATCATGTTAAGAAGCATCACTATCATCTCAGTTCTGATTTTTAATTCTAAGTGATGTGGTAGATAAAAATATGGGTCTATAGATAGATGTATAAATGAGAGATGGGCAGATGAACAGATAATTGCTAGACAGAGAGGCAGACGGATGCATGAACAGGTAGAAAAAACATTTTCTCTTTTGATTATTTTCCCTCTTTATGGTGCCCCAGAGATTTTTATACCTTGGAATTGTGCCAAAATAGGATGTGGAATGGATTGGTGAAAGTTGCCCTGTTCCTCTGTGAAGTTGTAGCAGAAGGGTTCTGAAAACAGAGGTGGGAGTGGGAAAGCCACACAGATTCTCTACTAGGTCAGATGAGTTTTGGAAAGGGTACATATGGAATTTAAGGATATGGAAGATAATACTCTCTAATTCTATTTTTGCCCAGGCACCCCCCGCCACAGACACACACTAAAAATGGTTTATTACCTTAATACTTACAAATACTCTAATTTGAAAATCACTGGTCTCAGATCCCAAATGCTCCATTTATAACAATCATAGTTTAACACAAGAAGGGTTTGCTGTTTGTGGTGGTGGTTTGAATAAATATGTAACTCTGAGCTTACAGACTTAGGAAATTCTGCGACGCTGCACACCATTTATTTCCCTCTCTCTCACCCAGTTGCTGTTCTGTATAAATATGTCAGTAGTAGAAGATTCTCATTGTTCAACCTCCTCTTCTATCAACCTTCTGTAAGGATAAGTCCTTATACTGGGAGATGGCAGACTTCACTCTGCTGGCAGTGCCTGTGGTTTATAGTGAGTCACAGCTTGCTAACTGCTTAACTTTTTCTCTCTACTTAAAAGCTCCAAGGAGTCATGAGACCACCCTGAGGAAACAACGGGATGTCAAAAGAAGGGTATGATTTTCCCACCTCTTATATGGATGTAAACATTCAAATGTAAAGTTAAATTAGGAATCTTTGAAATGCATTTTTCTACAAAGGACATCACTGAAAGCACAGTAACATTTTCACTGAATATAACACAAATTATCATATATTGTTTAAATACTAATAAAAATAAATTAGTTCTCATATGAGTAGTGTAGCACACAATAAGAACACAGGATGTTTTTCTTCAGTTCTATCAGAGTTGATAGAGCAGCTAACTCTCCTCTAAACATCCACTGAGGATACCTTCAGATGAAATAAACAGGTTTTTTAAACCTTAAAGACCTAGATATAAATGAAAAATATAAGAAAACAACATTGTCATTGGAATTACTAACAAAATGCTTTGATAAAATCTACCATTAAAATGTGATAGAACATGACTAGATGACTTCCCAGTCTCATTAGCTTAAACATGACCTTACAATAAACAGATGCTTCTACAAAATGCAGTTTGCAGGGAGTATTCAAAATAAACATGACCATTACCACTGCTGGTTCCAGGACAGTAAAACAGGTAGTGAAACCCAGCAACCTACGGGAACCTGGGTGAGCCTAAGGCTATCAGTGTTCTAATTTATATCTTTTGAAAATAAATTGACTTGTCAGAACACACACACACGTGCGCGCACACACACACACGTAATTAATCTCTTTTATGCAAATACTCTGATCTCCAGTACTTACTAAGCATTCTAGACATGCCATATCATATTTAAGTACCCAGTGTGTATATATTTTTATGTAGTCTTAGAAAACATGCTTTTGCTGTTTTACTTAAGTGAATTCAGGTTAATGTATATTCTAATAAAAGGACAGCTTATAAACAAACTCCTAGCAGAAAACAGCTATTTTTGTCATTCTATATTTTAAAAGGCATGCCTGAATGGTTTACTGAGTTATAAAAGTACATAAAAGCTTTATTAGTGTTTTATTAAAGGACTAGATGCATAAAAAACAGGTGACTTCCCTGGTCCTACTTCATAAATAAAAGTGATCTCCCTGGTAATAAATGATCTCTCTGCTTCTTTTGTGGTCTTGCTTCTCGGTCTTTGATTACAACAAAACACTTGGCATAGCATTTGTGATCAGTACAACTCTGCCTCTAAAATAACTTCCCTATTTAATGGAGAACTTGCATAGGAGAAATTGTATTTGTTTTGTTCCTTCTAAAGTTCTCCACTCCTGGTTGAACTTGTGACTCTGGAAATTCTGCTATTTTGGAATGCTTCCTTGGACCAGGCAATGCCTGCGGAAAGGTATTTGGAATGGGACTTCTCTAGAGATCAGATACATCAATCTGCGTGTTACACATTAAGCAATACTATTCAGAATGTACACACACACACACACACACACACACACACATACGTCAACCAGAAATTATTAATGCATGAAAATGGAAAATAGGTTCAATAGAAAGAGTCCATTATCTAACAAATGATGTCCTTCCAAAGCATATTAAAATTCTACAAATCTTAACAGGACTGCTTTATTAGAGAACAGTTGCTTTGCTTCTGGAATCACTGTTTCAGAGGCAAAGTGTGTCTCATTTCACTTGCGATTTTAGAATGAGAGTCAAACCAACATTAAAGAGTGGCATATTTGTTTTCTGAAGGATATTCCCCAGGCATGCCCAAAGTCAGGCTGGCTTCTTGTCTGTGCCATTGTTTGCACATTTTGTAAACATCACTTGAGTTCTTCTGTATCCTATCTATCGAAAACTCCCAATTTCCAAAATGACCTCCCAAATTTACTGCCCCACAAATACTGCTTTATATCTTGAAAGACACAGATTTTAGATTAAAAAAAAAAATTCTCTTCAACAAAGGTCACCTAAACACCATCTTCACAAAGGGGAGACATTTCTACTGTCTATTCTATCTCCGTTTTGACTGTGGGCTGCCTGCTGCCTACTTTGCATTCTGTTGTCCAAAAGGCTTATTAATGGGGTCTAGAGGGAGGCTGTCAGAAATGGCAGACTGAATCAAGGGATTTTCCTTCAACATCCAAATGACACACTGAAGCTAGAGAATTAAACAGATGACTAACCAGTGCCCTTTTGTCTGAAGATGAAAGTGGGATTGCCAACTTGCAAACCAATGACTGACATTTGGGTAGATTAAACCATCCTGCTATTGTACTGCCAGTTTATAATCATTACTGCTTTCTTGATCTCAAGTGCCTCAGCAAAAGCCTTCTCAGTTTTTAGAGTCATGTTTGTAGAAACCCTCAGCTGAGCTTTTGCTGTAAACATTTATACACCAAGAAGCAGTTCTCTGACACTAACTGAGAAGAAGCGTTGGCTTCTAGGTATTTAATTAAAACATTAAGGGGAAAAGCTTTCGTGTGAACATTCACAAGTACTTTCCTATAGCTGAGGGTTGCTATAATTGAGTTTCCCTTCAAATGCAACCCTCCCCTCCCCAGCCTTCTCTGAGAACAGCAATAGCTTGAGGTTCACTTTGCCTCACGCTGTTAGTTGTGACTTTGAGACTTTGCCCCATGCTGTCACTTTCCTGATTCTCTCAATCTGGTTGTTAGCTTTAATTTCTAAAATCAAGATTGGATGGCAACAAGGGGCTTTAATGAAGAGTGAAAAAGTCATTTGTTAAACAGCATTAAGAATTTTTATTTGCACTGCTGTATAGTGTGGTCAAGCCAAACACTTTCTGCTTTTATGAATCATTCAATTTTCCTTAACACATAATTAATGTTAATAAGGAGAAGGCATTGTATAGGAACTTAATTCATCATTATAGATGCTGACTCTAGGTGTAGGTTCCTGGGGTGCCACCATTTTCATTGTAAGGTATTGTGAGTACCATGTATTATAAGGAAGGACATGAAGAACAAATCACATATGGTCATTTGATTGTTGACCAAGTTCACACAATGGAAGTACTTAGTTTCCCTTAAAAGTTGCATTTTTCAGTGAAAAGATAGTAAAAAGATATCTAGTAATGCCATATTAGTGAACCTTTCTGAAGAGTATCATTTCTAAAGAACATTTTTAAGCTACTCTGTGCCTTGGACCATTGAATGTAATAAAGGGAGATTGCCCATGCAATTCTCTTCAGTGCATCAAGTCAATTGACAGGAGCTTTATTCCCCTTTCATAAAATGTAAAGGTACAGATTTCACAAAACATCTTGAACCAATCAAGATGGCAGCAGCCAAGTGTTGCAGGAAAGATATAAAAGTGGTTATAGCATCTCTGTTAAACTCATGTTTCATATTCAAAAGTGAATCATTTGCAGGATTCAACAAATTTCCTTTAAAGATAATGTGGCTACAATTTTTACTTCAAACTCATAATTTAGAATAGTCAAATTTACTTGTTATGAACAAGTAAATATTTCAATTTAACAAGAACTTACTGAGGACTTATTAAATTGGTAACACTATACTAAGAAGTAGAAATACACAGTCATATAGACACAAAAATACCACATAATGCCCAATTTGTGGAAATTATTTATCCTTGATAAAGAAAATTCTTTTGAAAACTTAAATGAAAATGCAGGCTACATATATGTGCTAAATTTTAAGCAATGTAGACAATAAATTGGCATAATATTACAGAAGGGGAAATGTGGATAGAACAGCACGCCAGGCTATGTTCCTCTTAGCTTCTGTAATCCTGCTAGCTCGTGCAATAACAGGAGTCCTAGACCCATTCAAAACTTAAGTAAGAATCAAGTCCACTTTCACTATAGTCACACTCTGATGGGTTCCTTGGTATTTTCTTTTGTATCTGAGTCCCTGCCTTGATGAACTGCCATTTACTTGAGTTCTGAAATTTCTTTCCCACCATAGTCTCAGTCTTGCCTTTAATCCTGTTCTTAAGGCATGCATGTTTCTGTCTCTTGAACAACCATATTAATGGCAAACACCTGTCTGCTTCAGCATTCTTTTCACTTGTCAAGATTCCTGTCTGCTTTCTTGCCATACTGCCTTCTGCCCTCCATCCACTTGACTGTCTTTCATTGCTTATAAATGCCATTTCCTGGTTAAGCATCAAACCTATCTGACTTACTACCAATAAAAATCTGTAATGAATATGACCCACTCCCCACAGTACATGTATGTTCTGGCTATTATTACACTATCAACTTACCTGAAAAGGTCAATCTATGGTATATTTATTCTAATGTATTATTCCTCAGTGTTTTCCCTCTAAGACAGGACATGAGGAAGAACCACTTGGGATAAAGGGAGTTTCAATGAGAGCACCTCACTTGACATTATTCTATTTTTTTCTCCAAGAAAATAGATTTCTCTGTGGCTTACCCACTTCAATACCAGTCTCTGTGTAATGACCACCGTTTTTGACATCTATCCCATTATCTAGCTTCTCATCTACACTTACTTAATTTTTGGTATTAAACTATCCATTTGGAATTTCAGTACAATTCATCAAACACTGAGTGAACACCTACCATTCGCAGGCACCGTGCTAAGTGCTGGAAATACAAAGGTAAAAACACTGTTCCTGATTCTGCAAAAGTTGTCATCTAATGAATACAACTCTGTCACTACCTCAAAACTGGAATTAACTCACTTTCTACAATCAAAAGTGATCTCAACAATCACTTTTGTTCTCCTTACTAGTAGCAAATTGCCACCTTCACTGGTAAATAACTAACGCAAGATTCAACTTCCAGGAAGGCAATTCCAGACTACTGTCTTGAGTATTTCCAGAACTAATTCCCTGAGTTGGAGCTTGAAAGATTAAGATTCATTTTAACCAACTAGTGGGTGTGATATTTAGAGATTATAAAAATGATACAAAAACTAAGGACAGCATAATACTCACTCATCTTAAAAAAATTTTTTTTCTATACAATGCAGGATTTTACTTCCCAAATGTACCCAACTGAAGTAAGACATGGGAGCTGAAATCTAGTCTGTATTCTCCTCTCCAATATATACACCCTGGCTTGTAACTGCATATGACCACACAGGACATTTTTTCTAATTTATCTACCAAAAACTTGTTTCCCAATTTGTCCAAAGGGGCATAAAAGCAAGCAGCAGACTGAGCCTACTGACTACTCTTTAATTCTTTAGTATTCTTAACAATCAAAATTCTCAAAAAGGTGTATGACACTTACTATATCCATTTTCTCACTTCCTATTTATTTATAACCCATTCCACCCGGGGTTTTATGCCCATCTTTTTGCAAGACCCATCACTGATTTTCGTGTTGCAAGATTTAATGGACACTCTTCTATGTGCACCTAACTTAAAAATTCTTAGCAATGGGCACAGTTGGCCATTCTCTTAAAAAAAAAAAAAAGTATTCTCTCTCATCTTCTAGGAGATGATATTTTCCTGGTTTTCCTTCTACCTCCCTGAATACCCTTTCTTAGTCTCCTTGTTGGCTATTTTTCCCTGTACTTATCTTCAAAATATTTATTTAGTGAGCATCTCAGGAGCTGTTCTTTTTTCCATTTACACATCCTCTTTAGGCAATAAAATTTTGTGGCTTTTAAGCAGCATCTATATGTTCCCAGTTTATATTCCAAATTTATAACTGTAGTTGTACAGCTCCAAATTTAACTTTATAACTCTAGTTACAAAGCTCCAAATTTATATCTCTAGGCAAGGCCTCTCTTTGCTCCATTCTCCCATCTTCAACTAATTAGGATTATGGCAAGTGAAGATGGTTTCTGTCTTCCATGGTTGTCAGTGCTACAACCCAGGGGAAGAGAGTTTTTTCTCCCTCTGTGCTGACACAATGTAAGGTTTCAAAAAGATCAGCAATACACTTATACAGAAACTGCTGAGGACTGTGCTAAATTAAAATATATCACCCAGATTTGCACTTTATTACCCAGCCAATTGTTTTCAAAGTGACTTTTTTACAAAGAGGCTCTGAGTGTAGTTAACGTTCTGCATTTAACTACTTTTCTTGAAGGTCCAAAATATCAGGGAATATTTGTTATCCACATTTATGTTTTCTATATTCTCTACAATACCTAGAATAGTGGTTCTCAATTGTTACTGAACATTAGAAATTCTGTGAAGCTTTAAAAAAATCAGAACCTAATATCACCCCCAAAACTCTGATGTAATAGATACGAAATGGCACCCAAGCATGTCTATTTTTAAAGTTTCCTCCTAAATGTCAACTGACAGATGAATGGATTAAGAAAATAATGAAATATTATTTAGCCTTAAAAAAGAAGAAAATCTTGCCAGTTGTGACAACATGGATGAACCCGGAGGACATTATGTTAAGTGAAATAAGCTATACACAGAAAGACAAATACTGCCTGATTTCACTTATATGAGGTATATAAATTAGTCAGAGAAGCATAGAATGGTGGTAGCCAGGTGCTAGGGGTGGGGGAAGTGGGAAGATGTTGGTTAATGGGAAGAAAGTTTAAGTTATGTAAGATGAATAAGTTCTGGAGATCTAATGTAATGTGACTATAGTTTAAAATACTGTATTTTATACTTGAAGTTTGCTAAGAGGGTAGATCTTAAATATTCTCACCACACAAACAAAAAAAGAAAGAAAGAAAATGCTAACTATGTAAGGTGATGGATATGTTCATTTACTTGATTGTTTACTATGTATATAGTAGAATACATACCACCACTTAATCACCATATCTGGTTTCCTAGATGAATCAGGATATAGTCAGCTTTGCTAAGCACTGGAATATAACAGTAGATGCTCAAAAACATTTGTTCAATAAACCAACCAATATATCTCAGTAGTCACAGTAAAAAAAATTAATCACATTATTATTATTTAAAGAGTTTCCTTTCTTCTACAGTACAAAATAAACAGCTATTGATGGACTTGGCAAGAGATCAGAGACCTCAGTTTTATTTCGAAAAAAATCTAGAAAAGCCTTTGTGGATTTCTTTCCAACAAATCTAAACAGGCAGTGATTGCAGTATCCGCAATTAATAGCAGGTACACGACCATTTAATAAGACAGCAATTGATTTGGGGTCCTTTTCATTTAGAAGCAGGCAGAAATTAGCTTACATAATGTTGTACCAGCAAATAAGGTTGTTATTTTGATCCAAAAGGTGATTACTTTACCCTAGGAAAGCCTACCCTTAAAAAGGAGATCAAGAGGGTTTGGATGGAAGAAAGGATAAATTATATTTTAATTCATTTACTTGATGTATTCATTCTTCTAAAATATTTAACATGAATTTTGTAAACTTTTTAATCAGGTAGAGAAAATTTCAGAAGACATGGGAATAATTTGATGGAAAAAAATTGATTTTACTCAGCTACCTATGAACTCTGTCATTGTTAACTCTGTTGCTTTCAATTCTAATTGAAGAGATCTATGTAAATTGCCTGTATGAAGTGATTTTTTTCATTCAATACTGACATACATCACCTATCTTGAAGAATTAACCCCAAAAGGTACAGATGGAAAAGAACCCACCATAATTTACATATGTAATGTAATTCCCTAGGATGTAATTTTGTACCAGAAAATAGGTAATTTCTCTATTATTGTGAGAATTTTAATAGCTAAAAAGAAATAATGGTTTGTTTTGAATCTTATTTGGAAGACAGTTCCCTAGGACTAACTAAAACTCTGCCATATGCCAAATATCACCCCATTTCCCTATGTACACAATGAATGCTTTACTATTGTTAACAGTGTTGTTCTTAATAGTTCAAAATGATCCTAATATATCAAAAAGGATACAGAGACAAGAACTTCTGAGCATTCCTTGATGAATGCTGCAGCCAGAGTGTGAGGATATGAGTGCCCATTGTTCCCTGCATCCACCTTGTAGATTTCCTCTCTAAACTACCCAGAACTCTGGTGCTACCAAAACAAGAACATCTACTTCAAGCAAAAAGGTATATGAAGGCCTTTTTTATTATCCTGCCCTTCAAAATGTCTGAAATATATTCATTGTAGGAATAAGTCTAAATTTATTATTTTAAAAGTTTACTCCCTGGGGTTTTTTTTCTTTCTTTCTTTTTATGTCTACTGTTTGGTTATCATGATTTCTTCACCTGAAATTATATTTGAATTTTTTTTTTAATTTTTAATGCTTAATAGATTAAATTGGTCAATAAAAATAGAAAAGTACCAACATATAAAATATGCATTTTAAAATACAGGTCACGCTATCCAGTTGCATATGCATGCATGTGCATACACACACACACACACACACACACACACTCATGCCCTGCAAGAGCCCCAAAATATTCAAAGTGTTTGCATTTCTCAGGACCATATTTTCCTTGATTGTGTGCTCTAACAATCTTAGTGTCAGTAATTTTAAATTCCAGTCATATATCAGATTTGTTAAAATAGCTTTTGCTTTCTAATATTTTCCTCTAAAAGAGGTTTTATTTTTAAGGTTTGGAAATAGATTCCTGTGCCCACAATGAGTATATAGGGCACACTGAAAAGCATATCTCAGTTGAAGCCCCTTTGCCTGATAGGGACTGCCTAAATGTTTAAAGACATTAGCTCCCTGCAAATGACATTCATTTCCTGCATATGCAAATTTTCTTAATGTGAAACCCCCCATAACAGGTAGAATGTATAAAGTTAATGAAGCCATGTAATTACAATCACTATGGTGACTGCAATCCCCTGAGAACAATAATGTGATAATATACATCAGTTCTGAATTTCTTTGGAAACAACAGCTTATAATTTAAAAATAGATAGTAAAATATTTTCATTATCTCCCTCTTAACTCCTAAGGCAGAAGCAGGTACAAACAGATTATGCTCTTTACTAACTGAAAATAAGATAAGAGAAAGCAAAAATACAATGTTAGTAATTGTTTATTTTCAACTTTCAATGCCTTCATTTGGCCTCATTTTAAAGGCTTTTTCCCATTTAATCAGGAAAACACCAGGGTCTTTGGAGCCAGATTTTGTTTTTCTTAAATCCTGATCTTGTTAATCCCAGGGAGGCTACATAACTAGCGTTCACTGCTGTTGTGCTAAAATGACATGACTTGTAATTGTAAACTGGGTAACAAAGTCCTCAAATATTTGTCAGTGATGTGAGAGACCAGGGAGTAGGAGTGAAAGGATGATTCTTAGGAATCGTTGCTGTGTTGATTTTTTAAAATTATAATCATTTTGTGTTCTCTGAAAGAACAGGAAGCAAATAAATAACACAGGTGAAAGTCTACAACTTTGTAGGGTTGTCCTGACAGTTGCTAAGCCCATATTTAGCCAACGTCAAGATAAGCATAAAGTATATTTATTCCAGGAGATTTTTTGGAAGTATTAGATACACTCAGTCCTAATTCTCTCATTATTTCACATCCCTGTGCATTTATTTCCCTGAATACCAAAGAAAGTGCAACCCCTGTTCTTTTATATCACTCAGGAAAAAAGAATGTCACATTCCCCTATGAAGACAATGAATCAAACTATTTACGCCTGGAGCATCACAATGTTGACGAGTATAGCCCACAACTGAACTTCCCTTTAAACACCTACCAGTTGATTCCACTTAGTGCAACTTCCACTCACTTACTCAAAATGGAGGGCCTTTCTTAATCAAGCAGCAGGTTTTGTGTAAGAGTTGGTGGCACACAAATATACACTGAGAATTTTGTGTTCCTAAAATAGCTGAGAAATACAGTCCCCTGAAAATTGAAAACTTTTTCATTCAGCTTTATGCAATTACATGTTTTAAAAATTAACCACTTGAAACTGTTTTGAGAACACTGATTAGTTTTCTTAATCTTCCAAATGAAATTCAATACAACCCATTAGAAATGGAACTCTAGTCATGGTTAAGCACTGAAAATAATGTATGTATTTATTGTTGTTTTAATTTAAAAAACTAATATTTCTTAGAGCAGTTTTAGGTTCACTGCAAAATTTAGCAGAAGTACAGAGAGCTCCCACCTACCTCCTGTCCCACACACTTACAACCTCCCAGACTATTAACATTCCACATCACAGTGGTACATTTGTTACAATCAAAGAATTTACCTTGACACATCATTATCATCCAAAGTCTGAAATTTACATTACAGTTGTACATTTTTAGTGACGTACATTTTTTGGTTTTGACAAATGTACCACAACATTTATACACCATTGTATTATTATACAGATTAGTTTCATTGCCCCAAATATCATCTGTGCTCCACCTATTCATCCCTCCGTCCCCCTAACACCTGGTAACCCTTGGTCTTTTTGCTGTCTCCATAGTTGTGCCTTTTCTGGAACGTCATATAGTTGGAATTATACAGTGTGCAGCCTTTTCAGATCGGTTTCTTTCACGTAGTAATAGTAATATGCATAAGTTTCCTCCATATCTTTTGATGACTTCATTATTTTGTTTTTAAGCACTGAATAATATTCCATTGTTTGGATGTACCACAGTTTATCTATGGATTCACCTACTGAAGGGCTTTTTGATTGTTCCCAGTTTGGCGATTATGAGTAAAGCTGCTAGAAAAATCTGGGCACAGGATTTTGTGTGGACATAATTTTTCAATTTACTTGGCTAAATACCAAGGAACAAATAACGTGTATTTTGACTTGACTAGCATATTTTTGTGATGGTAAGCTTTCATAAATTGGCCTCTGGGTCAGAACAATAAACAGAGTTGGGTGATGAAATGTGTGGATTCAGGCCAATGTTTAAAAACTAAAACTAAAAACCTTAAAACTTCCTTTTTGTCTGATCCACTAATTATTCAAAGAAAACACATGGAAAATATAAGAAAACAAAGTAGCTACAGAGATGGTATTTGGACATACAATTAGTGCATTTATTTGAAGAGTCTGTACCATATTCCCATAGAAAGTAAATACAAAGCCCCTTTGAATTTTCATGAAATCTGCCCTTAAGGTTAAAAATGAAATAACTAAAGAATACAAGATGTTTTATATTAAGCCAGTCAATTCAATATGAGATCCTTTCTGAACAGTGATGCTAAAGGAAGTGTGTGTATGTATATCTATCTATCTATATCTCATGGTGTTTATTTATCATTTGAACTTTGAAAATTAGAGAAATTCCTTGGGTAGTCTTGGCTTGACCCTAACACTAGATGGCTGCTGTGTTTATACAGATGGCAAAAAGCAATGAAAGGGTGTTCAACATCATCAGGCATGTATTTGGTCTTTATACCACCTCTCCATCTCCTTTGTTTAAAACCTACTCTAATCAGTTTTTGCCTCCAAAATTCCATCAGATTTGTTCTTGAAAATGTCACCAGTCACCTCCACATTACTAAATCTAATGTTGATTTCTCAGTTTTCATTCTATTCCATCTACTGCTGCATGTGAAGCAGTTATTCACATGTGTCATCATGTTTACTTTCTTTTAGGACAGCATACTTTCTTAGCTTTCCTTCTACTTCACGTTCCTCCTTCTCAGGATTCTTGGCAGGATCCTCCTCATCTACCTCATATTTTTGTGATGGTGTAGCACAGGAGATGTCTTTGGTCATCTTTTTTATTTGCACTCACTTTCCTGGTGATGTCATCCTGTCTCAAGCTTTCACTTATCACATACATGCTACTCACTCCCAGTTTTATATCTCCAGCCCAGACCTCTCTCCTGAACTTTATAACTATTTATTGAATTAATAGGAGTATATTCTTAAAGCAATGGCTATTTGCAGAATAGTCATGCAAAGCTTTAAAGAGAAGATAACGCTTATCTCCTTATACCAATTCAAATTCTTTGGTTGCATGTAACCAAAAAACAGCCTCAAACTGACTTTAGAAATGTCTTCATCACCACAGATGAGCTATCTGCAATAACCTAAGCTTATTATTCCTTACTAACATCCAACACTGGGAAAAGCTTATCTTTCCTCAACTTTCTGACCGAAAGAACCAGACACCTTTCTGAGTAGGTCATCTTAAATCATGTGCTTATGTCTGAACCAATTGCTAGGGCAACTGTGACATAATTAATAGTGTTCCAATTAGAGTCCACACCTAGCACCAAGGTTGAGAGTTTCATAAACAGAGGAGCATGCAAAAAGTAAAGGAATAGCATGAAGCTTGAAAGTGTTTATGTTTTGAGGGAATGGTTAATGATCAGTGTAGTTGGATCATTAAATTGCATGGAAGTTTCTGGTAGGTAATGAAGTTGAAAATATAGTTTAGGACTAGCATGGAAAGGAACAAAAGCATATTATTTTGAAAAACCAAGTTAATATGCTCCAAGTATCATCCCTTTATTTCTCTTAAAACTCAAAATCACTAAGCTTAAAGTTGTGAAGATTAAACATTCTATGATGCCACCTCAAGTAGGTATGTGTGCTAACATTGGTTTGTCAAAGACTATTGGTTTTGTAATAATATTTAAGAAAGGTTTTAAGCCCATTAAGAATACATGTTTAATTTTGTTTGAAATTTTGACATTTTAAAATAATTATTTAAGCCATTAAATTCTGATTAAATAAAATTTAAATAAGATATTTTTATTGGGAGGTATAAAGGCCTTTGGAACCTTGCTATGCTCAAAAAATTAGAGATCCTATTTATTAGTATTTCATAGGCCAATATTTCCATGAAGTAATGATGCCAATGTCTTCCTAATAGAATTATGATTGGTTTGAAGCTTTGCATTTTATTCGAAACTTTCAATAAAAGTTACAAATTAAGTACTATATGTTTGCTTTTAGTAAAACTGGAAATTATCCTAATACTTGTCAAGATTATACTAGTACTGACCTGGATTTCATTCACTTACAGACTAAATGGTCAACAAACTTGCATTTTTGCTAATCCTGAACTATGAGAGAGAAATAACCCAAAAGCCACCAATAACATTAAATCATAATATTATTAATAACTATGCATTGTTTGAATGATAAACATATATCATTCATTGTTTCCTTTTCAAAAGGGCTGCTACAGATTTGACTCCAGCATCTTGTTTCACCATACTCCATTAAAAGGAAATCCACAAGGATTCATTTTATACTGACCCTTTCCTCTGCATTTCCTGTTTCCTCATTACAGCTACAATTAAAAATAGTGACAGCAGCTACAACCATGTCCCCCATACCCTCAAACATGATGAACTAAATGTGTACTCGTTCGGCATATGAAAAAACAAAACAAAACAAAAAAGGGCTCCTCATTGTTTCAGGTCTCTGGGATTTGGTTGAGTCACATTTGTAATTGAAGAGGCTGAATTATATCCAGACAGCCAAGCAGCATGAAGCACCCCTGAATAATTGATAAAACATTCAGATGCCATACTTTCTTTATTTTAGTCATTCAATGTTAAACCACAGCTATAAATTTCATCACAGGATCTCTCATTCCTTGTACTATGATTACGTAGGAAGTAGCTCTGAGATTCCCCTGTCAAATTTATCTCTGAGTAAGTGATCCTATTCTATTTTATTTCAGTGTATGACTCCCCAGCCACTTAAGGCATATCAATAATATTTATCTTACTATCTCAATAGCAGACTAGCTCTATGATGTCTCTGGCTGTTCACAACCTCAATAGCATTGAAAACACTATAATGTTACTATTTGCCATTTATAAGCTAACTATCATTTGCACAACAGTACTATGACATGATAAAATTGGTTTTTAGAAAATTGTTAGACACCTGAGAGCAAGCTAATATTGTCTGGAATAGGGATTGGATTGTTCTCTGGAATGGAGTACATTAAGAGTTAAATGACCAAGAACTACTTGGAAAGAGAATTCCCTGACTCTGCCTTATTGAAGGGGAGGATCAGGTGCACATGCCTGAAAGAATGATCAGCTAAGAAAAGCCTGCAATATAAATTCAAATTTTATATGTAGACACCAACTAAAAGTACAGGAGGAAACACTGAAGTTGTGTGAAAATTTAGTTATCTCTATATTTCAGTTACCCAATAAAGCTCTTAGTTGGGTTTCAAAAAGTTAGCCAAAATATTTGGCTTTGTTTCCTTCCTCCCTGCCACTCTTTTTTCATTCTTTCCTCCCTCTCTGCTTACCTTCCCTACTCTCTTCCTTCTTTGATTACTATATTAGAAAAGCCATTAGCAAAACTCAGGAGCTTTATTTTTCAAGGTAAAATTTATGTTTTGTATTTCAAATGTATAGAATATGTTCATTTCACCTTGATGCTTTCCATCCACTTGTCAAAATCCTACCTGGTCTATTTGAAAAAGTAGAACTTAGGTTAACTATAAAATTAACATATTTTCATAGGAAAATTAGAACAGAAAACAAACAGCATGCTACCTATTCCAAGGAATTTTCCAGCAATTTCTTGGACAGAACAAATTTCATTTTCCTCTGAAATTCCACAACCCATTCTTGGAACTCTTTTATGACCCTCTTTACATTCAACTCACATAATAGTCACATAAATTTCTATCTACTATTCTAGAATGCAGGCTAAGGCCATGTCTTAGTAGCCATTGATGGTCCACAGTACTGAACATATAAATTCTGATTTTAAAAAGAATGCAGTGGCTTTATATATTCCTTAATATGATTTACAATCATGTCTCCAAAGTTACAGAAAGATTCCTCTAGAAATAATAGAGGGGGAAGCTGAAAAAGAAAAACCCTCCTCCAAATAACTAGATAGTAGTATGAACAAGAAAATAAGGCTAAATTAACCAAGAAAAGAAAAATGTGATAATGCCAAATTCAAGCATTTTGAAACAAGAGACTTGCCAACATGTAAAATCTCCAACTAGCTTTCAGTTTTCACAACACAGAGCACTTCATTAAAAATGAACAACCTTAGTCTGCTCCCAAAATGGAAATCTAAGTAAAAGTAAAGACTTGAAAATAAAAACCAATACTAGAAGCTTGCATTTAAAGTTGGAAAGGAGGGCTTCCCTGGTGGCGCAGTGGTTGAGAGTCCGCCTGCCGATGCAGGGGATATGGGTTCGTGCCCCGGTCCGGGAAGATCCCACATGCCGCGGAGCGGCTGGGCCCATGAGCCATGGCCGCTGAGCCTGCGCGTCCGGAGCCTGTGCTCCGCAATGGGAGAGGCCACAGCAGTGAAAGTAAAGGCCCGCGTACCGCAAATAAATACATAAATTAATTAATTACATAAAATAAAATTGGAAAGGAATCTTGGGGAAAAAAAAAAAACAGACTAATGCCTGATGGTGGTAAAACCTGTATGGTTGTAGTGTATGTTGTAGGTCCAATTAACTGTCAGCATCATCAAGTAAGAGCCCAAAAGATAGTCAGCATTTGGTATTGCTACTTGGAGAAGAGTACTGCCATACACCATAAACAAATACAGCCAATGTCTCCATGGGCAGAATTAAAAGAATGAGAAGAGAAGGTTGTTTATATCATCATGGTTTACATAATTGAAAATTTATTGTTGGGGGTCAGCAGAATGGAGTGCTAAAAAGCATGGGTTTTGAAGTCAAATAGGCCTTGATAACAAATCCCAGTTCTACCTATGTAACTTTGGACAACCTACTTAACCCAAATGTTTTTATCTTTAAAATCAAAATACTGATACATTCTTATCAGGAGAGTACGTATGCTTACCACAGGGGTTACATAGACAATCATTAAATAAACGGTCACTATTATTAGGAGAAACATGACTTTGATACTCCACAAAGTAGCAAATAAAAATAGGTTCATGCTATTACACCAACGAAGGAAGGAAGGAAGGATTTTCTGATCATGTGGTTAATGAAACACTTCAGGACACTAAAATGAGAGGTATAACTTCATACTTAAAGATCACCTCCCACACCTCCATTTCTGTAACTGGCAGTCATCCCAGATTCTCTTGGGTGCACTGAGTTTCCAAAAAAAAAAAACAATTTCCATCAATTTTTAGTGCTGTCAACTAGAAAATAAAAACAAAAACAAAGTGTCAGCATCAAACTAAGTTGAAGATCAAAATGCTAAGGCTGACTTTAAAAATGCTTTCTACCATATGAATGATTAATTTTATAAAAAAAAAAAAAAAAGGAAAATTTTCTGCCCTGAGCGCAAAAGAAGGTAACCATTACTGAGCTATAAATACCCCATGCTGAATGGCGTGGGGTGGCGTGGGGGGCGTATAGAGAAGAAAAGGACAGTGAAACCCATGACATCTTTCAAAAGCCCTTTTCTTACAGGGTTCTAAATCAAAAACAGATTATTCACCAAAGGCTTTTTGATACCTTGAAGGGTTTCTTGGCTGTTTCTTTGGAAGCTATCATTCACTAGTTCACACTGACGCAACATTAGCTGTCACTCAGAGATGAACTTAAAATTGCTGCCACATGGATGGAAAATCAGTACCAGGAAGAAAGTGCCTTTTGTAAACTCAGAAAACATATTTTCTTTAAAATGGAAAGGCTGACCATATGATAAATGCTTTTCGTATAATGGATAAAACCACTCTCTACTTGAAGAAGCATGCACAAGCCCTCTGAGACCTGCAGCTCTCAGATATTTTTCTTCAGATCACATGCAACATTTAACTTTACTGGATGCCTTCGTAGCACCTACATCTTGCATTTCTCTCCTTCATCTCCCCACTTCATTTTTCTGCTTCAAGAAAGAGCAATTAAAGTAACTTGTAAGTTAGAAAATAAGGCTTTGAATAGAGATTTAAAAGGAGCTAGGGGTTATTTGGCAGGCACTAGATAAATAACGTTTTTAAAAGTATAAAGCATTTTATGGTTGATTCCATTTAATTCAACAAATGTTTGTTGAACATCAAACATATGCATGGCTTTGTGCTAAGGATCATAAAGAATATGAAAAAGGAACAGACAAGAAATTGACCTTCAAGGGGCTTTAATGTAGAAGGCACATATTTTAAAGTGCAAAAATGATTTGCAGTTTGTTGTTAATGCCTCAATAGATCTAAAAACAATTCAGACAGATCACTGTCAGGGGGAGGAGTGGGTGTTGTAAAAAATGAACAAATACTTCAATGGTTTTCAGAGAAAGCTGAATGGAGCTTTCTCTGATAAAACCACTATAGTAGTGGACCTCAAGTGGCAAAAAAGACATTCTAAGTTGAGAGAACAATCACAGGTGATGGATTCTGAGGCTACTGAAACTTCAAGACGAGTTGTAATATCAGATAAATGAGAAGTTATGGGAAAGATCTAAAAAGGGAAGTTTGGCATTAAATCCTAGATTTACATGCTTGGCTAGAAAATTTGGATTATAAGAAGCCTTTACCATTTTGGAGCAGTGAATTTACATGATCAGATTTATAGCTTATGAAGATAAACAGACTGTCATATAAGGAATGACTGGAGGTAGAAGATACTGGCAAGGCCAATTTGAAGATTATTTGCAGTAGGGAATGTAAAAAGATAGGACTGAAGCATGCAGTGGGGATGGACTGGAAGGGACATATTTTGAAATGCCTTTTGCAGGTATAATTGACATATCTTGGTTCCATAGGGAGATTGACTTGAGGATGATTCCAAAATGTTAAGGCTAGTTTCCTGCAAGAGAAGTAATTTCTAATAAATAATTAGGGAAGAAAGTAGGAATAACAGGCTTAGTTTTTGACAGATTGAGATTGATGGCAACAAGAGGTTATGAATTAGTAGGTTGTTCACTCATTCAGCAAAATTCTGGGAGAGATTCCTATGTATCGTACCAGTACCAGGCATTAGGTATACGAAAAGGAATGGACATAAAGAAAAGTACTGGGCTTCCCTAGTGGTGCAGTGGTTGAGAGTCCGCCTGCCGATGCAGGGGACACGGGGACATGGGTTCGTGCCCCGGTTCGGGAAGCCATGGCCGCTGAGCCTGCGCGTCCGGAGGCTGTGCTCCGCAACGGGAGAGGCCACAGCAGTGAGAGGCCCGCGTACCGGTAAATAAAAAAAAAAAAAAAAAAGAAAAGTATTTTAGGTTACTTTATCAAACTATATCACACAATAATCCCATTTATTGGCTGTCATAATTATTCTAGCATATAGTTTAATTAATTAGACATTGAAAGCTTCTGTTTTCACCCAGTCTAGAATTTCAATAATTCTATAAAAATATTTGCTTTTGCCTCAAGTTCAAATGGTCACAGAAATGTAAACATTGAGGACAAAAGTTTGAAGTGGTTGCTTTAGGTCTTCATAATCAATAAAATGCACAATGAACTTTGGGTGTAAAAGAAAGGCTAATAATCCAGGCATGCATTTTTAAAAATTATGTAATAAGAATATATGGCTAACATGTTAGATCCTGGACTTCCCTAAACTTAAAATTTTGATGAACTAAAATTAAGGACAATGAAGAGAAAAACATATAGTGTTGATCTTCAGTAAGTGGATTATATTTATATATTTGACTAAACATGGAACTTGTTTTACAGCCTTCATTGTGAACTTTCCCAGCATGATTTAATAAAACTGTAGTCTGTGAATATACAAACTAGTGTAAGAGTCATTACTTTCATTAAGAATATTACAGTGAATAAATTAACCTAAAACAATAAAACCTGAGCTGTTGATCTATGTTAAGTCATTTACATCTTGTAGACTCATTTTGGGTAGGGAAGAATAAATGTGTTACGGTGGATGTTTCATTAGCCCTTGCATTTCAATTGACTTTGAAAGCACAGAATAAGAATACAAAAGCAATAAATATCATCCATAAACAAGAATATCATACAGGGTTGTGGATTTTTTTTTAACAAGATGTTCTGTGCTATTACACTTTAATAGTCCTGCTGAATATGAAAAAAACTAAAGAGGACTGCCGTAGTGCCATCGCTGTATTCTGCAGCCGTATTTTATCCTGCTTTATTACATCACTCTGCATTCAAAGCTACACACGATGATGTCTCATGGGAAACGCCAAAGATGCTGCAGGAAACCTTAAATGTAATACATTAGCATCTTTCAGCATTCTGTACCTGATGCTAAGGAGCTTGGCTTAGGCAATGCAAAATAAATACTCAGTGTAAGTCACATAATAACAGCACATCATATCCACTGGATTTATAAGCCTGAGTATTTGACAGATACAGATATTTTAAAGATGTTTTCATTTAGCATCTTATTAGTATCCTGGTAGATACATACTAAAAGGACCAGCTCACTGCACTCTTGCGGGGAGAATAAAGCCAAAGAGATTTCCTTTCACAGCTGGCCATGCGCTGCTCTATTTACACTACATCCCTTGGGGGATAAGGTTTCTTTTTACTACTGTCTAAATCAGTGTTATTTTTCAAAAGATGTATATCTACTATATCAGACCAGAATGAGAATTCCAGATTTTAGTGTAGACAATGCTGAATTAGAATCTCATTGGTGGTTCAACAAAGAGCTCTAGAGATCAAAGCAGCAAAAAACAAAATAAAAAAACTCCTTGTAGCAAATATTAAGAAAAATTTTAAATGCTCCTTGAATATAGCAGTTACAAGAAAGGGCCTTTTAAGACACATTTGGGAATGGGCTCAATTAATACATGGTAGGCCCCTTTAATAAAGTACTAGCAGACATTCAGGATAAGACTGATGAGCACAACCCTGAAAATCTCTCAGCTACCTGAAGAGTTTGTAATCCAGATTCAATTCAGGTACTTCAACATGAAAGACCTCAGGGGCTAAAACAACTTATGCCTGTCTCTCTGTAAAACACCTGTATACTTCACTTAGGCCCCTCACTTGACAAACTCTCCTCTTCCTTCAGCTCTCTGATTTGCCACTTCCTCAGAGAAGTGTATCTGGACCATTTTGCCTAAAGCAGCCCCCACTCCCAACTCATTTTCTTTCTTTGTTTTTTGTTTTTTTTGTGTGTGTGTGGTACACGGGCATCTCACTGTTGTGGCCTCTCCCGTTGCGTAGCACAGGCTCCGGACGCGCAGGCTCAGCGGCCATGGCTCACGGGCCCAGCCGCTCTGCGGCATGTGGGATCTTCCCAGACCGGGGCACGAACCCGTGTGCCCTGCATTGGCAGGCGGACTCTCAACCACTACACCACCAAGGAAGCTCCCCAACTCATTTTCTTTTAATCACACTGCCTCATCTGCTTCTCTATAGTAACAAAATCTGCAGTCATTAGGTTTGTGGATTTGTTTCCTTGCTTACTTGTTTATGACTCCGACACTAGACTATTTTCTCCGAAGAGGGAGGGATCATGTCTGCATTTCATGACTCCACACCAGCATCTTGCACAGTGCACAGCACATGGTCAGGTTTAATCCATATTTTGTAAAGGAGTAAAAAAGGAAAGATCGAAAAAAGGGAGAAGGAAGGAAGAAAAGAATGGAGAAACGAAGGGAGGGAGAGAGGGAGAGAAGGGGAGGGGAGGGAGGGAGGGAGGGGGGGGGGGGGGGGAGGGGGTGGGGGGGGGAGGGGGAGGGGGGGGGAGGGGGAGGGAGGGAGGGAGGGAGGGAGGGTTCCCCCTCTATCCTTAAGCATACCTGATATAAGGAAGTTGAGGATCATTCTTAAACATATTATACTGCCTTTATTCAATTAACTGGTTGTTAATATAGTGCTTGAGTATACCCTACCACAGGGCAACATAATAACAATAATAACAACTTACATTTCTTAAGTTATTATGAGCCTGAAACCATTCCACTATTCTAAGCTCACTGTATCTTTTATCTCATTTAATCTTTATAAAATCCTAGAAGGTAACAATGAATTATTCTTATCTTTGTTTTACAGTGAGTAAACTGAGGCACAGAGAGATTAAGTAACTTGTTCAAGGACCCAGTTCAGTAAGAGACAAGACCTGGTTTTGAAGAGGGTTTCTGGTTCCAAGTAAGGCCTCTCAACATAGGCTCTGCAGGTCTCTTAACAGGCAATCTACATATGATTCTGCAATTATAAGGCTTGTGGAATTGTTCCTGGAAATGGATATTGAATATACGACTGTGTTCAGTCAACAGGCATTAGAATGTTTCTCTTTTGCCTATTCAGTAAGACTATAAAACAGCAACAGGGAGATACCAGAATTGAAAAATGTCTGAAAAGTTTTTAAAGGATATTCAAAATATTTTTTAAAACTTGGTCTTGAGTTTAGTCCCGAGATTATTTTTACTCTCCCAAAGTCCTCATTTTGTATCTGTTGGTTCACAAACTGGCCCCTGTACATGGAGGGCAAGGAGAGACTGAAAAAAATGGCAGACCACTCTAGATTGGTAGGTGGCAATTTTAACAAGCAAGGGAACTTACACATGAGGCTTGTCTTGGGCAGCTGCACCATGAGTAGATTTCCATTCCACTTACCAGTATCTTCAAAGTTTATATAGAGGCCTTAATTGTGTCCAATCACATATTCAGTTAGGATGGTCTCAACAATGCCTTGCTCTGTCAAGGCTGTGTCCTTAAAATGGGAATGTTGGATGGAATGTACATTCCAAGGACAGGGCCAGGAGAGAGGAGCCCCCAGTTCCCTGGGTTCAGCTTGCAGGTCAGCTGGCAGTCATGCCATCTCAACAACCTCCTCCAACAATACTGTGCTTACAGTTTCACAGAGCAATGAATGACTATCAGAAATCCTAAGAAGTTTCTGCACACTACTCAGGTCTCGATAACTTACCCCACCTTCTCCTACCCACCTCAAAGAAGGTTTTCCCCTTAGTATTGGTTGGTGAGTCCAATTACTAAAAGGTTTCCTCTTTTGGTGTGGGGAGGATGAGGAAGGCAGAGAGAGTGGATTTTGTTCTATGCTGCTCAAATATAAACCGATCATTGTTTTCAAGGCTATTACTAGAACTACTGTGCTAACAAAGATGGTAATAATAATAATAAGGGCTAAAATGTATTAAGTTTTTACTCTGTGCTTACCAGACACTCTGTTAATCATTTTAACAAGATTTTTCCAACAACTAATCCGTGTAATATATAATCCAGTTACCTCCATTTTACACAAGAAATGGTTTCAGAGTTATTTGGCCAAGGTCTCTATGTGAGTGGTGGATCTGAGATTAAAAATCCAGTCTGCCTGAGTTCAAACTCAAAGGTCTCATAGCCACCTGCAGTACTGCCTTTCCATGGACCAAAAAGCACCCTCCACCACTACCTCAAAACACCTCCCTCCTCACATGAATATGGGCAATACGCGCACACACACACACACACACACACACACACACTTTCTCTTCCTCAGGTTTCTGCTTAGGTGTTGGGACTCATTGGCTCTACAGAACTGGAGAGGAACCACTCATGGGCACTCTCTAATGCTTAGGTTTGGTTTATCGTAGGAATACTCTAAAAAATACTTTGCTATTTCTGTACTAACATAATGGACTACAGAGTTCTTTTCCAGCATATTTTATGTACAATAGAGTCTCATGATATGTAGCATCATAAAACAAAAAGTTATTCCATATTCAAAATAGTTAAAGGTTTTGTGAAGTGTGAGGGGAGATGTGACTAAGAATAAAGAGGGGAAACCCAGTAAAATTAATCCAGGTGTTTTTTGAAAAGGTTAAACTTCTAAATGGAATTTAATAAATGCATTTCTATGATGATTAATGATGCTGAGCGTTTTTCATGTGCCTATCTGTATGTATTCTTTGGAAGAAATGTCTATTCTGCTCTTCTGCTCATTTTTTAATCAGGTTCTTTGTGTTTTGATTTTGAGTTATATGAGCTGCTTATATATTTTGCATACTAACCCCTTCTAGGTCATATCATTTTGCAAATATTTTCTCCCTTTTGGTAGGCTGTCTTTTTATTTTGTTGATGGTTTCCTTTGCTGTGCAAAACCTTGTAATTAGGTCCCATTTGTTTATTTTTGTTTTGGTTTCCTTTGCCTTAGGAAAGGGATCCAAACAAATATTGTGATAATTTATGCCAAAGAGTATTATGTCTATGTTCTATTCTAGGAGTTTTATGGTTTCCAGTCTTAGTTTTAGATCTTTAATCCATTTTGTGTTTATTTTTTATATGTTGTGAGAAAATGTTCTAATTTCATTCTTTTACATGTAGCTGTCCAGTTTTCCCAGCACCACTTATTGAAGAGACTGTCCTTTCTCGATGGTATATTCTTGCCTCCTTTGCTGTAGATTAATTGACCGTAAGTATGTAGGTTTATTTCTGGGCTTTCTATTCTGTCCCACTAACCTGTATGTCTGCTCCTGTGCCAGTACCGTATGGTTTTGATTACTGTAATTTTGTAGTATAGTCTTAAATCAAGGAGCATGATACCTCCAGCTATGTTCTTTTTTCTCAAGATTGTTTCAGCCAATTAAAAGTTCTTATTTTTACATGGCTATGTATTTGTGTGAAGTACTGCCATTATTCAGCAGAATTTTAAAATTAATTAGTAGGTCTCCTGAAACTTACCACCAAGTGTCCTACTTACAAGGTCTACTCTCCCATGCAAGTTGTAATGCCTTTTCTTTTCAAGATAAAATCGAAGCAACCTAAATTTCCATCAACAGAGGGATGGATAAAGAAGATGTGGTACATAAATACAATGGAATATTACTCAGCCATTAAAAAAATGAAATAATGCCATTTACAGCAACATGGATGGACCTAGAAATTGTCATACTGAGTGAAGTGAGTCAGAGAAAGACGAATATCATATGATATCGCTTATATGTGGAATCTTAAAAAAAAAATGGTACAAATGAACTAACCTACAAAACAGAAAGAAAGTTATGGATGCAGAAAACAAACGTATGGTTACCAGGGTGTAAGGGGTGGGGACGGATAAATTGGAAGACTGGGAATGACATGTACACACTACTGTATATAAAATAGAAAGTTAATAAGGACCTACTGTATAGCACAGGGAACTCTACTCAGTACTGTTTAATGGCCTATATGGGAAAAGAATCTAAAATAGAGTGGATATATATATATATATATATGCATAACTGATTCACTTTGCTGTACACCTGAAACTAACACAACATTGTAAATCAACTATACTCCAAGAAAAATTTAAAAATAGCCCATATTTTAATTTCTAAAATCAAACCATGTTGTATATATTCTGCTGGCATATGAGGTAGAATTGCCACTGAACAAAAAATCTCACTCTTAGACATAACCTGATATATATTGATACATTTGTTTAATCAAAGAGGAAAAACAGGAAGCTATTCCCAGAAACTGTATGGTAGCTATAGCATGACTACTGCATCCCATAATAATAGTTCTTACATTTTGTTTCTTTTCTGAAGAGTGAAGAAGCAGGCTCAAGCTTTTGATAACCACCACAGCAAAAGATTGAAAGCATTCTCTCTGTAACCCTGGTTAGGTATGTTTGGAAGGGGAGAGAAGAGGTGAAGTAGAATTCAGCTTCTCATGACCCCATATTCTTCTCCCACAGTACTTCCTCCAGGAAACTGTGACTTATGAAATTGAAGGGCAAATGGCATCAACTTTGTGCACATTCAGAGTCCTCATGCCCATGGCAAACTGTGCTTGAATTGAGGTCCTACTGTGTCCCTATTGTGAGCAGAGCAGAAGAGTGACAAGTGACAGGACATGGGTCCCCATGGACAATAGGAATCGTTAAAAGTAAGTTTGTTTTCCTCTGTCTCCACTGAGCATAGTCTATTCAGTGAAAGCCCAAAGTATTAAATGGAAATTTCATTTTTATGTAACAGAAGCTTTAGATATATTAAAAAAGAAAAAAGTGTTCTTCAAAGGCTCCCTTTCTTTGAAATAGACAAAAAGGAAAGGTGAAATTCATCTGAGAACTGTTCAAAGTCACCATAATCTCAGTAAAAGAGGGAAAAAAAGAAAATAAGTTCAAAACCACCTTTGTTTCTTCAGAAATATTTTACAAATAAAATCAGGGAATATTTGCTTAGAGCAATAAAGCCAGCCTCAGCAGAGAATGAAAGTGATACACATGGATGTTTACAGAAAAGTGTTCTTCATTTGAAGTAAATTTACTTTACAGAACATTGAATTTACACGATTAAGGTGAATAACTATTAAATTTCAGGAAACAGGGAGCCATGAATGCAAGAACCTTCTACCTAAAATACATTATAAGGCATATTTCTGAAATATCTAAGAAAATGTGACTTTATTTAGTACAATGATGTAATAATTCATGGATGATCGAGAAAAGCACACCTCTAAAATACTGAGAGTATCATGGGCCAGAGGAACGAATTGGGTCATCAACTTTCCTAATTAATTTGTGATCATTTGTGGCCATTTGGCATACTGGTGCCAATTTTATGTTGTAATACAAAAAGATAACAGAATTTCACCAATTTTGTTAAAACATTTTTAAACTGATACGAAGGGATTCTTGCATTCTCAAGAAGTATCTTCTTGACTCAAATCACAAAGGACTAAACTTACTGTAAGCTAATAATGCTTGGGTCGGGTGAAGGGTGTTTCAAAGACGTTTGAGCACTAGACTTAAGGTAGGAGAAGTCACGTACGTTTTTAGAGTGGAGAATGGAATTGGCCATACTCTGCTCAAGTTTCCAAAGTGGGGAAATGATGTCTCATCCAACTCAAATAGTTGATGAATGAACTCCTCTCAGGCTTGGGCACGGGAAAGGAGACTAGAATGCAGGAGGCTATTCTAAATTACAACTCTATCATCTTTGGCTAAAACAGTGTCTGACAATTAGATGAAGTGGTGTAAGCAGCGTTTACTTATAAGAGAAGAGCCTGTGTTTGGAATCTTGTTCTGCACTATTAAGCTAAGTAGTTCCAAGAAACTTATAACATCTTGAAGCCACTGTTTTCTCCTCTGTGAAATGAGGGTTGTAACATCTACCTCTCAGAGTTCTTTTGAACAGTAATTAGTACTTAGTACTACTTACTGGAAAGTAAGAAATTGAACAAAATATGCATTAATACTATATATATACACATACATATGGAAATACACACATATACATATACACATGTGTATATAATATTTATGAGCACAAATATTTTAGCTATCTGGTATTCAGTGTATTCAAAGGATAAATACTATGTACGTAGGTAGAAAATGACTTTAGTGTTAAATATTGCAGGGAATATAGAAGTATACCTGAAATACCATATGCTCCTTTCTTCATTTATGTGTATATTATTTTTTATTTGCTAACTTAACCCAAATAAAAATTCTAGGTACTGGTTTTACCATCCCTTTTTTATAAAGGAGAAAACAAGGCACTGAGTAGTAAAAAAAAGTAGTAACAGTAGCAGTAGTAGTAGCTGTTGTTGTAGTCCAGTAAACAAAATGTGATGCTATATAAAGTTTGTGATCATGAAAACAGGAGCTATTACAAGGAAGAAATGGGCCTATCTAATGGATGGTTTGAGTGAAAAATTAAAGGAGCTTAAAAAAAAAAAGGATATTTTTGCATAGGGAATGAGTATTGGGCTTGAGCCTAATGGATCACAAGCTTAAAAAGGGCTATTTTGAGATATATCTGGGTTAAGATACAGTGGAATTGGGTATGAGTATCTTGACATCAACAGTCAAGCATGTGTAGTTTTGTTATTATTGTTTATTGGTGACACTATCATTTAAGATTTTTTTAAGTGGCATGAGACATTTGGTACAAAATCTGACCCCAAAAAATCAATAGATAAAAGTAAAGAGAGCCTGGAATTGTGGGGAGCCATGAGGAGGAGTTTTCAACTGTTTATATTCTTTCCAAAGTGGGAGCAATTTTTTTGTTTTTTGTTTTTGGTGGAAGGGAAGAGAAAGCTGATTCTTTAGTGGTATATAGATAGGAATTCAAAGTTTTAAAGGATGTCTGAAAACAATACTTCAAAATATTTCATCTTTTGAAAGCACTTTCACACACATTATCAATAAACTCTCAAATAACATAAAAGGTGGAACAAGACAGATATTTCTTTCATTGCCGGGTATGAAAACTAAAGAACATGAGAACCATAGAATTTGCTCAGTCACAAATGTAGCAAGTGACAGACACCAAAGTGCAACCCATATTGCCTATCTCCTAGTTAATTACTTTTACCCCACTGTATCACACAATCTCTCAGATATATGTGTCACTGTTCCCTTTCCCGTATCAGGTAATTTTCTAACTTGCAGTATACTTTCTCTGAGGGGGCTTTTGGAAATTATAGAAATAATAATCATAGAATATTTAAGCTTCATGAAAGGTAGAAATGTGCTTTATAAATATTAAATGGTAGGTGACTAGGAGTATAAAATAATTTTGCTCTAAGCTGCTAACAATGATTAAACATACTTTTTTAAGAGCTGCTCTTTTGAAATTCTACTTATTTTAAATCCAGTGCTTACTTGGCAATGCCCTCCTTTAATGTTGCCTTTTGTAATGCCTGCTTCCTCCTACCCATAAAGTCTGTTAGATTATATTGACATAAATAAATGTAGGCGATATTATGCTTTTAAAAAAAAGATGGTGTTAATTGGGGACCACAGAAAAGAAAAACACTGAGAATGAATGTCGCGAGGATATTTTAAATCCAAGAGAAGAACTGGCTTCACTGATTGTTGAGAATAGTCTGTCCATAAGGAAGAGTGATTCCTAATGAGGATGGATGTACCACCTAAGCGTATACGAAACAGCAGCAGCAAGGAAGAAATTGTGATGCATGTAGAGAGCCTTTTCTTTGAACCATGCCTGTTATAAGGCTACGTTTGAAGCCAGTAGAAAGCATTCTCCTACGTATTGTACAATAAGTAAAATGGCATGATGGAAACAAATATCATCAAGCTCTAAGAGCCTAGAAATTGTGAGTTCTTTGTTTTCTGAACAAGAGAATTTTCCACTATCCAAAAGTCTGACAAGCAGACACTGAATTCTTTACTCAGTTGAGAATTTGTTTTAGTTTCATAATAAAGATGAATTGATACAGGATGAAAAGATTATTTTGTAGGGGGATAAAACACATTTATGGGGCCGAGTATATTAATAACTAATGATTTTAGTTCCAATTTTATTGAAAATAATTGAGGCAGATAAAACAATAAATGTAAGAAAAGCATGATCTCTATCTACCTGATAGAAGCCTATAAATAATTATGTATATTTGTTTTTACTTTCCAGTGATTTCAAAGAAAATTTAAATATATATATAGAGAGATAGATAGATAGATATAGGAAATATTCATTCTCAAAATTGCACTCAAAATTTGCAGAGAAAAAAATTACAGTATATAAGTTTTTTTGTCTGTCATCGTATTATAAAAGGATAAGAAGTTCTATTTCATTTCCAAATAACAATAATACCACCTTATGGTTATATGGCACATTTTGTCTGAGAGCATAAAAGGTCAACTCAATGCAAGGTATAACAAGATTTTATCATTAAAATTAATGACATTTCTGGTGGTGAAAATTCAAAAGTGATAAATAGCATCTGATTTTTGCTATGCTGGCACAATGCAGACACTGAGAAAAATTTAAAAATTTGTGACTTTGTATTTTCAGATATATAAAGAGATAAGGAGAATCATCTGGAAACTTCTACAAATTTTACATAAATTTTTCAGGAGTCCAGTTTGAATCCTAAAGGTTAAAAATATGTCATACATAAAAGGTTCATTTCAATTTGAAGTACTCATTTGAGACCATTTAAAATCTTTTCTTGGATTTGGAAATCTGTGAGATGGATACATTTCTAGGAATATCAAAGATGAAAATACTGTAGTATAATCTGAAATTCTCACACATCTCATCTGTCATAACATATTTCATATATATTTCAATATATTCTCAATATATTGGTGACAGCAGTAAACTCAAAATTATACTTTCGTCCCAAATTGGTGCAGCCACTATGGAGAACAGTACGGAGGGTCCTTAAAATAATACTAGAGTTACCATATGATCCAGCAATCCCACTCCTGGGCATATATCTGGAGAAAACTATAATTCAAAAAGATACATGCACCCCAGTGTTCAATGCAGCACTGTTTACAATAGCCAGGACATGGAAGCAACCTAAACGTCCACTGACATATGAACCAATAAAGAAGATGTGGTATAGATATGCAATGGAATATTACTCAGCCATAAAAAGGGTGAAATAATGCCATTAACAGTAACATGGATGGACCTAGAGATTATCATACTAAGTAAGACAGACAGAGGAAGATACCGTATAATATCGCTTATATGTGGAATCTAAAAAAAATGATATAAATGAACTTATTCATAAAACAGAAATAGACGAACAGACATAGAAAATAAATTTATGATTACCAAAGGGGAAAGTGGGGGGAGGAATAAATACGGAGTTTGGGATGAAAATATACACAATAATATATATAAAATAGATAAACAATAAGGACCTATTATATAGCACAGGGAACTATACTCAATATCTTGTAATAATTTATAAGGGAAAAGAGTCTGGAAAAGAATATATACATATATATATATATAAAACTGAATCAGTTTTGTACACTTGAAACTAACACAACGTTGTAAATCAACTATACTTCAATTTAAAAAAATTATACTTCTGTCTCAATCAATGGATTATCTGTGGTCAGTAGTCTCCTGATTATTTGATCCATTGTTATTCTCCAGAAAAAGACATAGTGATATATTGTTAGTAAAGAAGATGAAAGACAAATGATAATGTTATATGTGCTTCCTGTAGCTGTCACTTATTAGTGATCCTTACACTGATTGATTACATTGATTACACTATAATTTCAGATGACACTTTAAAATATATAAACATATTCTCAAAAGGTATATTATATAACCACCACCTCTTAGAATTTCAGGGGAATAATGGACCCTAAGAATCATCTAATCTTTTGCCTAAGGAAACTGGAGTGCATAGAAATTAAAGTGACTTTGCCTTAGGTTTTGCAATATAAGTTGCTAGCAGAGCTAGTTCAAAAATTTAGGCCTGCTGATTCACTTTACTTACATTATTCTATTGATTTAAGAGTAAATTAAGACGTGTAATTTATTTATTTGTGTACATTAAACAGATGTAAGTCTCAGAGAGCAATGAAATTTTTAGCATAGAACTGTTTTAATAATTTCTTACATGATTGATTTAATTAATTAAATCAGTTCTAACATTGCAACTGAAGTCACTGTGACCTGAATAAAATGTGACTGACCTTCAGTGAGTAATATGTACCCACTCACTCATTAAGTCACTATATAGTGTGTTTCTACTAGGCGCCAGGCAGTGTTTGAGGCATTCAGAGTATAGGGGTAAACAGAAATAAACCAGTTTTTATGCAAGTAATTTTTTTTTTTTTAATGAAGACACGGCATAAAATAAGTATGCTAGTTCATGATAAGCACTTTGGAGAAAAAAAAAGAAAAATACTGTGTAAGCAAGCCTAAGGCAAGATGGAGTTTCATTTGAATAGGGTGTACAGAAAGGTCTCAATTTAGAAGCTAAACCCATGAGGAAGAACGTTAACAGCAGCATGAATACCAAATGTGCTGATCCTTAATAGGAAGCGTGGCTGGTGTGCTCAAGAAACAATGAAAGGTCTAGAGCAGTGGTATATGGGAGCAGGTTACTAGTAGAGGAGATATGAGAAGGGAGGTAAGCAAGCCATGGATTGGGGAAGATTATTAGGGTCCTGAGGCCATGGAGATGTCTTGGACTTTTAGATTTAAAGCCTTCAAAGAGCTTTGAGCAGAGAAATGCTCTGATCTTTCTTTTTTTTTTGCGGTACGCAGGCCTCTCACTGTTGTGGCCTCTCCCGTTGCAGAGCACAGGCTCCGGATGCACAGGCTCAGCGGCCATGGCTCACGGGCCCAGCCGCTCCGCGGCAGGCAGACTCTCAACCACTGAGCCACCAGGGAAGCCCTGATCTTTCTTACATTAACAAGATCACTCTGGTTGCTGTGTAGGAGATAGACTTTAGTGGAACAAGAGTAGATGCAGCAGGAAGAACAACAGGAAGCTACTTCAACAAAGCAGACAAGAGATGATGCTGGCACCGAAGATTATTACACCACAACTAAGTACTCCGGGAAATCCATTTCCTATAGTGTAACAGCTCAGTCAGGAAACAGGTGGATCATTCAAATGTTATTTGAGGAGATTTTAATAAAGAGATTATTTCCAAGGGTGGACCAAGGTCATTAATAAATAGTGTAATACACTGAGGCTAGTTATAACAGGGAAAAAGTACTACCCTCTAGGTCTAATGGGAGAAAGCAATGGGAGCAAGCTAGTACTGGAACCTAAAGAGGACAGCTATACGGAGAAGGCTTCTCAATGGAAGTAACAGCCGAAAGGGACACTGGTCACAAACTGGCAGAGAGACATCCAGGGGAATTAATACCCCTATATCAGTCTCCTCTCTCCTTTGATCTCCTATTGGTACAGCCTGTTGACCAAACCCAAGCAGAAACCAGAGGGTAAGGAAATGCTTTGATGAGCCCCCCACAGGTTAGACTTTTGAGAATGGAACAAGGTGAAGAGTAAACTGGAAGCATAAACAGAAGATTGTCCTAATTCACACCAAGTACACTCACACACTAAACTGTTAAGAACTTACTATATCTTGTTTAAACACATACATGCAGAAATTTGAAATATATATATTTCAGGTAATAATTCATGAACACAACGAATTCATTAAAGTCATTAATGTGTTCTTACTCTTGGGCAATGATGTGTAAAGTTTAAATATTATGGCTTTTTAATGAAATTATTCTATTCAGGACATCAGTGAAAAAATGATGTATGTGTCCTCATCTCTGTACTGTGAAATCAGACATTCAGGAATTATTATTAGGAGTTATTGAACATGTGTCAGGCATTTAAGAGATTTTCCAGAATATAAAAACACTGAATTCACTCAAAGTTCTACTTATTTTCTTAACCAGTTTCTCTTCTCTCTCTCTTGACCCTTATAGTTCCTGCAGTCTGAACAGATATTTCAGATGCCAGAAAACCATCTCAGTTTCCAAGATTAGGTAACATCCTAAGGTGTTTCCTACTTTCAGATTAATTCATAGTAAAATTAGTACCTCTTGGACCAGTAGAGTTCCTAAATAGAAAATAAGAGTACAATAAAAATATTATGTTTTATGTTTTTTAATTTTCTAAGTATTTCTGCATATAAGAACTCAGCTGGTAAGGAAAACATGAATAGTAAAAAGTACTTACAAACTTGGCCGAGAAGGTGGAATCTTTGGGTTTTATGAAAAATATATGTTGTCAGCAGTCCAAACAAAGATAACAAGCAAAAACAAGAGTCTAATACAAGTTCAAATTATTTCAGTTACTCAGAAATCACCTCCTGTCCCTACAATTCAGTGACGATTATAGTGTAAAGTTTCATGGCAGAAGGGCAATTTTCCCTGCCCTCTCACTCGACTATTCAGATGCTCTTCTGCTGTGGTTTGTAGGTGTATTTCCAGTTATTAAGCAATTAAACTGAACCAGGTAAATAGGAATGGAGAACCCATTTCACTGATAACTCACTGGAAGGTGTTATCTTTCTTCCATTTCCTGTTTTTAATCAACAAGCCATCTTCAACCTATATCACAAGAAATATTCGATACTTGTTTTTGCTTCTATAAGAAAATATATTCCAGGTTCTACTATGATGCATGGTCATTACTTTGATAGTCAACAAAATTCTATTTATTTGAATTATAGCATTACAAGAATTATAATTGCTTATTTTGCCCTGGGAAAATATATTATCACTTCCAAGAGGGGAGTCAGCAAACTGATATGTAGTTTGGGCTGGTGGAGCGGAAAGAATATGTGCTTTAAAATCAGAGATTTATTTTATTTTACAAACACTTATATATTGCTCACCATGGGATTCTAAACACTTTATAAACGTTAACTTATAACAACCCTGTGAAGAAGACTTTATCCCCCAAGGATCATCATTCTCAATCAAATTTCATGAATAAGGATACTGAGGCTCAAGTGGTTAAACAATTGACCAGGGCTTCCCTGGTGGCACAGTGGTTGGGAGTCCACCTGCCTATGCAGAGGACACGGGTTTGTGCCCCGGTCCGGGAAGATCCCACATGCCGCAGAGCGGCTGGGCCCGTGAGCCATGGCCGCTGAGCCTGCGCGTCGGAGCCTGTGCTCCGCAGTGGGAGAGGCCACAGCGGTGAGAGGCCCGTGTACCGCAAAAAAAAAAAACAATTGACCAAAAGTCACATAGCTTATAAGTGGTAGAATGAGGATTTTAAATCAATCAGTCTCTATTCCCAATATGGGGGAAACATATTCTACCTCAGTAAATTGTAAGGATTCAATGAGATGTTTAAGGGCTACCTCCTCTCCCTATGTTCTGCTTCCTTCCCTAGACAATGAAACATGCTCAGTATTCTTCCTTAAAACAAACGATTTAACAAACAAAAAACAACATTGTCTTACTCCACTTTCTTCTCTAAGTTTACCTGATTTCTCTCCTGTTCATTGTCAAATTTATTGAAAGGACTACAGCTGATGCCTCTATTTCCTCATCCACCCTTTACTCTCACTTACCAGCTCCTCCACTCTGTCTTTGAGTCTTCTCCCTCTTTACAGAATCTGTTTCTATTATGGTCACTAATGACGTTCAAATTTCAAGTTCAATGGAGATTTTTAATCATTAGTTGGTTGCAGTCAACACATCTGATCACTCCTTATTCAGATTACTCTTTTGGTGCCCTTGATTCAAAATTCAGAGTTCTGTCCTATGCTTCAATTTTCTCATACTACATACTCTGCTGACATGATAATATCCACTACTCTGACTTCAGTTTCCTTGTATGTAGGTTCTTGTGAAATACCGTGGGTTCCAGTGTTAGTATCTCTTGCCCTAATGCCCAGCTGCCATCAGCTGCTGACATCTATAGCAAATAAAGCCTATGACTTGTTTCTGGATTTATCAGGCTAATAGCGCTCTTACCTGGTCTGACTAGGGAGACTACTATTTTGCCATGTGATATATTCAGTGGTCTTCAGATACCCACCTGGGCACCTTCTCTTCAGTCTCACAGCATTGTGGATACTGCAGAGGCATAACTGCTCCCTTTCCTCCCCATTTTCTGGGACTATTTTACCCAACTGGATAGACTTTGTTGTGGGGTGCTAAGCCAGATCACACCCCAGATATCTGCTTCCTCCTTCTCTAGGCTTAAAGGAAAACTAGAAAGTCCTGCAGAAAATTGCAAGTATGCCTTTGCCCTTTTTCAAATGGTCATGTTACTGCCTAACATACCACCTGGGTGGCCACATGTTACACTGGCATTCCCTCTAAGGGAAACTTGATTTTTTTTCTAATATGTAGGTAAGAAAGTGAGAAACAAACACACTTGCTCAGAACTCCTGAAAAATTATCTGGTTGTTTCTATTGCTGGAATTATGATGTTGTGGACTGAACAAGAGAGGAGGGGAGGAGTAAAAGGACTGTTTTATCCTCCACTTTCTGTCTTTGCAGAGCCGGCTCCCCTCTGGCAATGGGAATAGCTACTTTCATTTTTCTAATACATCCTGAACTTACAATTTGTTCTTCCCTATCCTGTGGCTAAGATACAGACATAGCTGATATAGATTTGTGACAAATACAAGTTCTATAGGTCCTTTAGGGCCTGTTGATGGATAAAAGAAGGTTAAATGAGATAGAGAATTAAACATGTTTCTAACTCTGGGGAAGTGTTCCATGGGGTAATACGGGCCAGTATACTGACCAGCATTAGCTGGTCACTCTGACCCTGTCCACTTGGCCCACCAGACTCTAGGGGAGGAACTGAAAGGAAACACTGCTAGTGCTCTCTATGACACAAAAGGATAACCAAGTAGAGGTTTTATGCATAAATTCACTAAATCTCCAAAGACAATTTTAATGACTTCTATTTCAGAAGTTGGAGATATGACATGATATGATTTCTGATTATGCCTTTCTGTGGGATTCTGGAACCTGTGGTAAAGATCACTGAAAGTTTGAAAACGGCATCTCTAAAATAAAATTGAGTAGCCTATGGTCATGTTTATTTGCCAAAGGCATGGTTGATGATATAAAAATATCTATCTCAGCTGGCTGGGCAGCATCTTAATAAATGCACTGACTCATGCTGTGATTTCAGTCACCTGAGATGAGTTTTTTGGATTAAACCCTTTTCCCCCTGATTCCAACTTATTTTTTTGTCTTATCTTTACTACCTTCAGCAAATTTATGTAGACAGCCTGTGCAAATGGTGGAAGGAGGATAAAGAAACCTCTTTTGCTTTGTAAATTTGCATTTTGATTTGTGTGATATTAAAATTGTTCAGAGGTGGTTAAAATAGGGAAACATTTACCCAGAGGTAAGAACCTGAGTGAAAATGAGAAACAGCTGGGGGTATCCAGCTAAATGAGTTTCTTATAAATATCCACTGGCATTATCTGCGGCAAAAGAAGACAAAGATTTAGAAGTGTGATATACCAAAGGGCTCTAGAAATTGCTTAAAACAGATCTTTTCAGGCTAAAAGTAGAAAATAGGGAAGTGTTAAGAAGGCAATTATCATCTGTAATCTAAATATCAATTGACTACACACGTGGTAACTAATGGACTCAAGACTCAAACTATGAAAGTGAACTAAAGCTTCTGCAAGGAGTGAAAATAGCATATTCACTCATTTATTCAAAAATTATTTATTAAGAATCTGATATGTGACAGACACTGGGGCTTCAGTGACAAACTATAAATTGGTGAGACACAAAATAAGCAATGAAATACATGAATAAGCAAAACACCCAAAGGTTATATAGTAGGTTCTGTAGGAGAAGTAAGCAGATGTCTTGACAGAAAAAAGTTCAAAGTGGGGAATCTATTCCAGATAGGATGGTCAAGAAACACCTCTCTCAGGGTGTGACATTTCATCTGAGATCTAAAGAATAAGAAGAGCCATGGGAAAGTGGTCCAGATAGAGGTGAGAGTGGATATAAGGATCTAAGGCTAGAAAGGCTCCATGTCTTCAAAGAAGACAAAGAACAATGCAACTGAAGAAAAGCTAGGGGGAGTACAACGGGTGAAAACCCAGACAAGAGTTAAAGCATGCAGTATCTTATAAATCAGGATAAGGAGTTTCAATTTTATTTGAGCACAACAGAAAACCATTAAGAGGTTTTAAGTAGGGAAGTGATGTGATCTGAATGGTTTTTCAAAAATATTTGTTTTGTGGAGAACTTAGAAGGAAGAAATGAGAAAGTCCTCAGACTAATTAGAATACTAACAGTAATACAGGCTAGAGATGATTGGGGCTTGGACTAGAGAGGGGCAGGGGAGGCAAAGAAGAGTGGATTGAATAGACATGTATTTCGGAGGTAGAACTAACAAACTTGAAACTGAGCAAAAACAGTTTACAGAGAAAGATGAATTAAGGATGATTCTTGGCTTGAGCAAGTGATGGTTCCATTGTAAAAACAGACAACAGCTTGTGGATAGAGTAATCAGATGATCTGGGTTTTTTGTTGTTTTTTCAACAGAGGCTTTTATCGCATCTTTAAAATATCACAAGAAGGTCTTAGGAGTCATCGGGCATCTTATTGTTTCCATAGATAGACAACTCTTAGACTTTATTCATCAGCCTGCTGGACTTTTCCTTTTTCAGAAACATAGACACCATCTCCAAATTTTCTGATATTCTCATTTGTAACTGTTCTGGCTTGCTGAGTCAAAATAGCTAAATTTGATACATGGTTAGTGCCGTTTCCTTCAAGAATTAACTCATCATTCTGGACTCAAGATAGTGAACAAAGAATACCTTGTCTCATGCAAACCCTGCAGACGTAGTTTTCAACCAAGAAATTTCTAATTTCAACAAGAGACCCGTTCTACATACTGAGGTTAATGGGCAAGTGGCACAAATCTCATCTTGTAACAGGAGCCCAGTGTGACACCCTTGATCATGTTCTATGCATGACTATAGATAGTGTGAACAGTAACCACTTCCTTTCTATTTCCCTACTATTTGTCAATGCTGGGGTGTCTTCACTCCAAGGAGACTGAATTCTACATTGATGTGCCTGAAGTTCCTCCACAGAGTTTCTCTGGGGTCCTTGAAAATAACTGTGCGTCCTTTCAGAGTGATGTCAACATTTCCTGGAATGTCAACAGCCTGATGAGAATCATCTTTGTTCTCACAGTAGAGGTAGCAAAAATCGTAAGTGATCTGTTTTGAATGTATTATGTTTGAATTACCGTAAGGGCGATGTCAGGAAGACAGCTGAATATATGTGACTGAAGCTTATAGAAGAGATCTGGAAAAAGGTACAAATTTGGGAGTCATCAGCATGGAGGTAAACATTATTTATGGTCATAGGACTAGGTAAGATCATCTAAGTGCCATTTGTTACGATGAGTAACATGTGTGTAGAAAACCTGAAAGTCTTTTGAGAATAAAATCTGAAACTTAAAACCATTTTTGCTAAAGACATCATCACAGAGGAGTGACCCACACTAAATTTGGGTTTTGTTTCTTGATTCACCTATGCCTAAAATTTATTCTGTTTAGTTGTACAGGCTTCTTGCATTCAAAGAAACTCCTGTAATTCTATCACTTTATATACAATTTTCAAAGAATAAATTAGCATGTTAAAGACGTTGGTGATTTACATGAAGACTTCAGAATAGTTAAATCTACAAAAGACAAAGAGCTGGCTGATGAAAGTGTTGACAAAGGTAAGGGTTATGTGTTGAATGACAGAAATAGCTTTCACAGAAATGCAGTTCAGAGTGATGGCTTGGAATGTTAGAAATAAATGATATTAGTTACATTAAAAGTTATATATTTCTGTTGAAACAATTATTCAAGTAGAAGATTGGGGATACATATCTATGTAATAGTTTATTTGTTTTTAATTTGTAGGTTAAAAAAAATAAAGGCTAAATTTCAATTAACCATGTGAGGTAGGTACTTAAAATAAAATGTAAATTTAAGCTGTGTGGTAATCAGTCAAAATCAGATAGACCTGAAGTGTAATCCATGCCATCACGTCCCAGCAATGTGTCTTTGGAGTCTTACTATCTATGCCACTTGTCAAATTCTCATAATAACAGTCTAGAACATAAAGAGCTTTCCTCAAACATTGTTTGAAGGGATTTTTCCCTGTTACTAAGCATATTACAAAATTATTTTAATAGTTGCACAAGGGTCCATTTACTGAAAGTTCTAAGCCATCATTTATCTATTATCCTTCTGTTGGATGTTTAGAATATTTTTCATTTTACATTATTATCATAACTTTTTATTTGTTTTGAATCTCAGCCCTTGGTATTCTGCAGAAGCTCTGCTATACATGCCCCCACCCAAGTCTATTCACTTGACCCTCTCTTACAAGATGTTTAGATAGCCTCTACTCCTTCACTCTCCTCTCAAACCTCCAAGACCTCTTTTCTGTTTTCCCCCTCAGCTTGTTGATCTTGCTTCCTACGCTAAAAAAAGAAAAGAAAAGAGAAAAAGAAGCAAACAGAAGAAAACATTCCAAGCTGCTACAATCAAGTCACCTATTTGTATCTGTGCCTATACATTCTGTCTTCCCTTCTGTTACTTTGAATGAACAGCCTGTGTTTTCACTGAAGGACATTTCTTCCACTTGTACACCTGCTCCAACACATTGCTCCAGGAATTTTTGTCTTGGACATTATAACTTTCCCTCTTGACTAAATTATTCCAAGGGCATACAAGCATTCTGCTATTTCTCCCATCTTAAAAAAAAAATCAGAAAACAAAATTCTCAGTACCACATCCTTTTTCCACCTTATCTGCTCTCCTTTAGAGGAAAACGTCTAAAAGTTTTCTTTATAAGCTCTCCTCAGTTCCTTTCTTTCCATTCTCTTGAATCCTATCCAATTAGCATTTCACCCCATAGTCCATCAAAACTTCCCTCAAGGTTATCACTACCTCCATATTTTAAGCCAATAATAAATGCTCCATCCTCATCCTATCTAAAAGACCAGCAGTACTAATAAGGCTGAGGATGGTCTCCTTAATATACTCTCTTCACTCAGCATCCAGGTTTTCATGTGCTCTTCTTTCTCTCCCAATTTTTATAGCTTCTCCTTCTCATTCAGTTTTGCTGAGTTTACAGTATCTCATGACCTCCAAACACTGGAAAAGCTCGAGCCTCAGTTCTACTCCTAAAACCTCTTGATTTTATACCATCACTGCCCTGTGATCTCATCCATAACTTTTTTATGCTGAAAACTTTCAAATTTGTATCACCAGCTCAGACCCCTCTGAACTCTACACTTAGATGTACAACTTTCTAGTAAGATATACCTGTTGGATGTAAGAATTTCAAAGACTAAACTCATGATCCATACCTCCAAACCTGCCCTTCCCACAATCTTTCTAAAAATCAATAAAATCAATCTTCTTAAAATCAATCAGTATATCAATACTCTGGTATTTCTCAGGCCAAAAAAAAAAAAGTCATTCCTGATTTGATTATTCTTTTTGCCTATAAGAGGCAAAGTATAAGACTTTTCCTCTGTCAACACATTCTTTCCTTTCTACCTTCAAAATGCAGGCAGTGTCTGAACATTTTTCATTATTTCCATTACTCCTATCCTAATACAAGCTATCACTATCACTCACTCAGATTACCATAATAACCTTCTGGTTCAGGGGTGTGCACTTTACCCACAAGGATCAGATGGTGAGCGTTTTAGTTACTGCAGGCCATAAAGTCCTGTTGCAGCTGCTTACCTCTGCCACAATGTGAAAACAGCCATCTACAGTATGCAATTTAATGAATGTAGCTGTGTTCCAATAAAACTATTTACTAAAACAGGAAGCTGGCCAGATGTGAACTATGGGCTGTAGTTTTCCAACACCTATTCTAGTTTGTCTCTCTGACTCATCTTTCTTTCCTAATATCTACTCTCAACACAAGGGCCACAGTGATCCCTTGGAAATGAAAATCAAAGCACATGATACATCTACTTAAAACTGCTTGTGCTCCCCATTTCACTCACAGGAAAAGCCAAAACTCTTAGTATGGCATACAAATTTCTAAACAATGTTTCCTCAATTTTGCTCCCTGTGATCCAGCCACATTGATCTTTCTGCTGGTCCTTGAACTTGCCACATGCATGACGGCATCTGTCCTTTCTATGTCCTGTCTGAGAACCCATGGAACTGTGAAGCTCACTTTCCACCTTCTTTAGGTCCCTGATCAAACGTCACATTTTCAAGGAAGCCTTTCCTCCCTAAGAAATTACCATCACCCTCCTCCCAACATGCCCCATTCTCTTTTCCTGCTTTATTCTTTTTCCACCATTACCAGCTGGTATGCTAAAAAGTTTAATTTTTATTTGTTCCCTCCTCAGAATACGTCCCACTACAATATTGGGATATACTTGAGGATAAGTTTGTTTTAATGGTTTTCTATTTTATCCCCAGAATCTAGAACAGTTTCTGGTATATGATTTGGGACCAGTAAATAAATATTTGTTGAATGAAGCACCGTAAATGAACATGGGGAGGGCAAGAGAGAGTTCCTGGCCTAGATGTACCGAAGAGAAATTACTGCATCACATGGTAGAAGTTATTTAAAACTTCAAATTTAATATGCCAAGGTTTATCTCTAAGTTTTTTACATAATGTTTTGATGCCCTTTCTTCCCTCTGTCTCTGTGATGCTTAATTTTTCGTGTCAATATGATTGAACTAAGGGATGCACTGATAGCTGGTAAAACATTATTTCTGGATGTTTCAATGAGGGAGTTTCTAGAAGAGGTTAGCATTTGAATTGAACTGAACAAAGCAGATGGGGCCAATCCCATTGGAGGCCCATACAGGGCAAAAAGGTGGAAGAAGGGTGAACTTCCTCTCTCTCTGGTTGATCTGAGACATCCATCTTCTCTTGCCCTCCTGATTCTCAAGACTTTCTGACTCAGACCACTACTTACACCATTGGTCTCCCAATTCTAAGGCTTTCAGACTCAGACTGAATTCCACCACTGCCTTTCCTGCGTCTCCTGTTTGCAGACAGCACATCCTGGGACCTCTTGGCCTCCTTAACTATGTGATCCAATTCCTATAATAAATCTCCTTTTATCTCTATCTACATCTATATTTACTATTGGCTCTGTTTCTCTGGAGAACCTTGACTAATATAGCCTCCAAAATGAAAATGACTGTTTATTTAACATGCTTTCAGTATTACCCAACTGAACTACATGTACATGGTCACAGGTATACTATTTCTAGTCATCCTAACCTCATATTTTTCTCCTATTATGCTCACAAACGAAACAGACACGTCCAATATTTTACTTAGGAGCAAAGAACTTCAGAGACTACTTTAAAGCATTCTGTGTATTATAGTACTTACCCCTCTAAACTCTAATCATTATTTTCATTGTTGACAACTCCCATTAGATCAGCATGCTGTTGAGTATATCTAACTAATTTAACTAGTAATTCAGTAACTAACTTAACTGGTAAGACCCAAGATCTCCCAATTTCAGGTGTGAGAAAAGCACAGAATGAATGAATGAATAAACAGATGAATCAATGTTTAGCAGTACTGGCATCAGGGCTTGGGCTCTCTTACTTCTAGCATGGTCTTCTCTCCACTACAGCATGCTTCTTTTACAGTGACTTCACAAATACTTGTTAAGAGGTAGAAAGTCCCCTAAACTTCGACTTCTAAAAACAATGACAAAAAACCAAAAGCCCTACACACCCAACTGCCATTCTAACTAGACAACAGATAATTCATGAAATGAAAAGACTAATAAAAGCAAACCACAGAATTGGTTTCACAAAGTTATTCTGAAAACAAATGCAGCAATAAATTAGTCAGTGGCTGGGTTTGAAAAGAGAACCTGGACAGAATAAAAAGGGCTGCTCCTGCATAGCACAGGGATATCAGCTCAGTGCTTTGTGACCGCCTGGAGGGGTGGGATAGGGAGGGTGGGAGGGAGGGAGACGCAAGAGGGAAGAGATATGGGGATATAAGTATACGTATAGCTGATTCACTTTGTGACACAGCAGAAACTAACACAACAATGTAGAGCAATTATACTCCAATAAAGATGCTAAAAAAAAAAAACAAAGAAGGGCTGGTAGATAAATCCCTTCCATGATTCTATAATAGTAATTCTTAAATGTATTTTAGTTTTGGTTTCTGAACCCCTGGCATCAGTATCACACAGGATGCTTGTTAAGAATTCAGAGTTTGTGACCCCCAACCCAATCTCCGAATTTCTGGAGAGCTAATCCTGGAATCTGAATTTTAACTACCCCTCAGATTCTTATATACACTTTAGATTTACAGTCAGAGCCTTGCTACTCAATGTGCTCTGGAACCAGCCACAAGGACACCACTGTGGAAGGTGCTAGTGATGATGCATATTCTCAGGCCTCTCCTCAATCCTACCCAAGTCTTCATTTTAACAAGATCCCTGGGTGATATGAATGCAAATTAAAATTTAAGAAGCACTACTCTTGAGATCACCTTTCCATACGCAATGAAACATGAAGGAACTATTATTTCCCCTATTAGCTAGTCTTTCTTTACACTTTCCATTAATCGCTCTCCAATGTTACTTTAGAGCCCTACATGGAAACTAGACCATTAATTTACATAAGATAGAATTATGTAATACATAAAAACAGAATGGTCGAAGAGGAAAGGACCTTAGAGAGCACCTCTTTGAACTCCTTCATTCTACAGATGCAGAGAAATCAGACCCAGAGAGGTCATCTGGGCTCATGAAGATAACTGATGGTTAAGCCAAGAATATATTTCAGGCCCCCTGATTCTGATTTCCTGGCTAATTATATGCTGCTTCCTTCCAGAAGAATTTTACTCATAATTGGGGTTTTACTAAAAATTTGGCCTTTAACTTATACAGTTTTTTTCAAAGCAAAGTCAAATAGTTAGCAAGTAAGAAATCCACTGTTAGTCAAATGTGACATCATCAGTCATCCTAAAAAGGGGACTAATTTAAAAAAAAGGACTAGGTTCCTCTATAATCAAGAAGATTATTTTTTAATCTAATTCATTTTTCAGAATAATTACTCAAAATGAATCACTGTCAGTTTACAGTAATAATCAGAGAGGAGTTAGAAAATATTGGTGATATTGCAGGGTTCAATTTCTTCCCAAGATAAGAAGATCAAATCAATCCAACAACTGGGAATTGCATTACAGCTATTTCTAAATGGAGTTTAGCTGCATCATTTTACATTCCAGGTCCTTTGGTCTCCAATGTTCAATTTTCTTGTGTGAAAAATATATGCACAGTGGATATAAGATGGTATTTTGGAACTAATTACAGCCTCTTTCAGCTTCCTAAAGGAGGCTTTCTTAGCACAAGCAAATGCCTTCCTTTATTTCTTTCTTTGCTTTTTGTCTAGTCAAAAAGGAATGACAAACAACTCAGTCCTGAATGATTCTCTTTTGAGTTGTGAAAGGGACAAATAAGACAGGAATGTGCCAGTAAAGCAATAATACAGTGAATTTACATATTAATGATGATCCACTCACACAGGATTTGTTTCTCAAATAAACAGCCTAAGCTATTCTGCCTCTCCTAACATGTGAAATCATTTAGTATAGTGCCTAACACAGGGGTTCTAAATAAATATTACTGTTGTTTTTTATAAACCCCAGACCATAACATAAGCATTTCCCCCAAGTATTAAAGCAGATTGTTAAGGTCCAGTTAACTCTTTCAGAAGAGAGAACATTACATAACTCAAAATGTAACTGTTTGTACTTAGAAATTGTGAAATAATGTCGCTCAGGACGCAAACAGTTTTAACAGAGGAACCCAATTGAGTGGATTCAGAGTGTGTGCTGGGGGAAGAAAACTGTGCTGACTCATGGTCCATCTGATATTGTTTTTCTGACCAAATGCTTCATTATATAAGAATTTCTTCTTTGATATGGCCACTTGCTGTTAAAACTGCTCACCGTGACCTCAAATGTCACAAGAAGCAATGCAAGCACATTGGGTTACTATTTGTGAGACAGATGACTCAGTTAGTCTAAAATGGTTTTAGAGGAATTGATCTTGAGATAGGATTAGATAGCCAGTTGTTAATTTTTTTAGCCTAAGCCTCAGTTTCTTCTCTAAATTGAGGATACAAATATCTACTTTAGAAGGTTTTTACGGAAAGGATTAATGTAATGCTGTAGGAAAGGTTTATATCAACTGCCTGACCTAAGTGAGACACTCAATATTACTGATTTCCTTCTCCCTTTATACATGCCGCTCTGGTGACTTCTTGTCTATGTTTGTAAAAACAGTAGAAACTATAGAAGTTGGCAACCTCTGTTCAATCCAAGCCAATTTATACATACAAGAGTAGACCAGCCCTATAATGGGCAGAACTGCCACAAAGGATAGTCAGCAATCAGGATAGTACCCCCTTGATTATGTCTAGCTCTATGTATGCAAATATATTTGGAATTCAGTCAAAACAACTGACACAAGAACTTTGAATTTAAGAGTCTTAATTTCAAAGAGTAAATGAATACCAGAGCTTCTATCTTGCCCAGCAATTTTTCACATAAAAGCAATAGCTAATTACTTTCTCAGTAGAAAATATCAGACTTTGGAAGTGCAAACTACTTGTAATTTTTCAGTGGTCACCAATCGTCTCAAGTAAAACCTAGTAAAAGCAGATAAATAAAAGGAAATCCTACAAGACTGAATTTAGCCATATTTCTATTTTATACACATGTATTTCACTTAATTGAGCTAAGAGGATACAGTATTCAATTGACGGTTTTAGTCAATTCAGGCTTTACAACAATGATTCAGTCAAAGGTTCATACTGGGAAACTCTGTAGCCTACCAACCCAGTGAAATATTGAAATCTTTGGGAGTATGTTCTCAGGCTGTGTAAGCATCATGAATTTAATTCAATAAAACTTTTTTTGCTAGATTTTTCTCTGCTAATGAAAGAGCTTCAACATGAGACACTTGATGTTTTAGTATACCACAAAAATCAAAGTATATGTTGTAGAATTAAGGACTGGGCTCTTAAGAAACACAGCAAATAGTTAAGCCACTGCATGAATGTAGTATGCATATCTATACCGCACTGGACAGTCAGAAGCTTGAAAAATTAGCTACATTGTAAATAGTGGTTTGATTGTACTGTGAAAATGATCTAATTCATACTAAGAGGATAAAAAAAATATATTATCATGAAAGAGAAAATCTTGGGAAGATGGGAATTGTGTCAGTTTGCTAGGGCTGTCATGACAAAACACCACAGACTGGGTGGCTTAAACAACAGAAATTTATTTCTCACAGTTTTGGAGACTGAAGTCCAAGATCAAGGTGTCAGCAGATTTGGTTTCTCCTGAGACCTCTTTTCTTGGCTTACAGATGGCAGGCCTCTTGGTGTGTCCTCACACGGCCTTTCTCTATATATGTGCATCCCTGGTTCTCTTTCTCCTCTTATAAAGGATACCAATCATGTTGGATTGGGACTCTACTGGTCTCATTTTAACTTAATCACCTTTGAAGGTCCTATAGCCACATATAATCACATGAATTAAGATCACCCAAACAATCTCATTTAATTTAATTACCACTTAAAAGGCCCTATTGCTGAATATACTTACATTCTGTGGTACTGAGGGTTAGAATTTCAATATAAGAATTTGGTTGGCATGGGAAGGGGATGGGGATAAGGGACACAATTCAGCCCATAATAGAAATATATCTGCATGTGGCCAGGTCATGGTTCCTGCTGTGAATTTTCTACTGTTAAACTGATTTCCTTTTATGAAACAGTGAATTAGGAAATTCTTGCATGTTTTGCTACATATCTATCATTCTTATTATCACTCTTGTAGGTCTTTAGGTTAGCTATTGATAGGACACAGATGGTATATTTTGTCAGACCTTTTTACTATGACTAAGAGTTTTGTAAAAATCTTTTACTTGGAATGAAGTTAACAGCCGAGCATAAAACTAAACAACACATTTGGCATCCAAGCTTCCTTCAAAATTCTCATTGGAACCAACTGCCAGGTTCAAACAATACAATAACTTTCTTTTTTCCCCAAGTCAAAGGATAGGATTAGAAGTGTTGTTAGAGAAAATGTAATTGTCAGTGTTATGTAAATATAGACTTTGGAGGATTCTCAGAAAGAACCTTTGGTTGGTATTTCTGTATAGATTTAACTTCTAATAAATTGTAACTCATATTGTGAAAAGTGAAACTAATGTAGAGAACAGTAAATTCATTCAATGCTCCATAATTTTGGAGCCCTAAAAGGTGAATTTCTCTAATTTCTTTTGCTACAAAGTAAAGAGTAAGCTTTAACAAACTTTTTCGGTATTTGTTTCCTTTGGAGAGAAAGTAATTTGGATGTTAGATATAACACAAACTATTTAAAATATCTGCATTATCTTGGCTGAGCAGAGCCGTAAGCCTAGTTTCATAGGAACTGAGGGTATTTCTCTAATCTTCTGATGCACTAGTTTCAGCCTGACACTATGTCTATGACTTCCTCCTATAGCCTATTAGGATGGTACAAGACACCATCTGCCCTTCTGGGTTTCCCTTCATACAAATCTGGGTTCTACCCTCTCAAAGACAAGAAGGGGGTTTCTTTGCCTTTCCCAAGACATGCTGAAAAACGTTTACTTTAATACTGCTATGTTTTACCACATATTTCATCTCTATTTCATTCTTTTCCTAACTAGTAACAGTATTTTTTACTAAAAAAAATTAATACGAGAAAATGTTTCATTCTGAGAACACATTAAGTAACAGTAGAGATCAAGGTTAGAAGGTTTATAAAATGATCACAAATATTTCAAGACAGATAATTCATGCTGAGCATAACTCTGTAAACATCCAAATTTTTTTTTGGCCAGGGATCAGGGTAGGGAGAATCATTTTATTCTCTTATTTGTAAGTGGTCATTTAGTTGTAAGCAATAAAAACCAACCCTCCCTCCCCAAAAAAGAAAAGAAACTATTTTAGGATTCTTAGTTCACAGAACTGAAGTTTAACATTCAGTTATAAGAAGAACAAAAATCATCAGAACAGCTCTAGAGAGTTTTATCTCTTATAAATTGAGATACACAGAGACTGGAAATGCTACTAAAATAGGAATTTGCTAGAGATTACCAGATAATAAAGATACTGCAAAGATTTATGGCAAAAGAATGAGAAAACAAACATCCCTTAACTAAAATGCTATAAAATAATTCATTGTTTAGATCACTGGAAGCAAAAGATGGAAGATAAGAGAAGAGATTTATCCCATAGAAATAGTCCTAAAATAAGCATGGATCACCAAGATGGCACAAAGTTCTAAGATTTTCTTCTAACTTTCAAATCATACTGAATAGAAAGAAAGCTTTGGAAAAGTTAGTGGCTAAAATGGACTAACCCAGAGCTTTATCAGCATTTTTAAAAGAAATGCTTTTATAAAAAAAAGAAACCACACAATAAAACATGACAAAATACAAGAAACAACGTGGCCCTCAACTTGGCTTATGCCATTAAGATCCTATACATTATTCTGTATAAAGCAAAAGATGTTTTACCCAACCAACACTAATCTATTCATGTAGGAACACTGACATTAGCCAAGTATTCAAGTCCACCTACAAACTTTCACCTAATTTATTATATTTAATATTTATACAATATTGTCTAACTCTATATCATATAAAAGTATACATTTATGAAAAATATTACATAGGTATATTTTATTTACAAGAAAAAGTACATAAAGTGTGACTCTGGGGAAAAATATAGAAAGGTAGAATAAATGGGCCAAAATAATTTAAAAATATAATTGAAGAACATTTCTGAAACTAGAGTTGAAATTGAATACTTAAAAGATAAAGCAAATTATATACAAATATGTTTTTATATGTTTTCTTTAGCCTCTTCCATAATAATACTCAACTTTAGAATATAGTAGAGTAATATCTAAAAAAATGTGACAGGATGGTGGCACATCCTTTATGTATAGGCAATTTGTCTTTCAAAAATACAATAACAAACAGGCATTCTTTAGCAAGCTTGACACTGGGAATATAGCATATATGAAAATTATATTTGATGGTAAGCTAAAAGATTAATCAAACTGAAGAATCCTAGAATGGAGATCCTGTGATGAACAGATTTTAGAACTATAAAGCTAATACTCAATAAAGGAGAGAATTAAGGTTTCATAACTGTAAATAAGCAGTAGGTACCTTGACAATATAAAAATAAAAGTATAATGAAACAATATACTATAGAGATGGAGAAGAAAGAAATAAGTGAGATACTGTCCTTATAATTTTTGTCAAGAATTCAATACAGACTAAAACTGAAATATTAAGAGAAACACAATAATGAATTCATAAACTTAAGTGTCTTCACAATATTCTTTTACAAGTTGAGAAATTTCTTTAGATACTTATGTCATTTATTATAGAGAAATATTTATCAGAAATTAAGCAATTCCCTCAGTTTCATCTTATTTTCTTTTTGTAAGTACATTTACTTAATGGTTTATATAGAATCAGGAATAATGAAATCCCAGGTTTTAAAATTATTTCTATTTATATGCTTTTATATTTTCATAGAGGTAAGTCTGGAACAATGTTACCCAGTTGTTAACAAATGATTATATCTCAAATACTTTGTTTTCTTTTTTTTCTTTATCCAATGCATGTTTTAGACTGCTTTTATACAACAGTTGCATATAATCTTAACAGAAAAGTCACCATTCTTTCCAAAAAGTGTAATTCATATGATAGCATATATAGATAGAGTATTTAAAATATCAACTCATAAAATTATAAATTGGAGGGACTCATAGTATCTTAGAGGTCATATGAAGATTTGTTGTAAAACTTAGAACAGTCCCTAGCACATAGTAATCATGCAATATGCATTAGCTACACCTTCAGCTAACCACATCTATGCTAGTAGAGCTATTATTTTTACTTAAGTGAGAATCTGATAAATTATAACTTGCAAATACTACTCATATTTTTTTCTCTTGAAAAATAGAACAATAACTACTAAGCATTATTATGGGGGTTAAAAAAATCATTACTTAAAGGCAGATGCTGGGTAGTTGTCTAGGCTAACTCTCTAAGTGATTCACTCTTTCATACCACCTCATTGTACCCATTTATAATTAAATACCTGCTGTGACTAAAATATTCTGTGAGGTACTCTAGACACAGTAGTGAACAAGAGAGATTGCAGGTAGGCATTCATTTCTCATCAATAGTAAAAATTCTATATGGTAAATCTTATAATATAAAATTTCTAATGTCCTGATTAGCATAGTCAATATATTTCAATGTTGACTCTGAAAGAATTCAAACGTTTAAACTACATTGTTATTAAGCTTATTTGCATCCATGTATAAATTAATTCTGATATAATATTCAGTCATAATTTTTTGAAAGCATCAATAAGCTTTTAATATTTAATACTGATTCAAATGAGGTTTTGACTTACATCCTCATATGTTCCATATCATTTCTTTCAGAAGACTATGAGGCTATGCTAAAGAAAAATGAGTTGTAAGGTCAAGAGATCCCCATTTCCCAACAACCAATGACTTCCCAGTAGAAACCACTATATGTTCTTACTACAACTTAATTAATTTTTGACAAATTCTCTTAGTGTTTCATAAATTAATAAATTATTTTAATTAAGGCAATGCATTTTTTTAAAAAAGGGCTTTATAATATACTGGCTCTGAAAATAATAAATTACCAAATATATAATGTCAAACACAAAAAATTCCAATAGTGGATACATTCCCTATAAGTTATCTCTGTTTAATAATGAGTACAGGGCTTCCCTGGTGGCTCAGTGGTTGAGAGTCTGCCTGCCGATGCAGGGGACACGGGTTCGTGCCCCGGTCCGGGAGGATCCCACATGCCACGAAGCGGCTGGGCCCGTGAGCCATGGCCGCTGAGCCTGCGCGTCCAGAGCCTGTGCCCCACAACGGGAGAGGCCGCAGCAGTGAGAGGCCCGCGTACCACAAAAAAAAAAAAAAAAAAAAAAGAGTACAAACCACTACCTAATACAGTCGTTAAGGGCCAAATTTTAAATTAGCTTAAAAATAGGGAATTTTTTAGATTAAAAGTTGAATACTTAAGCCAAATATTTGCAAATCCTCACACTATAGTAAGAATCCTCTTACTATAGTAAGAAAATTATGTTTTAGATGTTCAAGTCTTAAATATTTAATAATAGTAATTTGCCAGCTTGATACATGATTCACATAAATACTTTATTACTAGCAGTTTAGAGGAATGATGTTACTTTTGTAATTACAATTCACTTCTTTATCTTTTGATAGTGAGTTTTATTGAGTATGCTTGAAAATGTAAAATTCATAGACTAATTCTGAAATGTTATTCCAATAAAGTAAGTTCACTCTTGAGAGGAATTTTATCAGAATGATAAAGTGGTTTTAGTCAAGATGTGAATCCAAGTCATTATGGGAAAGTGATAGTCTCCTTGGTTAGCAAGGAAGGTGTTGGAATTGGGTAAACAAATAAAAACTAAAATGTTAAGTGAACAGAGAATCAGGAGCATGAAAAGCCTATAGTAGAATGTCTTATCACACCAGCTAGGTAAGAATTATAAAAACTAAACCAGGAATAAGATTGCTAAAGAGAAGTCTTAACAAAATGTTCCAGCTGAGAAAAAGATGCAGCAACTAGAAAGGAAAGCAGGCAGTAGAAATTGCCTTTGAAGCAACTTTACTGCCTCCAGAAGGAAATGTTTTCATGGGTGTGGCATTTTTTTTACCAAAAGCATAATGTTCAGACTGGAAGAGGCTTGGCACTCTCAAACGCCTCTGCTGGAAAAACAAATAGGTAAAATTTTTCTAAGTTTCAAATACATAGCACATAAAAATTTTCAAGCAAACATGCCAATATCATATGATCACCACAGATGTAATATTTACAATTTAATATGAATATGCAAAAAAGATTTTCCTCCAACAGTATTTTTTGAGAGAACTGATCAGAGATTATTTTAATAGAAAACCTAAATAGTCAACAAAAGGCAGTTGGCTAAATTAATTATGATAATGCTATGTAATCATAAAAACTCTTTTGAAAAACTCCAGTAAATTGATATATATAGGGACATAGATGGCTGTCATGTATGGTGAAAAACGCAAATTGCACAACTATATGTATAATGTGAATACGTTATATAGTCATATAATTATACATATACACATGTGCTTGCATATATTTGTATACATAAATTATAGATTTTGTGTATAGATACATGTGTAGAATAGAATAAATAGCTAGATATTATCTATATGAGGGATTTTTTTTTGCATAATCAGTTTCTGTCTCAGTCAAGGTTGAGACAAGATCCAAAAGTTTTACCATTCCCCTCCAATTCATATTTATTTCATAAAGCTTCAGATAACTTTTTACTCAAGATACTGTAGAGAAAAAGAAAGGAAAACATTATGTGGAGCATAGAAAAATAATTTAATAACCCTCATGGGACATTTCTGTTCTCTTGCCAAATTCTCTTGTCATTTGTCTTCTCTCCCTCATCCTCATCTTCAATCCAGCTCTCTCTCTCTCCCTTCCCCTCATATTTCCTCCCTTTCTCTCTCTCTCTCTCTCTCTCTCTCACACACACACACACACACACACACACACACTTTCCTCCCAAGGCTCCTTATTCATCCCCTCATGTTAGTCTCTAAACCATTATTTTTTAAGCAGTTTTGCTTTTTTTCATTCTCACATTTCTAGCCAACAGTGGATATAAAGAGTTCCTATTTCATAAATGGTTATCTCCCTGGGAAAAATAAAATTGCAATATAGTCTTTTGTGTATGAACACACATATGTTTTAAAAAATTATTGCATGGTATTCACCAAGCTGTTGATAATAGTTATAGTAAATTTCAGGGAGTTAGGTTGAGAACAGACTCACAATCTGTATATTCATACACGCCTGGCTTGTTCAAATACTTTGCAATAAAAATAAACTATTTTGTATACTTTGTGTAAAATGAATATTTCATTCCAATGTTTTCACTCATCTGTGTTATTCTTACAAGCTCCTATCTTGTCTTCTACCTCTAATCTTACCTCTTTCAATATACTGTTAAAAGTGAAACCAGCATGATTATTTTTAAATGCAAAATTTATACTATTGCTCATGTTATACTCCTAAATGAATTGGTTTGATCTTAGGATAAAGGTCAGCTTTCTGAACAGAACTTATAGGCTTCTTATGAACTATTGTTACCTTTTTCCTCTTTAACCTCATCTATTGTCATTCTTTTGTCATATTTTTCTCTGTAGGTCTTTTAAAGGTCAATCCTTTCTCCTATGATATTTAATAATTTTTTCATTGCTAAAATTTCTCTTTCCCTTTTCTTCCAAATCCCCCTATTCCCCACCTAACTCCTATTCAGTCTTCAGGATTATACTTAAATGTCCTTTCTTTTATTAATTCTTCCCTGAATTCACAAGTCCCAGTAAGTGCTCCTCATATATATTCTTACGGCGCAATGAATCTTTGCTCTTAACACACTTGTAACACAATACTTTTTAAAACTTTTCTATATTCTTCATTTGATACTAAGTTCCCTGAGAAAAGCCATTATATGCACTTTATTCAATGCTACATCCCAAGTGCTTGGCATGTAGGAGGTGTTAAAACAGATGTTTCAATAATAATCATTAAACCATTTGGTAAGTGAACTGAATGTCTATTCACTATTCATGTAATAAATAATATATCAGACTTGCTCTATCAGCCAAAATGGGATAGCTTGTATCAGACTAACCTTCCCATCAAAAGCAAAGGTAAACTTTGAAAAATACAAAAAAAAAAATATCCTTTCAAAGCACAGAAGAGCAACTAAGATGCTCAGGATTTGAGAGACAAAGGTCTTAGAGGAAAAAAAGAAAAAATGTATTGAAGAGAGCTCTATGTTCACCACTGCTTTTTCCTCAGGGCATTTTTTTTTTTCTAATTTGCATTGCAGGGCATAGAGGGCAAACAGAAAGTTGTGGCTTGGAGGGTGCAGGAGTCTTACTCAGTAAGGAAGTCAAATTTGGAGTTTGAGCCTCCAATGAAGCAAGAAGGAAGGCAAGAGCTAAGATCCTCTTGGAGGTAAGGAGACAATAAAGATGAGGGTCCATTATTTAACACGGTCTCCCTCAAGGTATTTGGGGATTCCTCAACTGTACCTGCACTGAGTAAATATTTAAAAGATAGCTGCTATGAGGATAAAATGAGTTTCTGAAAATATTACAGTGTTAATGAGACAAAAGTAGACGTGTAAAGTCCAGCAAAGAAGTAGACCAGACACAGCAGAAGAGAGAATTAGATAACTGAAAAAGTGGTGAGTAGGTGAGTAGAAAAGTATCTAGATTGAAGGAAATACATGAATAAAAAGAATGGAAAATACAGAAAAAAAGTGAGATACATGGGGCATAATAAAAATTCTTTTGAAAATTAAAAATAAGATGAAAATTTAAAAAAAGAAATATAAATATATTACTAATTGGAGTATAAAAATGGTAAGAGAGAATATGAGGCAGAATAAATATTAAAGTAGGTATTGGTCAGAATTGTAAGTACTGGCCAAATTGATAAGTCATATCGTGTCACACATAACAGAAGCTCTTTGAATTCCAAACATGATTAGTTTTGTAATTTTTTTGTAACAAAAAAATTACACTCAGGTACACATCATGGTAAAACTGCTATAAACCAGTGACAAGGAGAAGAATGAGAGAGGCAAAATCAAGAAGGAAGGGATTATTGTCAAAGGGCTAACAGTGAGATGGACAGCTGGATTTTTAAAGAAAACACTGAAAGCCAAAAGACTATAGAATGACAGCTTTAAAGGACAGAAAGTAAAGAACTGTCCACCTAGATCTGTATTCAGTAAAAATATCCTTTTGAAATGAATGAAATAAAAAGTTTTAAAATAAAAACTTTTTCCATTAAAAAAACAGAAATTTGTATAGGTGAAACTCATGAGAGGAAAAAACCTCAAAACAATTCTTCAGGGAGAAGAAATACAATTCTAGATAAAGGTATTATAACATACAAATAAACAAAGGCTACCCAAAAGGATACATTTCCATATAAATCTAAATAAATATTGACTGTTTAAAGCAGTAATAATGATTTCAAATATATGTGGGAATGAAATGCATGAAAACAACAAAACCAAAGCAGAAAGGTATGAAGGAAAAGAAATTGCTAGAGATATTTATAACTATCATAGAAGAGGTAAAAGTATTTAAAATGTACTCTTATAAGTATGGATGTTATAATCTCTACATTTAGTAATTCATTTCTGATAAATAATACACAGTGAAATTGACACTGTTGGAGATCTGAGCCTAGGTCATAATAGTTGATACAGTTTTTGCTGGTTTCTCTCTCTCTCATTTCTATCTCTATCCTCTCTATCCCTATTGCTCTAGGTGCTTTCCCCAGAAATCCATGCATCATGCTGTGGGGAAGCCACATAGCCACATACCAATTCCCAATATATGTGTTTCTGTCATATTTCCAGTTGGGATTCTAGCCGATGGGATCCCGGCATCAGTCACCAAACATATAAATCAGTGAAACTTCAGATGATTCCAGTCATCAGCATTCAAGTTGGCCCAGGTAATGTCGAGTGGAGCAAAGACAATTTATCCCACCTAGCCTTACCTAAATGGCTAATTTCTAAGGAAAATTAATGTTGTTTTTGTTTTAAGGCAATAGATGTAGATAACAGAATACCAAGTGTTGGGAAGAATATGAAAGAGCTGGAACTCTCATACACTTTTAGTGAAAATATAAATTGGTACATCCACTATGAAAACTATTTGTAATATATGCCAAAGAGTAACATAAAAAATATCCACGACCCAGTATTTCAATTTTAGCTGAATATCCAAATGAAATATATATGTACAGATATAACATACATCATGTATATATACACTGAAAGACATATTCATAGCAAAATTTTCATAATACCTAGAAACTGGCAACAATCTAAAAGTTAGAATGAATAAATAAATTGGGGTTTATTCATACAATGTAATACATTGTAATTTACATAATACAATGCAATGTTACTATACCATAATATAAAGAACTAATGATACATTCATCAACACGATTGTCTTTACAATCATAAAAATGGAAGCTTGACATAAAGAAGTATATATGGCATGATTTAAATGTGGAAAAAAAGTGTTTGGTTAGAATCCAGTTAAAAAAAAGAAAACAGAAACCATTGTAGTTATTTCATATGAAGAGCATTTAATATAGGGAATTAGATACAAAATTAATGTAAAGGCTTAGAAAGAAATAAAAGGAAACTAGGATACTCAGAGAACAGCAAATGAAGGAAGGTGACATAAACTACTTAGACTAGAAAAAGAAAGAGAAAATTAATGTAACTGAGAGTCCAGGACTGCTATGCTGCTGGGCCTGCCTAAGGAACCACCACCATGGCTGCTACAACGGAAGCCGAAATGCTAAACAACCACTGGCACTACAGAAGCCTGCAGAAGCCCATCCATGTTGCTGCTCCGGACAGAACCAGAACCTCGAATACCCTGCCACTGAGACTGAGAGAGCGCTCACTGCTGCTGTGTGCTCAGTGACTATCTGTGTCAAGCTGCTGAGGCTGCTGGAGTGACCAAGGTCATGATTTCTCATACTACTGCTGCCCAAGCAGATAGCCAGGGACCTGTACTTGCCTATCTCAGTTACTGTTTCCTGAGACTCTACCAGGAGCAAATAAAAAGTGGTTCTCCCTTTCTTCCCTGTTTTAATAACATGTCTGATCTTCCCGTTTGAAGAATTTAACCAGAAACCTACTACTGTCAGCGAGGCCTGTTTAATCTTGCTTCTAGTTCCCTGCAGTATACATACCAGAGAGGATACAGTGCAGAATAACCATCATAGTCCATCCTGCTACACCCATTTAACCAGGGAATTTAATATAGCATTAAAGTATTAAAAAAGCCAGGAAACAAATAAAATGTGTAAAAAAAAAAGATTACTCAGACATTAACATTAATAACTCAGGAAACTACTTACTACCCCTAGGTCAGGAGAAGCAAAAGGGAAAATCGTGTTACCCAGTGCCCACAAGCACCATGCTCTTGAGACTGTTGGAGCTGGCAGACTGCATGTGGGGATTAAGGAAAGTGAGGATTCTGGCTCACCCAGCCAAGAGGATAGAGGTGCTATTCACTGAAATATGCAGTGTTAGAGAAATATAATCAAGTCTTCTTTGCAGAAAGGTAAAAGTCTATGTACCAATCCCACTGGTGCTGCAGTGGACCAGGAACCCACAAACATAGCAGAGGGGAGCATGAACAGGCAGAAAAGTTGAAGAAGGCCAACTAACAAATAACCGACAAGGAAAATGTTTTGTTATTAAAAATATAAAAAAGATTAAGCAATTAACAAATTAGATTACTAGCAAGTCAATATTTTTGTGTTAATTTGAAATCTACAGTTATTAAAGTTTTAGCAATATTAACAAGCACTTAAAATTATTCCAATGGCAATGTACATTTATGTACACAATAATACCAAATTCCATGCAGATTGATGAGACTAGTGTTTGCCCTAGAAATTATAAACAGAACTAATGTGGAAACTTAAATATAAACATTGCAGGTCAAGAGGTAATATGAGATACTAAATGCTTTCACTAGTTAATCTCCATGAGAGTAAATATTCAGATAATGATTTCAATCATGCTCCTGAACAAGCAGCTCTGTGATTTAAATGTCTAAACTCAGCAGTTTTCCTGTTCATTTGCATTATCCAAAAAGACTTCTTCCTGCTCATAAAAGACACTTTGAAAGTAGGTCTTACTGATCTTGAATGCTTTCTAAAACTCATATTCTATGATATTGGACTCTATCTCCATCATAAGAGGTGATGAACCATGTCACCTGTATGCTCTCCACAAACATTCATTGAAAACCTACTACCTTACTATGCTCCATGTGTTGAGGGAGGAAAAAAGGAAAAAGTGAAATTGATAAATCTTTCTGCCCAATAGGTATTTCAGTCCAGTAGATAACTACTATATTTGAAAAACTCAAAGGAAACAGAATTGTAATGTTTGTTTGTTTGTTTTTTTAAAGAAGCTGGACTTTTTGGGGGGTAGGAGTTTATTAATTTATTTTATTTATTTTTGCTGTGTTGGGTCTTCGTTTCTGTGCGAGGGCTTTCTCTAGTTGTGGCAAGCGGGGACCACTCTTCATCATGGTGTGCTAGCCTCTCACTACTGCGGCCTCTCTTGCTGTGGAGCACAGGCTCCAAACGCGCAGGCTCAGTAGTTGTGGCTCATGGGCCTAGTTGCTCCGCGGCATGTGGGATCCTCCCAGACCAGGGCTCGAACCCGTGTCCCCTGCATTAGCAGGCAGATTCTCAACCACTGCGCCACTAGGGAAGCCCCAGGAATTGTAATGTTTAAAGAAGAGTAATGCTAAATGAGCCTGGGGAGACATATCACACCCAGTCATTCACGGCTAAGGGAGCAATATCAAAGAGTTTGGTCTTTATCTTAAGAAAGATAGGATGATATTAAAGAATATTTAATGATGTAGTGTCAAGATCAAATAAGTGTGCTTTGAAGGATCACTTTAGCTGCTATGCAGAGAATGGATTCAATGATGTTACTGCAGTGGTTAAGCAGAGAGACACTGGTGGAACTGACATGGACAAAGTGTTATGGGAAGGGAGAGTGGTAGGCAGATTTGAGACATTTAGTGAGTAAAATCAATATAAAGTGTTTATGGATTGGATGTGGAGAGTGGTGAAAAGGAAAGGAGGCACTGACTATAATGCCAAGGAATAAGACTGGCAAGAATGAATGAACACTGATACCAAACACTAGAGCAAAACACCTCATATCCTTTTATATTTGACTCTCATCCTCACTGCGACATCAGAAGGGGTTTCTCAAAGGCCCTTAATCATATTCTGTCTCCAAAACCAACAGCTATTTCTTGGTTTTCTTTCTTGGTGTTCTCTGAGCTATTAATAGGTACTCCTGGTTTCTCATATTTCTTTGGTCTGATTGTTCCCAATATTGAGTTTTCTTGGAGGATTTACTCTTAGCCAAATCTTTGGCCATGTTTCCTGTTTTCATTGATGGTAACACTAACCCCCCGCCCCAAGTACTGTAGTCAAAACCTTAGACTTGTTTTAACTCCTTTCTCTCCTGTCAAATTGGTTGACAAGTCCTATTGATTTTTACATCTAAAGTATCTCTCTAATTTTCTCATACTCTTCATTACATACCTCCATGTCTATAGCACTTTTCTCCTCACAGTTCCCACCAACTCAAAATCTATCCCTCTCCATTTCAGTTTATACATGGTTGACATATTAACTGTAGATATTGTCTTAATTTTCTGTTCAAAAAGATTGTTTCTCTGAGAACAAATTCTCTAAACCATCACCTACTATACAATGTTCTTTTTTCATCAGATACTAACTTACATTCCAATCTCGATGGAAACTACCCACTATACTAGCCATTCTAAGATTTACCAGTCCATATAAGACAGTATTATGTTTTAACAAGTACATACACATATACCCATGAAAATACTAGTTCCATCCATGAACTGAAATCGATGACTTAGGAAGAGAGGTGAAAGGGAGACATATTTTGTTGTTGAATCATTCATGTTTTGTACTGTGTAGTATGTAATACGTCTTAAAAATATTCAAGTCCTCTTTTCAGAATATAAAAATGCAATGGTGTCATTTTATTTCAATAGGCATAATATTTAAAGGACAAATTTAACCTTCAACAATATTCATACAGTGAAATTATACCTGCCTTTGCAAATAAAATCAAGTTACCTTAAACCCAAAGAATTTTGTGCTAAGCAGTCTTGGGAACCACAGAGAAAATATGTGATCTCATCATTTCTTGGAAATATTCCACCTTAGAAAAGCTAAGCCAATATCATCCATTTAGCTTACTCCTAAATTTTAAACTGGACCCAAGATTTATATTTATATGTAATTAGTGTATACTTACATAAAAACTGAGCAGTAGAGCGAGATAACTACCTGCCATGCCAACCTATTTCCTTTTTGCTCTTTCAACATTACTTCTGTTTTATTTTTTAGATAACATTTCAGTTTTCCTCTGGAAAATCAACTGTTTTCTTTTTTAGTCTGTGTGGTCTGAGATGAGTTGATCCTAGCTGTCTCGGGTGTATGAGTTTACGCAACAGGGAAACCAAGAATCAGTCAGTGAACTTGACTGTGATCAATTCACAGATGGGCAGAATGTGCCAATGAATCCGTTCCTGGGCTTTTGCTGCGATGTTTAAGAAGCACTCCTTCTGTGTTATTAAGCAAGTAGAATATAAGCTTAGAATTGCCCATTTCTTAACTGGGTTGTTTGGGGTTTTTTTTTTTTTTTTGAGATTCAGTTGTATGAGCTGCTTATATATTTTGGATATTAGCCCCTTGTTGGTCATATCATTTGCAGATATTTTCTCCCATTGTGTAGGTTGTGCTTTAGTTGTTTTTTTTTTGCGGTACGCGGGCCTCTCACTGTTGTGACCTCTCCCGCTGCGGAGCACAGGCTCCGGACGCGCAGGCTCAGCGGCCATGGCTCACGGGTCCAGCCGCTCCGCGGCACGTGGGATCTTCCCGGACCGGGGCACGAACCCGTGTCCCCTGCATCGGCAGGCGGACTCTCAACCACTGCGCCACCGGGGAAGCCCTGTATTTTAGTTTTGTTCATGGCTTCCTTTGCTTTGCAAAAGCTTTGAGGTTTAATTAGGTCCCATTTGCTTATTTTTGCTTTTATTTTTTGCCTTATGAGACATATCTAAAAAAATCTTTCTACAATTTATGTCAAAGAGTGCTCTGCCAATGTTCTCTTCTAGGAGTTTTATGGTTTCAGGTTTTACATTTAGGTCTTTAAACCGTTTTGAGACATTGCTTTTCGTTTTGGTATATGGTGTGAGGAAATGTTCTAATTCTTTTTCATGAAGCTGTCCAGTTTTCCCAGCACCACTTACAAAAGAAACTGTCTTTTATCCATTATATATTCTTGCCTCCTTTGTCGTAGATTAATTCACTGTAGGTGCATGGACTCTCAGTATATATGTAGGGTGCACTGTGGTGGCGTGACCGCAATCAGAGATGCAGGCAGTTTCTGAGGTGCTGCCTGATTATATACCAAAAATGGCCGCTGCCACCCTACTCAGGCTCCACCTCGGGACCAGGTTGCCTCTGCACCCCATGGTTGAGTCTTTTTCCTGGTCATGGTTGCCCCAGATCCAGTACCACACTGTGATACTGCGGTGTGCAGCAAGGTGGTCTCGGGACACCCAGCAGCCGCTAGAGCAGACCTCTCCTCCTCTTTGCCTCTGGGACTAGCCTGCACAGGCGTGAGCATGTGCTCCTCCCAAGCAGAGTCCCAGCTTTCCACAGCCCTTCCATTTGTCCCAGCAGTCCTCCAACCAGCCGAGGCAGCTTCTCTTCTCTGTGTAGGACCCCAGGACTGAGGTGTCCAACTTGTGGCTCGAAATGCTCATTCCCCAGGGCCAATCTCCACCCACGTAATCATCATTTTCCTCTGAGTCCCCTCCCAGAGGCCCAGGTCCCGATCAGGCACAAGCACACTTTTCTTCCCTTCCTGTCTGACTATGTGTATATCTTCCATACAGCCTTGGTTGTATAGGAGTCCTGCTGGTTTCCAGTTAGCTTCCAGTGAGAACTGTTCCTCATGTAGATGTATTTTTGACGTGTTCATGGTGGGAGGTGAGCTCCACATCCTCTTAGTCCACCATCTTTATCCTGCCTCCTACAGTGCACTATTTTTCATTACATTTCTTACAATTGTAACAAAATATTTCATTATTATTTATTGAAAAAATTATTATTTACAATTATTAACTCTACATTTGTTACTCTTACTAGGTTATAAACTCAAATGACAGCAGGGATCATATCTGCATTGTTTACTCCTCTCCCCAGTCCTAGCAGACAGACAAAATGAATTAAATAGAGTCAATTTCCAATAAACATTAAAATGCTTGGAAAATTGTATTTCAAATTCTGTTGTACTAAACACTTCAAGTAATGTTGATGGTAAACTGCCTCTTATTTTGTTGTTGTTGTTGTTATAAATTAGCTCAATATAGGGACCAGCACCTAAAACAGAATGTCAAGCCTTGATTACATTTTCTGACCAAGCCAACTTGTTTGAGTCTCATTTTTGGTAAGAATAATCTCAAGATTAAAAGTCACAAATGAGCTTTTAAAACTCTGAAAGTATATTGTCCAGAGAGAGGTCACATTTTAAAAAGAAATATTATATATGCTTCTATAACATGTTTTGAAATGTAAGTTTGAAGAATGTGTAATTTCTGGTATTGTTTTCTGTAAACGTTTAGATACTTTGCCCCTTCAAAATATATCCATAAGATTACACTTATCCCTTAATGCTTGTCTAAACGCCATTTATATGAATAACTTTACCTTTTGGTTTTCAAATACCAAGTTTTTTTCAATTATGTCCATATTGGATTTGATTTTTTGAATTGTGAATTTTAGCAATAGAAATAAGTGCCACGTTTCATGTGATAGCATTTTCATCATTATATCAGATAAATTTTGCCTGAACTTATATCTATTGTGGGAGGTGGGGAAGGAGAGCAGATGAATATTAAACATATTCAACATAGATACGTCAGAAAGATTTCTATGCAATTTGTTTGCATACTTCTAAAATTTTCAATATACAATCTTACATTCTCCATGGCTGACCTTTTGTTTCTTAAGTGAATTTTAATAAAAGAACTACTTCTATCTCATTATTCTTTATGCTATCCACCACCTGCTAGGATGAAGCTACAGAGCAAAAGCTTATTACCATTAAAATATGTCAGCATTAGTAAGTACCACTAGAATTTTACAACTTTTATAACATACAGCCATTTATTTAAAGTTGCAAGCAGATTTTCTTTCCTTATTCACATTTGGCACCCTTGTAAAAAAAACACTGTCCATAGAAGTAGATGTTTATTTCTGGACTCTCAATTCTCTTCCATTGGTCTATTTGTCTATAAAGACCAATATAGAGACATATGCCCATGTCACACTGTTTTGGTTACTGTAGCTTCGCAGCAAATTTTAAAATTGGGAAGTGTGAGTCCTCCAACTTTGTTCCTTGTAAATATTGTTTTGGTTATTTGGGCTCCTTAAGTTCCATATGAATTTGAGAATCAGCTTTTCCACTTAAATAAAAAAAAAAGCTTATCCCTAAGCTTAAACATTTTCAGTGTTTCATAATTGAGTGTGATGTTAGCTGTAGGTTTTCCATAAATGCTCTTTATCCTGTTGAGGAAATTTTCTTCTATTCCTAGTTTATTGAGTGTTTTTACATGAAAGGGTATTGGACTATCTTAAGTGTCTTTTTTTCAATCGAGTTTTTTTTTTCCTTCTTACTAGTAATGTGGTGTATTACACTGACTGATTTTCTTATGCTGAATCACTCTTTAAATCCTGGGATAAAGCCCACTTGGTTAGATTATATAATCCTTTTAATATGCTGTTGGATTTGGTTTGCCAGTATTTTGTACCTGTATTTATAAGGGAAATTGGTCTGTAATTTTTTTTCTGATTATGTCTTTAACTGGCTTGATATCACAGTAATGCTGACCTCATGGAATGAATTAGGAAGCGTTACCTTCTTTTCTATTAAACATTTTGTAGAATTCACCAGTGAAACCATTTGGTCCTGGACTTTTCTTTGTTTAGAGGCTTTTGATTACTAAACCAATCTCTTTGTTATAGCTCTGCTGAGATTTCTTTTTCTTCTTAAGTCAGTTTAGATTTAATCTGTCAGTTTAATTTGTTTTTAAGAATCTGTCCATTTCATCTACCTTCCCTAATTTGCTGACATACGGTGTTCAGAAAATTCTCTTATCATCCTTTTTACTTTTGGAAGGTTGGTAGTAATGTCCCCACTTTCATTTCTTATATTAGTTATTTGTGTCTCACAAGAGCTTCTGAAGTAACATTCAATGAAGTCTCAATTTTATGTCATCCTATCCAGTAAATATTAATGCAATTAAGAACATGTATTTTATCGTTCAGTGATGTAAAAATATGTGACATTTTTACCTCACTATGCCTAAGGAAATCATCAGAAATTCATATATTTAGTGAAAAAGATGTTTGTTTTAGAATCTTTACAATAGTAAACACAATCTAAATTACCAGCATTAGGAATTAAATAATACTAACTATGGTATCTCTTTGCAATGAAATATTATACAGATAACAAAAATATAACATTATATTTAATGTATTTATTGAAATGGAGAACCTCAAAATATAAAAAAAATTTAAAGGGATATAAAATGTTGAAAAGTTGTGGAAAGTACAAAGGTACCCCTAAGTTTTGAAAGATGACACAGAACATAGTTTTTGCTCTGATTTTCCTTGGTCTTACTGTCAAAGAGGATTCTGGACTATGGATAAGCTAAATATCTGACTTCAAATTCTCTACCTTAGGGAAAAGAATTCAGTCAAATGAAAAATACTCAATTTGCATAGGCCTGAACATGAGTCATGGTTCTATGAGTTGGCTAAACTATTTTAGCTTGTGCTTGCCTAATTTGTGTATCAGGCTATCAGGAGCACAGCATTTTCTCACATTTTCAAAATTATGTTTTCCTGTAAACTTGACCAGCCTCATTCACTCCTTCAGAATAGTCTAAATTGAAATTGTGGATAGTGCTTTAGTAGAAAGAGTGTGACTTTGGTTTTTGCTGATTTTTAAAATTTTAAATACTTAATTGTTAGGATTTTTAAATTTTACTATTCCTTGAGGCCTAATGGAATTTAGCACAACTACAATAAACAGAAACATAAAATTATCTAATTATGTTACATGTTTAGAAAAAGGCAAAAATACGTTCTTCTACTTAGACTGCATCAATGCCAGTGAAGCTTGCAATGATCAATCAGTGCCACTCCTGCCTTGGGCCACAAGGCTCTGGGGTTATATCCTCCACCTTGAAGAGAGAGCTAAGAACGGTATATTATCTCACCATTCCGCTCACTACGCCAAAGCTGCTCACCCCCTTTCTTCCCAGGCACCCTTCCTACATAAGCAGATCTAAAACTATTTGAGTGATGCTATTCCCACATTCATAAAACCTAGAGGATTTCCTTGCAGGAATAATTTGGACTTATTCTGCTAACAAATTTGTTATAATTTTCAAAATCTGTGAGCCCCAAGAAAATACTATTAAAGATATTAAAATATTACTACTATTTCTACTGCTGCTGCCACTGTTAATAAAAAAGCAAACATCTGAAATGATAAACAAGAGACAAAAGAATTCTTAGTTTCTATGATAGATACTGTCATTACCAAGCAACCATCTGGTCTACTAGCTTTCAGTTCTGGACCACAGAGGGCACAAAATGAGCCATGTACAGCATTTTCCTTTAACAAACAGCAGCACTGTTATCTATCACACCTATAAAGCTCTTAAGTGGCTCCTATGAGCTCTTTAAACTGATGGAAGTCTTGCCTTCCAGTTGAAGACATACTGCCTTAACACAAAGGCACGCCTGTTTAATATAGTTGAGTCAAAGGCCAAGGAGGAATGGCTTTAACTTTATTAACTTTCCCAGTAAAATGCAGGTCTAGAATTTTATGGCATACAGATGAGTCCAGGAATGGGAAGGGATTCCTGAAGAAAGGCCACAGAGATGACGGTGAAACCTGGTGCTGGTAACAGTGGACGTGTTCTAAATTTTTCTGTTTTTCCTTGGTGGAACTACATTTAACATTCAAAGAATGAGCTCTCTAAGCCAGGGCTATGGAAGTTCTAATATATTCTAAGGCGGGGGTATAAGTATTTGCGTAATTCAATATTTTTTCCTCATTTGTTTGCTCTACTCATCCCCATAGAAATTTTGCAAGGTTTACATGAGAAACCCCAATGTAAAGTATCTGTTGTATGAAGACCAAAACATTATCAAAATGGTATTTCTGGCTGGTCAGGTCACCACAGAGGTGACTGATTGGCAACCATGGCCTTTCTAATTGCTCTGCAATAGCTGAGTGGTTGTTTAACAAACTGCTTCATAAATGGTTTCAAGTATCCAAACTGAATAGTATCAGTTTAGTAAATGCACACCAATGTGGACAAAGAATCAAGCCTAGGTGGTCGACCTAAATGAGCTTGTATGATTTAAAGGAAAAGGAAGCACTAATTTTGGGGACTTATTATATGTTTGTCATTATGCTGAGCAATTCATTTTGTCATTTATTTCTCACTCAAAGACTGAAAAGTAATTTTTTAAAATTCCCATTCTACTCTTGAAAAACTTATACTCACAAGAGTTAAGAAATATGTCTGAGGTTACATGTTTTTTATGTGGGAGAACCCAGATTCAAACTGATCTGTTCCTTCCAAATCTAGTGTTCCTTATCTCACACTGTTTCTCACTAGCACTAATGTTCATGGCCAACTCAAAAGGGCATTATTATAATGAGGATGATGGATCTAAAGCCAAGTTTGAGATGGTACCCCTCACTATAATTCCCATTATGAACAAAAGAGCAAAAGAGCTGACTTTTTAAAATACCATGAGCTAAACATTTGACATGCATTATCTCATTCCTCTAACAATTCTATGTGAGTCCCTACTATTAGGTCCATTTTACAGATGAGAAACTGATATATAAAAAGATGAAGAAACTTACTGAAGGTCTTTTAGCCAGTACATGGTAACAACCCAAAGCCAGAACTGCTAACCATGCTGATGGGAGGTGGGCTGTATGTTTGTCTCCTTTTTAATAATTCTTTCATAGTAAATCTTTCATTAAATACTGTTTCTTGTCATTACTTTCACTGCCTCTTGTCATGCTCTATTATTGTAGTTCCTTGACAAAAATACAGAGCAGATATATCTTCTTAAAATGCCCAAATGATTACCCACAAACAAGAAATTTGATATTGACCTTTATCTCTCCCAATTAAGGCTATACCAGCATGAGAATTGGGTAACATAACTTTGTCCAATATCTCAGTTTCTATACATTATACATCCATATCTTTAAGCATTTTTCTTGATATAATTATGTTGACAAGTAAAAACTTTAAAGAAAAAAAGCATTTTAGTAAATGTTAGAAACAAAACATTCATTCACTCTGGGCTTAGTCAGAAACCAAAGTATGCTTTAAGTATTCCATCAAAGGTTGAACCCATGTACACTTACAGGAGGATAATAATTAAAGTTTCCTGTTAGTTAAAACTAAGATATGTTATTTGACATAATCTATCTGCTTATGTTACACTTTATTTTGTGCATGCTATTTAAAATCTATCTTTTACAGTGACCACAACTTTTTACTATGATATGCTCAATTTGTTTAAAAATTCTCAGATTTAATGCATTTGGTGTTACTTTATCACTAGAACTGTATAACAGAGAAGCAAAGTAACAGAATATGATTTAAAGTAAGAAAGCACTTTCAGAAATCAGGCAATAATGATGTTAGGAGGATATTCAGAAATTTTAAAATATACAAAATACAAAAGTAAACACAAATTACATTAATACAAATCTGCTCTACTGTATTTTATCAGTGAGTCAGAATTAACCTCATCAGTCTTTCCTTGAAACTATGCACCATCTAAATATGTGTTCACTGTATTTTTTTCTTGCAAACAGATTTGTGTATGGTCTTTACTACCCAAATAAAAACTATTTTCTTATTTATAAACAAAATCTGTGTGAAAATTGGAGCTTGCCTAAACCCACTGTAAAAGATAATTTTAGAAATAGCAGCTCACTTTAGATCACCATTAGGAAGCGGTAGAACTTTGTATGGGATGGGGGAGTGGAACGGTAAGCACTTCTGAGAGGATCTCAGGAAAAAACCTTGCTTAATTTACAAACAGGACTTCTGGGCTAAAAGAAACTGATAGCCTTAAAAGAAATCAGCTGAGAGCCCATTATAACTTTCAATAATGCTTATTTGATAAAAATTTGTCAACACAATGTAATACTTTATAGTTGGAAGAAAACAAGACATTAGAGTCAAAAAGACCATTTGTACAGATAAGGACATATCTGTTCTAGGAAGAGCAACAGGTGCAGAACTTTGTGCAGATAGAGTGTGTCTGCTGCACAAGGTTCAAAGCAAGCTGCCATAGCTTATTTGACTGCAAAAGTAGCTTTATTAACTTTTCTGACATCTCCATTGTACTGTGAGTGACCTGAAGGGAAAGACTCTCTTACTCATAGCTGCAAACCTAGAATAGCCTGGTCCATCATAGGAACCCAGTTAACATGTACAGAAAGGAAAGAATTAAGCAGGCTCCTCCTCTTGCTAAGAAACATAGACTATTCTGCAAACAATTTATAAAAAGGTTTTTTTGACAAGTGAATATATTGATCCAAGTCTGGAGAGGACCTGACAGAAGGAAGAAAGGAACAAGAGTTTAAAACAGTTGTAGTATTTTTTAAAAAATGAATGCAAGGCAATGGAAACAGGGCATAAATTAAAAAAGAAATTGGGGGAAACACCACAAATGTTACAAAGGTAAATTCTGTGACTGCACATGACTTAAGAGAATGAGGGAAAACATAAGAATGAGAATGACTCCCCAATACTGCCCTATAGAAAATCTTTTTCCTAAGCTCTAAATTTATATTTCCAACTACCCACTGTCTGAAGACTCCCAGACAATTCTGTCTCAGCATTCCCAAATTAATTTATTTTTAGACTCTTTCTCCATGTTCCCACCCACATAAATAGTCAACCTGTTTTGTTTCCCATTCGTGCCTCGTAACCAATACCATTGCCTCCCCAGTGAGTCCTCTCATTAATGCCATGAAAAAAGTCTGTAAGACAGAAAGCAAGAGTCTTTTTTCATTAAGTAGGGAAATAATAGCTTGTAAATGAGTTAAGTTTTTGAGTGACAGCTTTAGTTTTAAAAGTATAAAGAAGTTTATATGTGCTTATGTAGAGAGCAGGAGTATAGGAAGGAAGAAGAATATAAGAGCAAAGAAGAAAATACAATAAAATGGACACAAACAATGCATTAAATTCCCAGGTAACAATAAGGGTCACAAGCAGACAAGAGATTTGCCATTCTCTTTTCCCTTTAGCTATTTGGCTTAAAAGAAGAAAAGACTGAGTACCAGGATCTAGGAGGGGAGTACCTAAAGGCCGTCTGTGAAAGTATAAAACTCTTGCTCTTAACACAGACGAGATGACTTGCACTATACAGGAAAGGATCTTGAGGAAAGATCATTAAAAACTCCAGAATTGGTATTTTTCTAAAACCCTAAGAGCCAAACCATTTGAGACCACCTATCTATGTCTGTTAATGACTCTGTGATATATCTGAATCTCAAAATAAACATCATAAGGAAGATACAAGGAAAAAGGAGAAGAATGATTCTAAGAAATAGGAAATATGGGGGATATTGACAAAGATGTCATAGATGCTTCACCATCATCATCATCAATGGCTTTATTGATACTGCCAAAACTTAATAAAAAATGAAAATAAAATATGAAAAAAATTCTACTCATAATAAAACCAAAAACATAAAACGTCTAGGAATAAACAAAACATGTAATATGCAAGAGCATGGAAGAACTCTAGAAAGCAATACTGAGGGACAAGAAATAAGCACAACAAACAGAGTCATATATATGACCTGAAATTTGAAGACTTAAGCATTGCAAAGATGTTGTTTCTCTCCAAATCAAACAATAAAATTAATCTAATCTGTCCCCAACTAAATACTGAATTTTACTGGAGTATGAAAAGCAATTCTACAGTTTATTTGACATAAAATACAAAAACATTAAAAAAAAGAAGAAATGTGGGAGGAACTGTCTTTCTTGAAACTTAACTTATTTAAAAACAAGGATAATTAAGGCATAAAATTTTAGCATATGAATGAAAATGGAATAAGAAGATCGTGTGTTTATGTATGTGTATATATACCCTAGGGAGTAATACACACACACACACACACACACACACACACACACACACACACACAGAGTATGAATTTAGAATATGATTAAAGTGACTTCTCCAAGAAGTTCATAATGTGTTATTAAGTGGTATTGAGATGATAAACTCATGTGTATAAGAAACAAAACAACCAAACAAAAAACTTAGATCTTATTGTATTAGTTTTCTAGGGCTTTTATAGCAATGTACCACAGACCGGGTAGCTTAAACAACAGAAATAATTTTTCCAACAGTTCCAGAGGTACAATATCAGGGTATAAACCCTGTTGATTTCTTCTGAAATCTCTTTCCGTGGCTTGTAGTTGGCTACCTTCTCCCTGTTTCTTCACATAGTCTTCCCTCTGTGTCTGTGCCTAATCTTCTCTTCTTACAGGGCCACAAGGTCCATTGGATTAGATCCTACCCATATGATCTCATTTTACCTTATTTAAGGCCTCTCTAAAAAGGCCTTATCTCCAAATGTAGTCACATTCTGAGGTACTGAGGGCTAGGACTTCAACATATGTATTTTGGCGGGACACAATTCAGCCCATAACACTTATATAAAATGCATTTTAAAGAATTAAGGAATTTTTTTTTTCAAAAAAATAACTAAAACAGTACCCTTTTGACCTCAATGCATAGGTTTCAGAGAGTCTATGGACTTCCTGAAGTGTCGGGCAAAACTTTCTGTGTTTGAGCATTTGTGCATATTTTTGAGTGAGAGGCTTTATCTTTCATAAGCTTTATGAAAGTAGCTGTAATTAAAATTTTCTTTAAAGTTTAGAACATTAAACTAGCGGAACATATAAGTGATATTTACATAATATTGAAGTAGGTAAAGACTCCCTAAGCTTAACAGCAAAAGCACTTACCCTAAAGGAAAATATGGATGGATTTGACTATGTAAATATTAAACAATTTTTATGGAGAAAGAAACTGTTAACAAAGTTAAAAGTAAAATCCTGCTGGAAATAATTATAGCATAGATAGGGAGGTAGCATAAAATGGAGTTAAGCATACAGGTTTGAAATGGGATACACACACACACACACACACACACACACACACACACACACACACCCCTTTAATATTACCCTATGACTACTATGTGACTTTCCAAAGATTGTTTTTCTCTCATTCTTTCTTTAAGTCTAAAATGGAGATCATAATACTATTTTATAGGGTTATCAAGAAAATTATACAGAATAAAATTTGTAAGAAGTTCATGCGACTTGCATGTAGTATGAATCAATAAATATTAAGAAGGCAAAGATTCTATATAGCAATATAGATAATTGTATAGGATTCTTTTTAAAAATATGAAAAAAAATAAACACCTTGAAGAAAAATTGACATCAGACATGGACAGAAAATCTAGTAAAGTTGCGCAAATGGTGAAAATATCAAGAAACAACATGCAGCCTCACACTCAGAATAGCAAACAGGCCAGTACAAGTGGCTTAGAGATGGTTCTAAATAGAACCTAGTTCATACATTATTAATGGATAATGCCTAGCATATGATAAGTATTTAATAAATAAGTATGAAATAAATAGTTCTTACTTTAAAAATATTAGGTAATAAATTTAGCCCATATTAATGTTTTAGAAGTTAAGAAAAATAGAATAAACCATATGAATAAGTAAGATTAAAAGAGAACTAATTTTAAAGGAAATAAATGCATGAAGCAAATGAGAAGACAGGATTTAAAAGGAACTCTTAAAAAAAAGAGCGCCAATCAAGACAGTAGAATGACTTATAACAACTCCAAGTTACAACAGGCTAAGTATTTATAACAGAAACTCAAAATGGTAACGCTGTAAAATATTCCACAAAAAGGAGAAGGGTGGTGGGAAAGGAAGAATCAGTTGGAGTCAATACTCATAAAAGTAGAATGAGTTTGTCAAAGTCTCATGTTTTGGAGAGTCCCACTCCTAGGGAAGGTGGAGAACCTCAGCTTCTTTCCCCATCCTCACTCATCCTTTCCCATGACTCATTCTCCTTTCAGCTCATATTGTCATCGCAGGTGCTATGGCTCTATAATTAAAATAGGGTCAACTGTGTCACTTGCAGATGGCACAGACAGCCCAGGATCTCACCTTCCAATATGGCAACCTCCTCCTTCATATGTTCAAAAGTGATCCTGATTGGTTCATTGTGAGAAGGAAATTAGATGCCGTATGTGAATGCATTTTAAAATTAAAGTGCAATAGAATATTTTAACATTATAAGTAATTATTTTGAAGGGGTGATTCAAAAAACATCTGACCATTGAGGTTTGAAAAGGTTCTGTTTAATGACTCAAACTCCTGAGACTCTCACTAACATTTAACCTCATCATTTATCTCACAGCAATGTATCATCATCACTCCACTTACACCTATCTGGAGAACTGGGATGCCAGCCTTCCATAAAGAGCGTAGCAGTTCAGGAACCCCTGAAATCCTAGCTGACAAAAAAGGATAATGAGGCCACAAAACTGCTAATACTCCTATACTGGAAGATCCGAGTATACACTGATGTTTAAACATCAATGTTTAAGATCCGAGTATAAATCAATTAAGCATCTATGTTTTTGGTCCAATCAATTAGAAGAAAAAATAGATTACCATGGAGTAGGAATAGGGAATGCAAGAAAAGGAAGGAAAAGTAAAATATGTGGACCCACATCACAATAGCAAGAACGTTATGTTCCAAGCCTCTAAGAGGGGAGTACAATAATTGACAGTTTTCACTCATAGGAGATCAGAGGAAAAAGCCACCTTAATTACATCGCTTAAGCCAGCCTCCTAACTCCCAGACTAGCTTCCCTTCCCCTAAGAAATGCCACTTCCCATTAGCCCCCATGTTTGTTAGTCTGAGTGTTTTACAAAGTGGACCATCGCATCCAGGAATTTATGAAACAGATTTTTGTCATAAGATTGGATCACTGTAAGCAGATGGGGTAATGTGAAGCTTCAAGTAACAGAAAGAGAGCTCCTCCTAAATTATTCATAGGAAATATGCCTCCAGACTGAAGAAATATCCCACGTGAGATGAACCCACATCAGCACACACACCTGCTCTATTTTTATTTTTCACTTTGGTTTGGCACCTTACACACACAAAGTCTCTCTGAGATTACTATGGTTTGGTTGATTGACAATCACTGATATTCCATCATTGAAATAAGAACTACATTAGCCATGCCTTTGATGTGCCCTGCATAAAGTGGAGATGGCAGAATATGTCCCTGAATATATGTAGCTTACATCTAACTGTGACAAGATACAGGTTTCTTCTACACTCTGAGTTGCATTACTTGAAATGTTAATTTTCATGAGCTGAGATTGTTTTTAACCCACCAAATTAATTTTCTCAAACAGTACAGTTGATAATCTTAATAATATAAAACTCTCCTCATTATTTTTCCAAGTTTAATTTTGCCCTATTTACAGCCCATTTAGATAAAGCAAATTAAAGAGGCCATTCTTTTTGTGTATGTGTGCTAGACTGTACACTAGCATGTAAATGAGGAATATCTCAGCTAGGCAGGCAATTATTCATACTGAATATGTATTTGTGTCTAAATATTTATAAATGTATACATACCTTACTGCCACTTTGCAAAAAATACACCTGAATTTATTCTTAGGTGGGCTCAAGAAGACATTTTTCTTTTAATTTCTCTCAGAAGTAAAATTGTCTAGCTCCAGAATGTTGCTTACCATTACTGGTTGTGGCCTTAGGGACTGTTACTTTATTACCTTTCTGAACTGTACTTCAAAGAAATTAATTAATTGATGCTCTTAGCAGCCTCATCCTGACAAAAACATATGATACTCAAATGTTAAACATGGAACCTCAGATGAAACTGTCAAGAAAAAGCTGAAAGTGGTTATTAATATGGCTTTTGATAAATATCTGCTCAGCCTCACACTGTGCCTCGTCTGTTTTCATCATGGAGAGTAGTTAATCTGATTGATGAAGATCCTGGTTCAGACTGTCTCCCATGCTGAGTTGAATAACGGCACTTTATTTTTCCAAAAAAATTTCTTATTCTCAAGTGGAGATGTCTGTGCTTTCTCATTTGATTGTCTTCAGGAGCACAAACTTTAAGTGGGGTCCCTGACATTCCCTAAGAAGGTAGGAGTCCCTTACTGTCACACAACCCCATAAACATGAGAGATGGGGCTGGTTTCCAGGCCCTAGCTCTTCGCAAAGTGAGGGTTAATGAGAATGCTGTCAAGTACTCACGCTAACCCTCCAGGCATAGAAGAGCAAGCCCATCAGGACAAATCAGGCAGCCGGCACACATAGGCTATAAGCTTGGCTCATTATCATTATCCACCATCTCCCATGAGCCGTAACTTTTTTTTTTTTATCATAATTCAAATAGTTCCAATTCTAGTTAAGCACAGTCGCAATGGCTGACACAATAGAGAATGGGCTGTGCATCATGGCATTCGTGCTCTAGCTATGGTGGAGCCTCTTAAGTTCCCTCTTCCCACCTGAATTGCTAAGTGTTGGCACTCATCACTGTCCCCAACTTAGTGAAAAAGAAATCTAATGCAAGAAGATAATTCAAAAACTAGTCTGATTGGAAGCAGTAAAAGATCAGTTTTTAAATAATCTCTTAATATCAGAGTAATGGCTAATTAGGGAAATTCAAGAAAAGAATGGAAAACTTTTCTTTTTTTGTAGTCAACCCTTTTGGATAACAAACATGATCAAACTACGAATCAATGCTTGAGTGAAACAGAGAACTCGGTGCTGAAGTCTCCGTTCTTTTGGTAAAAGGTCTACAATCACGCAGGCATCTACGCTGTTGCAGTGAGTTCATTATCACAAATCAAGCAGAACAATTGCTTGACATTTTATTTGTTGATGCAGACTTCAACATCCTTGTGCACCATCTAGATATGTAACTTGGACCTTAAAATTCTGGAAGCTATGCACTCTAACTTGTTCAACAGTACCTTTTCTGTATCAGTTAATAAAGGATTGTTGGATAAGAAGCTTCTCTTCCGTTATTTTCTAAATGCCCTTCTAAATGGTATGTGTGTATAGGTTCATAAACTTCATATATATGTAAACCCACTTGCACACAGTCTCTAAAACAATGTGCATCTTAAAGAAATCAGTACTACTTTACATTAACTAATATTGAGTGGATAAGGTCAACACACTCTGAAATAAAACTGGCCTCTTTCTTAAACATATCTCTTACTGATTAGGACTTTTTGCTCTCCATATTAACCTTAATCAACTGGCTGGAGATAGCATTTGCTAGTTTTCTCCACTATAAAGTCATTTTTTCCCCTCCCTTCTACAATGTATTCTTTGGAAGGAAGTCACAATGCACATTCCACCCTCAGTGGGTGGGGAGTTATGCTTCATCTCCTAGAGGGCTAAGTATCTACAAAAATTATTTGGAATTTTTCTGCATTGCAGGTTTGTCTATTCTCCCCACTTATTTATTCAATTATTTATTTATGTCAAGACTCATGGATATTTATTTCATAATTTCAGTTATAAATTAATTATACTTTATTTTTTTGCTCAAATTATTTCAGCTTTGGCCGTTGGGAGTGCTTTCAATTTATCTCTAGCCATCAGGAGTGCTTTGAATTTATTTCAGTGTCATTTTGACATAATTCTGTCACTGTAGATTTTGTGGGGTTTTGGGGGGAGTTGGGCACACTCCCTTACTTTCTAATACTACAAGATGCTCCAGGCTCATCTTGTATATTTCCTATCCCTATTCCTAGAATCAGCCATATCTCCAAGGAGATCCAGTACCATTTTTGAAGACTGGTATTAGAAACCAAGATCTAGGTACTAGGACTATTGGAAATTATGGTTTAATTGAAAAATCTCCATTTCAAAAAACCAATTGTTATTTTGTATGTCTCAGATGATATCATCTTAAAATAAATTGGGCATGGGGAGCAGTGTGAAACCTTAGGGGAAATTTAAATCATATATTCAATGATGTGACAACCCACAAAACCTGTGTAAGTGTTTCTCCTTGTAGAAGAGCACTTAAACACTGAAATACTATATCTAGCCAAAAAGAATATGTTTTATGAGGTATTGTTTCATTTTAGCATTTGACTGTTTTCTTAAATTAAATGTTTAAAGTTTATTCATTTAAACTTTAATTCCAAGTTAGTAGAAGAGGTAGGGGGTAGTGGGTAAGACAGGATGAACATTAGTGACTATCGGAGAAATTAAAAATGGAATTAAAGAACCTTGATAATGCCTTTTTAAAATTAAAATCAGTAAATTTAGTTGCATTATAAAGATGTTGTTTTACAAAAAAGATAATTTGGAAAGCTTTTCTTTACAATCAAATACTTCTTAGATAAACATACAAGATTCCATTATTCCATCAGAGTAATTTAAACCTTGAAAATATAAAGTTCGTATCAGTGGCAACAAGTTACTTAGTTTCATCCAAAAAGGATACCCTTTCCCCAAAACCCAGTCTGTTAAACCAAATGTTATTCATTCAAGAATGTGGAATTTAACAAGTGATAAAAAGGCCAGGATACTTCACTCAGGAGTCAAAGGAGGTTTCCAGTTTTCATTCATTTTTTACAACAAAAGTACAGCTGAAGATATATAGAGAAATGCAAATAGAACCAGTGTCAAATGTTTATTAAGAATGATATACACTGTATTTTATGAATACTTAGCTAAATAAATTGGTAAGGCAGAACAAGAACCTAAGAGATGACTCTGAGGAAGACAGAATAAAATTTTTTATATTTCATTTGAACTAAAAATGTTTCTTAAAAATAGTATGAATTTTAGTTCAAACTGTTCTTGTTCTGTGAAGCTTCTTTGACTACTTCAAATGTATACAGCATATATATAGTATTAAAATATACAGTATACCCTGTATTTACTGATTTTTATATTATTTAGCACATTGAATTATAATTGTGTTTTACATGTCTATTCTCTCAATTAAATTTATTTAATGTGCTTTCAACAATATTTATGAAGAATTTACGATAGTTTTATGTAATGGTTAAGAGTACAGGCTCTGTAATTAAAATGCTACATTCGGATCCTGAATCTACTACTTACAAAGTGTGTATTGACCTTGGGCAAGTTGATTCACTTTCCTGAGTCTTAATTTCCTCTTGTAAGAAAGGGTATCATATCAGGATATGTCATGTATTTATCATTTATAGCATATGATATGTTATCATCATAGTTCTAGATGAGAAAATGCTCTGTATATTCTGGAGATTCAGTGCTAACATCACAGTTACTGCCCTCATGGAGTTTTCATTCTATTGGACAGCAGACGAGTAAAAAGCAATTTTAATATACTATTATGATAAGACATACACAAAATACTAAGAACATACATGAATGGGCAAGTCACATAGAATTTGGGGATTTAGGGAAGTCTGACCCTTATTTCTTTCCTATTAATAGACAATTGGACTAGTTGACGTTCAGGTCAACTTTCAGCTCTCTTTGTATATAGCACAATACCAGGGACAAAAGGCCAGGAGTACAGCCACAGTTGTTGAGATTTTGGTTCTCTCTCTCATAAATAACAAAGGTTACCAAAACTACAGTTGAGGAGGCCTGTGAAATTGCAAACTTTCCTTGATTTTGTTTTTATAGAAGCTTTTATACTTCTAAGATGGGAATTTTCACTTGGGCACTTCATAAAAATCCATCTGTTGATGAGTTAATGCTTCAGACAGCTGATAGCTGATCTCCAGAGTTGTTCTCTATCTACTCATCATTTCGTCCTATCAGACCTCCAGTTTCATGATCCTGCACAATTATACCTTAAACCAAATGTAGTTAGACAGTAATGCACAGCTTGCTGAAATAAACCTTCAATGTATAGTAATGGTAAAGAAACATTTGTAACTTAGTGATTTTAAATCAAAATATTTTTATTTAGGTAAATATAAGTCTATTCAAATTGCCTGTTTCTTATGCGAGTTTTGACAAATTCTACCTTTCAAGGAGTTGGCTCATTTCATCTAGGTTATCAAATCTGTGGTCAGAGAGTTGTTTATAAATGCTGCTAAATTTTGTTGATTATTTTTTGCAGCTATGTTCATGAGATACCTTGACCCGTAGTTTTGTTTTCTTGTAATGTCTTTTTCTGGTTTTGGTAATCAGGGTAATGCTGGGCATCAGAATGAGTTGGCAAGTATTCCTCTGCTTCTATCTTCTGGAAGAGATTGTAGAGAACTGGTATAATTTATTCCTTAAACGTGTGGCAGATTTCACCAGTGAACCCATCTGGGCCTAGTGCTTCATATTTTGGAAAGTTATTAATATTGGTTCAATTTCTCTAATGTCCATCCAACTGTCTATTTCTTCTTGTGTGAGTTTTGAGAGACTGTGTCTTTCAAGGGATTTGGTCCATTTCATCTAGATTAACAAATTTGTAATCACAAAGTTCTTCATATTATTCTGTTATTATTCTTTTAATGTCTATAGTATCTGTAGTAATGTCCCTGCTTTCATTTCTCATATTAGTAATTTGTGTTCTCTTTTTTCTTAGCCTAACTATAGGCTTTTCAATTTTATTGTTTTTTTTTTTCCAAGGAACTACCTTTTGGTTTTATTGATTTTCTCTAGTGATTTCCTGTTTTCAATTTCATTGGTTTCTACTCTAATTTTTATTATTTTTCTTCTGCTTACTTTGGATTTAATTTTAATTCTTTGTCTAGTTTCCTAAGCTGGAAATTTAAGTTCTTGATTTTAGATTTTTCTTCTCTAATATATGCATTCAATGCTATAAATTTCCCTCTCAGCAGTTCTTTTACTGCATCCCACGAATTTAATAAGTTGTGTTTTTACTTTCATTTAGTCTCAATATTTTAAAATTTCTCTTGAGATTTCTTCTTTGACCCATGTGTTATTGAGAAGTATGTTGTTTAATCTCTACATATTTTGGGATTTTTTAAAGCTATCTTTCTGTTATTAGTTTCCAGTTTAATTCTACTGTGTTCTGAGAGCAGACATTGTAAAATTTTTGTTCTCTTAAATTTGTTAAGGTGTGTTTTATGACCCAGAATGTTATGTATCTTGGGAATGTGTCATGTGAGCTTCAGAAGAAGATGTATTCTTCTGTTGTTGAAGTAGTCAGTAGGTGTCAATTATATCTAGTTGACTGATGTTGCTACTGAGTTCAACTATGTCCTTACTGATTTTCTGCCTGCTGAATCTGTCCATTTCTGATAGAGAAATGTTAGAATCTCCAATTGTAACAGTAATTCATCTATTTCTCCTTGTAATTCTATCAGATTTTGCCTCACACTTTTTTAAAAATTTGATACTGTTTTTTTCCTTGTGGCTACATTTATAAAATATATATTTTTTTAAGTATAGTTGATTTACAATGTTGTTGCCTCACACGTTTTGATCCTCTGCTGTTAGGAGCATACATATTAACGACTGTTATGTCTTCTTGAAGAATTGAACCCTTTATCATTATGTAAGGCCCCATTTCACCCTGATAACTTTCCTTGCTCTGAATCTTCTTTTTCTGAAATTAATATAGCTACTCACACTTTCTTTCAGTTAGTGTTACCATGGCATAAATTTTTCTACCCCTTTAATTTGAATCTACTTATATAGTTATGTTTAAATTGGATTTCTTATGGACAACATATAATTAGGTCTTTTTTTTTTCCTATTTTTTGACCAGGCCACACGTTATGTGGGACCTTAGCTCCCTAACCAGGGACAGAACCCGTGTATCCTGCAACAGAAGCGTGGCATCTTAAACACTGGACCGCCAGGGGGTTTTGATCTACTCCAACATCCATTGTATTTTAATTAGTATAGTTAGACCATTGACATTTAAAGTGGTTATCGATACTAGTTGGATTAATATCTACCATATCTGCTACTGCCTTTATTTGTTGCCCTTGTCCTTCATTCCTATTTTTTGTCTGCTGCTATCTTTCTGCCTTTTGTGGTTTTAACTGAGCATTTCAAATAATTCCATTTTCACTCCTTGTTTAGCATATCAGTTATCATTCTTTTTTTTTACCTGTTTTATTGGTTGCCCTAGAATTTATAATATGCATTTACAATTAATTCAACTCCTCTTTCAAATAACTCTATACCACCTCATGGTAGTGCATGTCCCTTTTAATAATTCTAATTCCCCTCTCCTATTTCTTATATCATTGCTGTCATTTATTTCATATATACATAACCTTAAATAGGCTTACTATTACTATTCATAAGTATAGATAATTGAATGTAGTGTTGCTATTTTTTTGAACAAACTGTTATCTGTTAGATCATTTAAGAAAATAAAAAATTATACTTATTTCTTCAATCCTCTTCCTTTCTTTATATAAATCCATTTCTGACCTATATCATTTTCCTCCTCTCAAGAACTATTTAATGTTTCTGTTTTTTTTTAATTTTTTTAATGTTTCTGTTCTGTTTTGGTTTTTTTTTAACATCTTTATTGGAGCATAATTGCTTTACAATGGTGTGTTAGTTTCTGCTTTATAACAAACTGAATCAGCTATACATATACATATATCCCCATATCTCTTCCCTCGTGTCTCCCTCCCTCCCACTCTCCCTATCCCACCCCTCTAGGTGGTCACAAAGCACCGAAAAGACAGGCCTACTAGCAACAAATTTCCTCACATTTTGTCTGTAGAAGTCTTTATTTCTCCTTCACTTTTTTTAGTGAGATGCAGTTGATATACAATATCACTTCACTTTTGAAGAATAATTTCACAGGGTAAAGAATTTTTTAATTATTTTATCTCTCAACACCTTAAATATTTCACTCCACTCTCTTCTTGCTTGTGTAGTTTCTGAAAAGCAGTCACATGCAATTATTATCTTTGCTCCTCTATAGATAACTTTTTGTCTCCTCTGGCTTCTTTCAAGATTTTTTAATTCACCTTTGATTTTCTGTAGTTTGAATTTGATATGCCTAGGTATAAATCTTTTTTGCATTTATCTTGCATTTATCTTATCATTCATCCTGGATCTATGGTGTTTGACATTAATTTGAGGAAATTCTCAATCATGATTGTTTCAAATACATCTTCTTTTCCTTTCTTTCTTCCCCTTCTGGCATTCCAATTATACCTATGTTACACCTTTTGTAGTTGTCCCACAGTGCTTGTGTAATCTATTTATATGTTTTTAGTATTTTTTTCTTTTTGCCTTTCAGTATTAGAAGTTTCTGTTGACACATCCTCAAATTCACAAATTCTTTCCTCAGTTGAAAAATTATCCTTATATTTTTGCCCATCAGAGGCATCCTTCATTTCTGTTACACTGTTTTTAATCTCTGGAAATACTTATTCTTTCTTAGAATTTCCAACTCTCTGCTTACAGTACTCATTTGTTCTTGCATGCTGTCTCTTTTATCCATTAGAGCCCCTAGCATAATAATCATAGTTGTTTAAGTTCACATTCTGATAATTCTAACATCCCTGTCTTATCTGAGTCTGCTTCTAGTGCTTTGTCTCTTCAAACTGTGGTTTTGACCTGTGGTATGCCTTGTAAGTTTGTCTTTATAGTCAAACATGATGTACTGGGTAAAAGGAACTGAGGCAGATAAGACTTTATTTAACATGGTGGTAAGTATGGGATGAGGGGAAGCATTCTATAGTGCTATAATTAAATCTTAGTCTTTTAGTGAACCTATGCTTCTGAACTGTGAACTTCACAACTGCTTCTCAGGTTTTCCTTGTCATTTTGTGGGACACTATGCCTACAGTGGGCTTCCCCGACATGGAAAGTTACAGTGCGCTGAACCTTATTTCCCTTCCTCCACGTGTAAGGATATAGTGAGCAGGTGTTGAGCATTTCCCTTTCACTAGATCAGTTTGACTCTGATAATACTTCAGTAGTCTAGGCCCTTAAATAGCTTCTTCTAAGGGAAGGTTTTGTTAAGAAGGACAGGATGCTCTGGCATATTTCAAAATGGATCCTGTCCCCTCTTGCTGGAAGCATGAGGGTTTCTTCCCAATATTCACCATGAGAACTTAGTATAGCTCCGGGAGGTAAAACTCACAGAGCGTATCTAGTCAATCCCCACCACCTCCCACCCCCATGACTGGGTCCCCCTGTGGTTTTTACCTCTCTGAGTTTTCCACCCTGAGTCCCAACAACTTGTCAACTACAGTTCAGATTTTCCTATCCCAGTACTGCTTCCTGTGGAGATTTCTGCTTGAGAATTTAGGCTCCAGCAAGTTGTGATTCTTCATGTTTCCCTGTCTGTCTCTCCAATTTGGTGGCAGTGATTTGCCCTGCGACCTCACTTCTTGGAATAATCTGAGAGTTGTTGATTTTTCAGTTTGTTCAGCTATCTACTTGTTAGGACACAGTGACAATTTCTAAGCTCCTTATGTGCTGAACTGAAAACTGGAAAATTATCCTTATATTTTTGTTACTCTCTTTAAGATAGAATACAACTGAATTTTTAAATCCTATCTGGAATATTGTCTTTTAATTGCAAATTTTTGTAATTATTGATACGCTTAGATTTATTCCTCACATTTTCTCTACTCTTTTTCTTGTTCCTTTTTCCTTTCTTCCTCCTCTGTTTATTTTGATGTATTTGTTATTTTTCATTTCATTTTGGATACATTCGATTTCTATTCTTTCAGTGATTTTGGCATTATATTTAACAAAAGTTATATTTTCAGTATCTACATGCTCCTTTTAAGCAATACAGGAAAACAAATCACTCTCTCTCACCACCTCCCTAACTTACAAGGTAATGTTGTTCAGCATTTTAGTTATATCTTTTTTTCATATAACACTGTAAATGTTAAACTTTGTTTTTCATGCAAAGTTTATATATAACATACATATTAACCAGTTCCTGTGTGCATCATTTATTCTTGCTTCTCAGCCTTTCCGAATTAAATCAAATTCCTTCTCCATGAAATATATTCTACAGGAAGAATTTTTGGTGTAAGTTCTATTAGTGTTAAATGTTTCTACTTCTGTTTGTCTGAAATTGTCGATTTTAAGCCCTAATTCTCAAAATATAACTTTGCTTGTTATATAATTTTAGGTTACAAGTTATTTTTTTTTATCAGCACACAGAAAATATGATTTAACGGTCTTCTGCTGTGAGTTGGGTTGCCAGTTTACTTAAAAATAAACTGGGTGTTTTTTCCTTTTAATTCCTCTCTGACTTCTAAGAACTTAATTTTATACCTGGTGTTCTAAGTCTATGATATGTTTGGATTGGAGTATCCTTTTATTTATCTTGTGTGAAATAGTTAAATCTAGTGGGTCTCCTGAGTCTGTGTTTTGTTGTCTTGGTCATCAATTTTTACTTTGAATACTGTCTCTCGTATGTTTTACCTATTCTTTGTTGATTAGATATGTATTAGACATGCTCATCCTAATTTCAGTGCCTTCTAACCTCTCCATATTTTTCATCTCTCTTTCTTTCTGTGCTGTTTTGCAATTCCTCCCTCTGAATTTCACAAGCTTACTAATTCTTTCTTTACCTGGGTAACTTTGCTGTTTAATCCATCCATACCATTTTTAATTTTTGTATTTTCCATTTCTGACATATTTTTCTCTTTAAAATATTGAATTTATCATAATATTGCAATATTTGAATACGTTATAGATTTACTTCAGGTATCAATTGTTTTTGGCAGCTCTAGTCATAGAGGCTAGGTTCCTCCCATATTTTGTGATTCTCATCTCTGGTTGCATTTTCTTGTACTTTATGTTAATATTTTAAGTTGTGTATTGAAAATGCATTCCTCCAGAGATGATACGCTTTTGCTTGCCAGGCTTCTGAGAGCACAACAAATTCAGGGCCACTTTTTTTTTTTTTTTTTTTTTTTTTTATTCAGGGCCATTTTTAAAAATATTTTAGATTACAGTTGTTTTTTGTTTTGTTTTTGTTTTCACCAGATATGAACAAATCTCAAGTGAGATCCAGAAATTGCTTTCAAATACTCAAAGTGAAGTTCCTCCCACACGTCCCCATCTAGCACCAAGTTTAAATAGACACATTTTGTTTATTTTCCATTTGGGAGGTAAGGTTATTTTTAGTTCTCTCTTATATTGAGTTTGTACTCATCTGGGGTATCAGCTTTATTCCAGTGTCTTCAATTAGGTTTTCTACTTGGGCAGGTTCTAGGATTAGTCCTCTGACCTCTCCCTACCTCACGGTTATCAAAATAAGCTTCATTTATCACCAGATTTCAGGAGGAATCTACAGGTTCAAAACTGGCTTGAGTGCACCCTTACCTTTATGGATTCCAACATTCATGCTGTCTTTGCCTTTTGAGGATTCTTCATTTTCTAAGAAATTTTCTTTCAAATTTGTCTGTTTGTTTATTAGCATTTGTTGTTTATGTTACTGCAACTGCTGTTTTCAGGGAAATGCTTATTCAGGTTACCAAGTTATCCCAACTGCAGAAACAGAAGTTCCCATTCTTTCCTTAATCTCTCTCTTAATCTCTAAGTATCAGGATTTTATGCCCACAAATCCACTGAAACCACCCTTTTCAACGCCAAAGATTCCCATGTTGCCAAACCCAAATTTTATTCAATACTTGTTACTCAACGCTCATCATCATATGACACTGTTACACTTCATTCTTTCTGAAATGCTTTTTTCCATTGGTTTCCAGGTATCACACTTCCATGGTTCTCGCCTTTTCACACATATTGCTCCTTCACAGTCATCTCTTTCATCCTCCCCCCTTTATTCTTTAGAGCATATTCAATCATAAATTGAAATGATAAGAGTTATTTTCATTCGTGTTGTAGCTCCATTACATTTAGACTCTTAACCATCTTGTTTATTGCTATATTCTCGAAACCTAAAATAAGGTCTGACACACAAAAAAAAATAGTGCACCAGTGTGAAAAGCAGCTTAGCTAGTGCTTTAAGGGCAGTGGGGACTCTAGGGCCAGACTGGGCTCAAATCTTCATTCTACTGTGTGCTACAAACAAGTTACCAAATCTTCCCATAACTTACTGTAAAATGTTACTTAACTGTAAAATGGAGATAATAATAGTATCCACCTTAGGACTAAATTGAGTCAACAAAAGTGCTAGAGCAGTTCCTGGCATAAAGTTAACACTCAATAAATATCAACATGCTATTGTAGTAGCAGGCAGCAAATAAATGTTTGTTGAATTATCTATGAAATAATTAAATTAAATAAATTAAAAACTTAGGAGCTAGTTATTCTTAAGATAGAATAGCTGGTATTAGATCTATTTTCTTTCCCTCTATGAGAAAACATTCTATAAAAAGAGAAATATACCAAAAATAAAAAGGTATATCATTAAGGAGTTAATTATGGGCATGCTTCAGAGTCATAAACTAGGGTTTCTGTAAATATTTCAAATAAAAATGTTAACAGAGATTTTTACCATTGATTCTATGTCACATTTGATCAGTTACATTTCATTTTGATATTGTGTGGCAAGAGTTATTGTCAAATAATCAGAAATAATTGGGGTGAAGAGCATGATAACATTTTTCTTTTATTTTTATTCAAAAAATAAAAAAATAAATATCAGCGAATGGTCTTCGTCTACTTCAGCAAGTTGAAATACTTTTAAATTTGACTTGCCCACTGTATTAGTCAACTTCAAGTAAGTTTTGCTGTAGTAGCAAATCCACATTCTCAATGAGTTACCTTACAAGGGTAAAGGATTCTCACTTCATGTCACATAATCATTGTGGGTTGGCTGCAAGGTAGCTTCTTTCCTCCTAATTTTGGGACTCAAGCAGTCTGGACTAAAGGAGCAGCCCCTAGCTACAGAATTGTGTCTTATGACAGAAGGAAAAGACACTATGGCAGAACCATACAGTGGCTCCAAGGTACATACTTAGATGTTGGCACAAAACCCCTTTACTCACATTTATGGCCCAGGCAAATCATATATCAAGAGTGGTGTCAGTGAAGCAGGAAGCCATAATCGTCTTGTGAAGAGGGGCAATGCAAGTCACATGTCCAAACATGATATTAAAAGTGTAGGGATGTATAATCTCAAAATACAGAGGAAATAATTATACTTAAATATCTCCCATACCAATATTAGAAGGCGGTGGGTGGGGGCACACATGTAATCTAAATATATACTTTAAATCATTCTTGAAAGACCATTTTCATAAACAATAAAAGAGAGCAGCTTTCATTATAGTTAATTCATCAATTTAACCAGTCATAATGACAATACATATTATTACATTATTTGCCTACAGTTATTACAATTAATTATGAAACTGGCAAAAGTGGACAATTTGTGTTATGCCATAGTCTGTCATTCATTGGAAACAGAAGTTAGGGCTCCTTGATTAATGAATTTAGACATGTAGTAAGACTCAACTTCTTCTAAAATTTTCCTATATAAACTGTACACTTTTTTCCTCCTACTGCTTAATTTATGATATTAGTTTCTTGAATAATTAGCTATACCAGGAACTGAGATACAAGAAAGATTGACTCAGCCTCCTTTATTTTTCAAAGCAAGACATCCAGAGACAAAGATGCAATAATTTTTGTAATTTCATGGAAATTTTCAGGGGAAAGTACCAATTTCACGGTGACATCTAGGGAAACGTGATGATTTCATGCAGATTTAATTCTCTGTGCCTAAACCATCCACAAACACAGCTCACATGAGTGTAAAAACAGACAGCTTTCTGTAGAATTTTCAGTATTCTAATTATAAAAATGAATGAAAAGGTGAAGTAGAAAATTTTGAAAGAGAATTTGCTGTTATAAAAATTAGAGGAATAATCATATATTCTCTTGAAGAAAACTATTCAAAAATATGAATTTAGATTAAAAAACATTTCAAATCAAATACAATTCCCCATTGGCAAATTTCTAATTTAATTTTGGTACAAATTGCCAATTTTTCCACAAGTAACACAAACTATCATCTGACAACAGCTTACAAAATCTGTTTGATTATTGATGTAAAAAAGATTTTCAGTTAATTTTTAAATACATTTAAAAAATATTATATCATAAAAAAGGGAGGGCTTCCCTGGTGGCACGGTGGTTGGGAGTCCGCCTGCTGATGCAGGAGACACGGGTTCATGCCCCGGTCTAGGAAGATACCACATGCCGCGGAGCGGCTGGGCCTGTGAGCCATGGCTGCTGAGCCTGTGCGTCCAGAGCCTGTGCATCCGGAGCCTGTGCTATGCAACGGGAGAGGCCACAACAGTGAGAGGCCCGCGTACCACACATACACAAAAAAAAAAAAAAAATAGGGAGAAGACTCAAATCAAAAGAATTAGAAATGTAAAAGGAGAAGTAACAACTGACATTGCAGAAATACAAAGGATCATAAGAGATTACTACAAGCATCTATATGCCAATAAAATGGACAACCTGGAAAAATGGACAAATTCTTAGAAATACACAACCTTCTGAGACTGAACCAGGAAGAAATAGAAAATATGAACAGACCAATCACAAGCACTGAAATTGAAACTGTGATTAAAAATGTTCCAACAAACAAAAGCCCAGGACAAGATGGCTTCACAGGCGAATTCCATCAAACATTTAGAGAAGAGCTAACACCTATCCTTCTCAAACTCTTCCAAAATATACCAGAGGGAGGAACACTCCCAAACTCATTCTACAAGGCCACCATCACCCTGATACCAAAACCAGACAAAGATGTCACAAAGAAAGAAAACTACAGGCCAATATCACTGATGAACATAGATGCAAAAATCTTCAACAAAATACTGGCAAACAGAATTCAACAGCACATTAAAAGGATCATACAATATGATCAAGTGGGGTTTATCCCAGGAATGCAAGGATTCCTCAATATACGCAAATCAATGTGATACAGTATATTAACAAATTGAAGAAGAAAAACCATATGATCATCTCAATAGATGCAGAGAAAGCTTTCGACAAAATTCAACACGCATTTATGATAAAAACCCTCCAGAAAGTAGGCATAGAGGGAACTTACCTCAACATAATAAAGACCATATATGACAAACCCACAGCCAACATCGTCCTCAATGGTGAAAAACTGAAAGCATTTCCACTAATATCAGGAACAAGAAAATGTTGCCCACTCTCACCACTATTATTCAACACAGTTCTGGAAGTTTTAGCTTCAGCAATCAGAGAAGAAATAAAAGGAATCCAAATCGGAAAAGAAGAAGTAAAGCTGTCACTGTTTGCAGATGACATGATATATACTATACATAGAGAATCCTAAAGATGCTACCAGAAAACTACTAAAGCGAATCAATCAATTTGGTAAAGTAGCAGGATGCAAAATTAATGTACAGAAATCTCTGGCATTCCTATACACTAATGGTGAAAAATCTGAATGTGAAATTAAGAAAACACTCCCATTTACTACTGCAATAAAAGGAATAAAGTATCTAGGAATAAACCTACCTAAGGAGACAAAAGACCTGTATGCAGAAAATTATAAGACACTGATGAAAGAAATTAAAGATGATACAAATGGATGGGGAGATATATCATGTTCTTGGATTGGAAGAATTAACATTGTGAAAAAGACTCTACTACCCAAAGCAATATACAGATTCAATGCAATCCCTATAAAACTACCAATGGAATTTTTCACAGAACTAGAGCAAAAAATCTCACAAGTTATATGGAAACACAAAAGACCCTGAAGAGCCAAAGCAATCTTGAGAAAGAAAAACTGAGCTGGAGGAATCAGGCTCCCTGACTTCAGATTATACTACAAAGCTACAGTAATCAAGACTGTATGATACTGGCACAAAAACAGAAATATAGATCAATGGAACAGAATAGAAAGCCCAGAGATAAACCCACACAGATATGGTCACCTTATCTTTGATAAAGGAGGCAAGAATACACAATGGAGAAAAGACAGCCTCTTCAATAAGTGGTGCTGGCAAAACTGGACAGCTATATGTAAAAGAATGAAATTAGAACACTCCCTAACACCATACACAAAAATAAACTCAAAATGGATTAAAGACCTAAATGTAAGGCCAGACACTATTAAATTCTTAGAGGAAAACATAGGCAGAAACCCCCATGACATAAATCACAGCAAGACCCTTTTTGACCCACCTCCTAGAGAAATGGAAATAAAAACAAAAAATGGGACCTAATGAAACGTCAAAACTTTTGCACAGCAAAGGAAACCATAAACAAGATGAAAAGACAACTCTCAGAATGGGAGAAAATATTTGCAAAGGAAGCAACTGACAAAGGCTTAATTGCCAAAATTTACAAGCAGCTCACACAGCTCAATATCAAAAAAACAAACAACCCAATCCAAAAATGGGCAGAAGACCTAAACAGACATTTATACAAAGAAGATATACAGATTGCCAACAAACACATGAAAGGATGCTCAACATCACTAATCATTAGGGAAATGCAAATGAAAACTACAATGAGGTATCACCTCACACTGGTCAGTATGGCCATCATCAAAAAATCTACAAACAATAAATGCTGGAGAGGGTGTGGAGAAAAGGGAACCCTCTTGCACTTTTGGTGGGAATGTAAACTGATACAGCCACTATGGAAAACAGTATGGAGGTTCCTTATAAAACTAAAAATAGAACTACCATACAACCCAGCAATCCCACTACTGGGCATATACCCTGAGAAAACCATAATTCAAAAAGTCATGTACTACAATGTTCATTGCAGCTCTATTTACAATAGACAGGACATGAAAGCAACCTAAGTGTCCATCAACAGATGAATGGATAAAGAAGTTGTGGCACATATATACAATGGAATATTACTCAGCCATAAAAAGAAACAAAATTGAGTTATTTGTAGTGAGGTGGATGGGCCTAGAGTTCCTCATACAGAGTGAAGTAAGTCAGAAAGAGAAAGACAAATACCGTATGCTAACACATATATATGGAATCTAAACCAAAAATAAATAAATAATTGTCATGAAGAACCTAGGGGCAAGGTGGGAATAAAGATGTAGACCTACTAGAGAATGGACTTGAGGATATGGGGAGAGGGAAGTGTAAGCTGGGACAAAGTGAGAGAGTAGCATGGGCATATATACACTACCAAATGTAAAATAGAGAGCTAGTGGGAAGCAGCCGCATAGCACAGGGAGCTCAGCTCGGTGCTTTGTGACCACCTAGAGCGGTGGGATAGGGAGGGTGGGAGGGAGGGAGATGCAAGAGGGAAGAGATATGGGGATATATGTATATGTGATTCACCTTACTATAAGGCAGAAACTAACACACCACTGTAAAGCAATTATACTCCAATAAAGATGTTAAAAATATTGTGATATGACAACACACAGATATGTGTACACATAGATATTGCTGTGTATGATCTTCGTTAATACATCAGGACATAAACAGCCAGGCCTTCAGTTTCAGTTTTTGTCCCACATAAAAATGATAAATTCTCACTAAATCTTTTTCAGACACAGAGTTCTTATAACAGCTGACAGCTAATAGAAGCAACACACAAAGAAATGATGCAACAAAAACTTCTTAAGGGTCAAACTACTTCCGGCATAAAGATTTTCTTCAAAGCCCCCTTCTTAGTGTATCTCCAGAACCTATTATTTTTCGATTCTATGTTAGCTCATTAGAAGACCTCACAAGAGTCTTTTCATCTTCGCAAGAGAAGGAAATAAAGGAATTAGGTTAAGGAAGCAATAGGAATATACAAGGTAACACAGTTATTAGTGTTCTTGGCATCTCCTAACCAGACTGCAGCAACTGAAACTTCCTTGTTTAACTCGCTGCTTTACACACAATGAGTTATTCACACATGAAAAAATATTCAGTAAATATTAAATTACAAAACAAGGAATTGTGTCTGTGAATATAATGTAATAAGAGGTATCCTGATGATGGTAACCAGACCGTAAGTAAAACCAAGAAAAAAGTACTAAAAATGACTTGAGTAGGTAACTATTTTAAAGTCAACTATGATTGTGGAAAAGTTAAAGTGACTACTTTAAAATCTTCTAAAATTGTGAAACATCTGTATTTTTTCCAGAAACACAACTCACTTTAAGTATAGGGACAACCCGTGTGTAATTATATTTGCACCTTGACTGTTTTCCTATGAGTGAAGTTACACATTTATATCTGTACACCCATACAAACTCATGAATTATGTCAAGAATCACAACTCAACCATTTTCAGACTTTTGATAAAATAAAAGCATACCAATGAATATTTCTAGTGATTATGACTGCTTTGGTTTTATTAGTGGTAATGGGAACTGAATTACAGCAATTATTCTCCATATAATTCTCTCCTTTCCCTTTAAGTTGGCAAGACACATTATTTTCTCTGCTATCCCAGTTAGTACTTAAAAAATACCTTATTAACTATGTACTTCTGATTATCAAAGACAGTGTTGCCAGAACATACAAAGCACAGAATAGAGGGGCACAGATACGGTGTGGGAAGGTAGGTAGATAGGGCCAGATCGTGCACAGCCCTTCAGCTGGGAAATGGAGGTCAGATTGTATTTTAGAAGCCGTAGGAAGCTTACAGCATTGTTTTTATAAGCAGTGTTGGAACATGCTCTGATTTACATTTTGAATATGTCCCTCTGGTGTACGTGGAGAATGGTTTGGAAGTGGGCATGAGTAGAAGCCTTGCATGTCAGGCTAATGTGTCTGGAGTAATGAGATAATTGCTAACAATAGAGGAATAGGACCAATTCTATACATTTTCTAAAGAGAATTCTTTAGAATTCTAAAAGCTATTGGAAGGCTATTGTAAATAGGCAAATGTGTGTGGAAACAATATGGCCTGAAGTAGAGAAATGGCAGTAGGAGTGAAAAATACAACACCTACGTGAGAGAAAATAGAAAAATTTGCCTATTTTGGTAACTTAGACATGGAGGTTAGGATGAGAGGACAAATAAAGCCACTACCAATATCTTATGCTAGCAATCTGAAGGGGACAACAATTTAAGAAACATAAGATGTTGAACAGAATTTGGGGGAGCAACTCAAAGTTTGAAGATGTTGTAATAAAAAATAAGTGACATGAAGACATAGAACAAATTGTTGAAAATTATCTTTAGTAAAGAAGTCTAGATTTGATAGCCATTAAGATAGCTAAAAGTCATAAGAATACATAAATTCACTCAAGGCAAGTATAAAGATGAAAAGAGAGATGGTGATAGAACCTTGAACATCAATTATATGTAAGCAATGGGTCAAGGCTGAAAGCATATACCAGGTCTCTCTAAACAGCCTATGATAATATCTTCTGTAATCAAGTGAATAATGTATCATGTGATTTAGGCTAATTAATGTCCCACAATTCTAAATAGCAAACTGAGGACATTTAGTCCCTATCTTAATATCTTAATAACATCTGATAATCAATATATTCAACTATTTCTAAATGTCTCTCCAGTGTCCTCATCAATAATGGATATTGAACTTTTATATTTTGGCTAATGTTCTCAAAGACATGAGATAGCACCAGTTGCTGGTAGCAAATTTTTTTAAACTGCAACAGCATGAACACAAATCTGTTAAATACACTGACATTATCAATGTGGAAATAGCTATTATGGAATAGCAACTGATCATCACTACTGAACCCGAAAGACCATGGTTGGTTCAGGGAAAGTATTTCCTATGGTCAGACTAAATTATTGCCATGTGCATTATTTATTTTCTCTGCACTGCCATGACAATAACAACCCAGAAAAAAACAGGAATGTTTTAATTTTCTGAGCTTGGCATCGGGGGTCTTGTAAATGAATATGGATTTTTTAAAAAACTCTCAAGCAACACGTGGGTGAGGAGTACAACTCGAAGCTGTAAGAAATGGAATTATAATAAAAATTATTTCAGTGCTTCTAGGGTAAGATTTGGACCTTCCGATTCTAGGTAAAGTTATTATATCCTAAATGGTAAAGCTGACTATAGGTGCAAGAAAACTTGGGTCACTTGATAATACTAATTATGCATTATTTTAAAGCAATACTTGATATAACGTGACCCTTATGAAGACAGCAACCAATTACAGTTTTGCTCACCACTGTGCCTGGAACTGAATAAATTTAAAAATATTTATTAAATCAATATATGAATGAATACATGCATGTATACAATGCAGTAATTTAACCATAACACTAAATTCAATGTAAGAAAGATGTTCCTATCCAAAAAAAAAAAAAAGGAAGCAACAGAGAACCCAAGAAACTCTAATTCCAGTTGAAGAGATTAATTTACATTTTTTGTACACGTTCATATCAATGCCTCTAACTCAAAGTGATGTTTCATATTTTATGGATTTCTAAGGAAAATAATACTGACTTGTTTGCTTCTCAAATTAATTTTATCTTTAAAATAAAATACAGCTTACAACTCTAACATATTCTCCTTAAATGGACTGGATAACATATGTTGTTGAAAACAGACATACTTGATTAGACAGCCTAGTTAACTGATAGTGCTGGCTAATGTGATCAGTGCATATAGCTGAAACAGTCAATTATGAAACTGAGGAAGACAAAATGAAGGCCAATTTCAGAGTTCTATTGCAGAGTGAAATAAATGAATAGTTACCCTGGTGTTTGGATTCTGTTTGAAATGTTACATGTGGCATTTTCCCACAAAAGATGCAATTAACGTCATGGCTGGCACTGTCATACTGCATCGGAAACACTTCACTGGATGTCTGTCAAAATCAAAGCAGCTGTCACAATTTAACATAAAGAAAACTATTATAAAGAATTTCCTGTATACTGATGTGAAGTCAAACCAGTAATTATACCGATAACAGCCAGAAATTCAGACTAGAAAATTAATATATTTTTCCCCGCAAAATACTTTTGCTTTACCCTTTCTTGAGATTTTTTTTGAAGATGTGACCTTGAAAAAGGAGCAACTCACAAAGTTGGTAGTACTATTATGACATTAACTTGCCATTCTAAGGAGCAAAAGGCATTTTTTCCCCACCAAGCGCCACCTCAGTTGCCTGCCGTAAAAAATGTAGCATTTTAGTTCTTATAACTTGCCTATCCTTAGGACAATATGTTACTCCTTTCAGTCTCAAGATTATTGGGTTTCTACAGAGACATTCATTCCGGTTATTGAGAAGAAGCATAGACAACTCACAAAGCAAGCAAGTGATCTTACAAATAAAGATAAACTTCAGGGACCTGAGATTGTATATATTGTATATTTGTGAAATACAAGTACACAATTTCACACTTGTGAAATACAATTTCCTTTTTTCTTTCACTATTCTACAAATAAAAAGCTTTTGAACATAAAATCTAAGAGAAGATACATTTATGCATTTCTGGAATGTAGTTAGCATTTTGCAGGTGCCTGTCTGTGAGACATTTAAAGATACATTGTAAATAGACCTGGACCAGAACTTTTTGATATGACCTTGAGAGAGTCGTTTTACCTTCCCAATTCCACATTCCTTTGCTTTCAAAAACAGGGATTTTTCCCCTTCTTCTTTAATTTAAGCTTTAGAAAAACAAAACATTATACGGATATTAAAAATATACTATCCCCAAGAGATACTGATTTTAAGGTCACATAAGTATGAGAACCATATCTACTTCATCCCCTTCTCAGCGATTAAAACATCTTTCATTTGAAGTATATGGCAAAAATTTGTTTTAATTTGAGGAATGCCGTGAACTGCACCTTACTGAATAAGAACAAATCATCTTGGTATCTATGAGAAGCCTTTCTTGGAAGAATGGATTGAGAGTTAGTAGCTCAATACCTAGAAAAGAAGTTCCAAAGACTTTTGTGTTTTCAGAATTTAAAAGATAATTTACCAACTCATTGGTTAAAAGACCACTACAGACTCTGCAAGGATCTGAAGTTGCAAGGACTTATTACCCATTACTGCAGGGCACAGGCTGCATCTGTCAGACCAATCTCCAGACATAATTTTGTTTGGCAGTAAGATAAAATAATAATAATAGATCAATCACATGCCAATTGACTTCAAAGAATCCAAAAGACCCCATTTGAACTATGCAAATTTTTTGACAATAAAATATAAAATACATAAGCAAGTTTAAAAGTTAGAGTTGCTGATATTCCTGTTAATAAGATAAGTGAGAATTTAGGTAACTGATTGAAAAAATAAGAGAATGGTCACCAATTCTGTGTTGTTTTTGTCTGGGTACAAAGTCATATGATGGCATATAGAGTGTGGGAGGAGTCTGACCAAAGTGCCCACCCCCCAGAAAAACAAAAAACACTTGAGTTTGGAAAGGGGAGCTAAACTCTGTGCTCCATTTGAAATTCTGTCATTTTTAAAAAAAAAAAAAAGCTGCACAAATCAATCAACAAAACTTTTCAACAAATAGTGATGAAGCAATTGGATATCCAAAGGCAAAACAAATTAAACTTAACCTAAGAATCACATTTTATACAAACATAATTCAAAATGAATCACAAACCTAAATGTAAAATTAAAACTATAAAGCAAGATGAAATTTTGGTAAATTGGACATCGATAACAGTAACAACTTGCTTTGCTAGAGGCCCTGTTAAAGGATGAAAATACAAGCTACAGACAGGACAAAATACGTGTTTGCAAATCACATATCCAACAAAGGATGAGGCTACAGAATATATAACTCCCAAAACTCAACGATTTAAAAAAAAAAAATTAGAAATGGGAAAATCACAGGTGTGAATGTAAAAAGGTAGAGCCCTCTGGAAAACAATTTGACAGTCTCTTTAAAAATGAAACATGCAATTACCATATGACTCTGCAGTTGTACTTCTGGGCATTTATCCCAGAGGAAAGAATAGTTACACTCACACCCATAAAAAAACAGTACACAAATGTTTATAGCAGTTTATTTGTAATAGCTAATAACTGGAAACAGCACAGATGTCCTTCAACAGGTAAATGATTAAACAAACCACAGTAAATCCAGAACAGAGAATACTACTCAGCAATAAAAAAAAAAGAAGTACTGATACACACAAAAACTTGGATAAATCAGAGAATTATGATGAGTGAAAAAAAATCAATCCCCAAAGGTTCGATATTATATATTATAGACTGAATGTTTTGTGTCCCTCCAAAATTCCCATGTTGAAGCCCTAACCCCGCAATGTGATGGTACTTACAGGGTTAGATGGGGTCATGAGGGTGAAGACTTCATGATGGGAATAGTGCCCTATGAGAAGAGATACCAGAGAGCTTGCTGACACTCTCTCTCCATAACGTGAGAACACAATTAGAAGGCACTCTTCTCCAAGAAGAGAGCTCTCATTAGGAACTGAATCGGCCAACACCTTCATCTTGGACTTTCCAGCCTCCAGAACTGTGAGAAAATAAATTGCTGTTGTTTAAGCCATCAAATCTATTATATTTTGTTATGGCAGCATAAGCAGACTAAGACACTGTATGATTCCATTTATATGACTTTTTTTTCTGGTACGCCGCCCTCTCACTGTTGTGGCCTCTCCCATTGCGGAGCACAGGCTCCGGACACGCAGGCTCAGCGGCCATGGCTCACGGGCCTAGCCGCTCCACGGCATGTGCGATCTTCCCGGACCGGGGCACGAACCCGTGTCCCCTGCATCAGCAGGCGGACTCTCAACCACTGCGCCACCAGGGAAGCCCTATATGACATTTTTGAAAAGACAAAATTATGGGACTAGAAAACTGATTATTGGTTGCCAGGGGTTAAGGAATGGGTAGGGACAGGAGAAAAAGTGTGGCTAAAAAATAACAATATGAGGGATTGTTATGGTGGGGAAAACGTTTTGCTTCTACACTCTCTCAATGTTAATATCCTGGTTATTGTATTATAGCTTAGAAAAATGCTGCTATTGGAGCAAACAGAGTAAAGGGTACATAAGATCTCGCTGTATTATGCCTTATAAGTAATACATGTGAATCTACAATATCTCAAAATTTAAAAAAGTTTAATTAAAACTGGATATGAATCTCAAAGAAAGAAAGGAAGAGGGAGAGAAAATAATAGGGTCTAGTATTCCCAGTAAGAATCAAAAGATACAGATGAATCAGGGTAAAATTCCTACTGTAATAAAGGAGACTCTGCCTCCTTTTCATACTTACTAAAGAGAGTAGAATTTAGAAGGGATTTGGTTTGGAGAAAATCCCCTCAAGCAAAGAATATTCTTCATTTTCAAGATGCATTGCTTTTTAGAATAACCCATCAAGCATCCAAAATGGTCATCTGCCCTTACAAATTGCCAGGGATTTTACTGTTAGCTCAATGTTCTCTTTGCTAAAGTATTTCATATAACAACATTTGCTTTATGGGTTTCGTTAGCCAAGGTATCAATGAGAAAGAAGTTCCTGTGTCATAGACAAAAAACTGCAAAACATTTTGGGGTATTATGATATATAAAAAGGGCTTGATTCTACACTTCACAAATGAAATTGAATGCCAACCTTTCTCTAATGAAATAAATAAGTAAAAGAGTAATCGGATAGAAAATTACATGGTTTGCATTACAGGTATTATCACTTGCCAAAGGTAGAAAGGGAGAGAAACAGCTGAACTCTTCACTATTCTATTTACTATTTTATCCTTTTACCAAGTAAATTTCCATTAAATCTGGGTTTTATGGGCTGATTTCACAGCAGGAACACCCAGAAACAGCCTTTAGAAAGGAAAGAATTGTCTTTTTAAAGTGTAAAGGAATCCATGCATTTATTGATTTTCTTGTCTTTCCCTTCAAATCCTTTGAAATATGATCAAAAAAGTGTCTCCATTTTATATACCACAATCTCCCTTTAATAGCTTTTTCTCCACAACAGAGTCAGAGCTCTGCCTTTCTAACTAAAGAGGAAAAAGCTGTCTCAGAGGGAAAAATAACAACAAGTTAAGCCAACTCTAAGCCACCATTAAACATGTGAACATTTGGAAGGTCAGGAAAGGGCTGTCTAGTGGCTCAACTCTGTCTTGGCTACTCTGCCCAGCAGAGCCCCACAGGGCACAGACTTAGATGACCTGGTTGATTCTTTTCCCTCATTTCCTAGGCACTGCACACCTACCCTCATTTCCCATGCTACACCCATGGTATTACAATACCTCCCAGTCCCAGCAGCAAGAAGGAACAATCTTCTGTCAAGTCATGTAATGTTTAGGCCCTTAAACATGTGTGTCTTAACTAGTTCCTGATTTTTGAATTCCACCAACAAAACTCTTGCCAGAATATATCAACCAACACAATGTGGGGAAATTTCCAGATATGGAAAATTTGTTCTCTCACAAAAGCATTTTTGAAATTATTTTTAGACAGCTCTGACAGGTAGAGATAACTTTTTGTATTGAGGTGAAAATATGTGCCAGATGCTTCTAATTCTAATCCTTGGGGCTATTCAAGATAAGTTAATCCCTCTCTTATGTGACAGCCTGCATAATACTTGAAGACAGTAAACATAGCCACCCTAAAATTTCTCTTTATCATGTCTTGTCCCACTCTATTCTCATATGGCTTTAGCGTTACTCTAAGATTTTTTCCATCCTGATTTTTACCTGTTGGGTATGCAACCATTAGACTGTAATCATTTTAAAGAACCGTATCCTTTGGTAAATGTGTGGGTTAAGTATGGATTCAAAACTTGACTCTGGCACTTACTAACTCCATGGCTTTTGCAAGTAGTCCACCCTTGTATTGCCTCAATTTCTTCATTTGTGGAATACTGAAGATACAAGTACATATCTCATAAGGTTTTCACGTGGATTAAATGTGTTCATACATGTAAAGAATCTAAACAGTGGCTGGCAGATAGTGATCATTAGATGTTTGCTACCATCATCATTATCCCTGATACACTCTTAGAAGCATTAGGTGAAACAGGACGGTCACTACACTCATTCTTCACTAATCTTCTTTAATGTGGGCTAAGCTCTTATTTGACTTTTGATACTTAAATAACATATAACTCATTAAATCTCTAAGAATTCATGAAAACGGACAAAGGATAAGCACCTAAGGCTTTGATGAAGAAGTTGGTCTTGAAGCAGATACTAGAACAGAATTAAGTTTGGACAGAGCAATCTCAGGATCCTTTTTAAGTAGGGTAAGTTGGAAACGGTGTGTGCTTGCCGACCATCACATAGCCTGCCTAGTTGAAACAGAAAAGATAAATGATTGATTAGAGAAAGATAATTTGTAAAAGGTCCATTGAACCCAATGCAATTATGAAAGACTTCGGACTCTGTTGCAATGGGAGTTTCAGGTAGAGCATGGTCTGTGCTCACTCTAGGTTTCTGACACAGCTAGAAGCAGGAGGAAATTGGATATTGGACTAGTATTAATGTCCAATACACTGCCTCTGTAGTTTTCATTTTTTTAACTAGGAAACAACCCTTGTTGTTTAAGTTAGTTTAACTTGGATTTTAAGGTACTTACAACTAAAAAAGAGTGAGGGGCCATATAGCAGTGTTAACAAAGCATGGGCTTGGCACCAAATGGAGCTGAATTCAAATCCTGGATCCGCCATTTAAGAGCAAATTATTTAACCTTCCTAATTTCTTCATTAAAACAAAAAACAGAATTTCAAAGGATTGTCATTGGTTCTAAACAGAACACATGGAGTGACATTTTTCTAAAGAAAAACAAAAACATCTGAATTGGCTGAGATGGAGACAGAAATACAGAAAATTGCCTTTTGGGAGGGGTCACATTTACCTTGGCAAACAGCTTGTATGTAACTTTGACATTCTAATCAGAATTACAGAAATAACTATATTAGTTTTATTTTCCTATCCATCCCCGACTCCCCTCAAATTAGATATTTTGGTCCCTGTTAGGAACTGCTTTATTGAAGCAGGTCCCTGCCCTTGGTCTATAAGGAATCTCTCTTTTAAATTATATTATCTGATTTTATACACACACACACACACACACACACACACACACACACACACACACATATTCTCATATTCAGTTCTACCTCTTCAGAAAATGTTGAAAATGTTATGTGATCAGGAGTGTGGTGGTATTGCAGGTTCTATGCAATGTGATTCAAAGGAGCATAGACACTATCCTTTTGACAATTTTGCCTAGGAAAAACTTAAATGACCTCATTAATTCCTTTCTGGTTCAATGGTTGAAGAAATTCTCCCCAGAGTTTGGCAGTGCAACCACAGTGTAAGTTACTACATTCTCACCTGAATATGGACTTTGACTCTTCCACCATTATCTAACCATGTCTGCTTAAATAGTTTTAGGTTGAATTACGGAGTTAAGAACAACTCTGTCACGGATAAAAATTGTATTTAGCGGCAAGGAGAGAAAAGGTCCATCACCATCTGATCTCTACCATCCGCAAGGGAGAGAGCTAGAGTACATTTGTAAATGACTTTAAAATGTGAAACAGAACAGGGAGATTTCCCTCACCACTCCCAGGTCCCACTGGGGTCCTGACAGCCTCACCCTGCACTGGGGAGTATCCTAATGAAGGAAAGGAGAGAAGCCCTGTTGATGAGATCATTGTTACACAAATCACTGTTATTCACAGATGAGGCAAACTTGCACTTCCACACCCTGCCAGCTCTTTCTCCCAGCTTTACTTTCTCAGACACACTATTATTAGGAATGACATCTTGGCACAGAAAATGCCAATTATCTAGCGCTGTAATGACATTTCTGGAAGTACTGTATAAGAAAATGTTCCATAAAATTGTGTTTTAGGGGCCAGGTCAGGGACTACAGAATAAAAGAGATAAAATATCATTTTTGTGAGTTTATTACATGAAGAGAAATAACTACGAATCTGAAACTGAAGTTGATAGCACTTTCTATTTACTTGTCAGGAAACTAGAATAAGATGGGAAGGAAGTCATATTATTTTATTTCACTCTTTACCTTGTAAAAGAAAGAATTCTGGCTTTAAGCAAGCTGCAGTTATTCAGTACTATTTAAGGCACACAAAATAATGCAGTGACAACACATAACACAGAGGATTAATATGATAATAATAAATATGAGGACCAGATCATGACATAATTTTTAAAAGGTAATTTTATAACCATATCTTGGCTATAATATTGGCTATAATATTTTAGATTACTTGGCTATAATATTGGGTACTTGGCTATAATATTTAAATAAATATAATATTTATTTAAATATTTTAAATATATAATATTTAAATTTAGGTACTTGGCTATAATATTTTAGGTTAGTTGCAGATAAGCAAGCAAACCTACCCTTTGCATTCTAGAAACTGATGCTTTCAAGTACACTTATATGAAAGAATTAATGACCACATTCAGTGCTGTTTTTATGAAAACTATATATAAGTTCTGGAACATACTCATTCCTCATCTCCTGACACCTCGTGATTCTTCTCCAATAAAACTGAATTTAATGATTTAGATTTAATTTGATTAAATTTAAATTTTAAACTCTAATGAAATATCAATTTAAATAAATCATAATGCTTAACTATTAATGAGGATTCAAAAGTTAAATCATAAAACTTAAATATTAATGATGAGAGAAAATGTATAATCTATTGAATTCCTTAATACAATGAATATACTTTCTCATAAAACAATGCCAAAATCCACTACCTACATAAAATTCTGTACCTTGGCCATGTTCTCATTTCCCTCACTGTCAACAATGGAGAAGAACTAGCAGTATCCACAATGATTTTAAGTATTTTATTTTGAGTGGAGAAGAACTACAAAGGCACAGTAGAAATTCTACTTAACTACATTCTAAGAATCTATTATCAAACATCCCCCTTTTTTGCTGGTATTCTTCTGTGATAGACAACAATGAGATTGTCTGTATTCATTCACATAAAGAGAAATGAGAATGATGCACTAACTTAAAGGAAGGTGTATTACAAAAATATTGTTTATATTATACAGGAATAAATGAAAAGGACTATATCTATTTTGACAAATGGCAATTCTTCTAAACTAAAAAATAATAAAACTATTCTTGTTGAATAAAGCAGAAATTCATAAAGTAAAAATTAGTCTCCCATGACCTTTGACCAGTCCTACACTTTAAAGACGTATTTACCATATTTTAACTAATCCCCTATGACATATACCAATCATTTGTTAACTTCTATTTTTACACTGTTTTAGTATTTCTTATTTTCAGCAATGTGGTAATCAACATTACTGAACACAAATCTTTGCACACAGTGTTAGCGTTTAAACACTGAATCCCTGGAAATGGAGCTGCTGAGTCAATGAGGTCTGCACATTAAGAAATCTTGATAGATATAAACCAGACTTAAAACTGAACAAATTTACATTGCCACAAATAGTGTATGAGAGTTTTTCTTATTTTAATTTACTGAAAACTGTCTATGAAAAGTATTCTCTTTCTTTGCTAAGCTAGTTAATGATTTTCTAAAAAGTGTTTCATTATTTTACATTTATTTAACTAGGAAGACTGAGCAGCCTTTTATATGTTTAGCAGTTTTCACATTTCTTCTTCTATGTTCTTTGTAACTACATTTAGAAAAGTGAAAAAGATATTATGACAAATACATTAATATTGCTCCCAGTAAACAAAAGAATTAATGGTGACATCTGTCAATATTTCCTTATTTTTAAGAAATAAAAAACAGCACTGATGAGGTTGAAGTTCTTTGCCTTCTCCAAGTTTCCATCCCTCCTCTTTTCTCTTTTCCCAGACACAAATTCACTGACTCATATTTGAGTATATACTTTCTATCTACATATTTCTAGTTATATACCCTTAGTGGTTTTGTTTTATATAAATGTCAAATGGTACTTATTGTCCTATAACTTAGTGTTTTATTCAACATTATATATTTTTAAATGATCAGTATTGAGACTGTAGCTCTAGCTCATGAATTTTAACTGCTAAATATTTCATTGTATGAGTATATCTCATTTTATTCATCCATTTTTGAAAAAATTGATATTTGTGTTGTTTTTCTATTTGTCTCTTTAAGAATAAATCAAAAATTTTATACATATTTCCTTGAAAGGGACGTGAAAGTCTCCCTAGGGCAAGGCTTCTTAAATTTTAATGTTCACAAAAACGACCAGGGGATCTTGGTAAACTCTAGGTTCTGATTTAAGGGGTCTGAGAGGCTACATTTCTAACATATTCCCAGGTGATGCTGATGCTACTGGTCCAAGGACCTCACTCTGAGTTGAAAGGGTAGCATGTAACTAGAAAAACAACTTCTAGGTATACCATGTACGTAGCAGATATCTAGGAGACAATAAGTAGTTTTCAATACTAGTAGATGTCTAAGAGAATTTCCCCCCTCATTCTCACCAACACTTAGCACTGGGATACACCTTTCTTTAAAAGTGTGTATGTAGCATGTCATATCTGGGATTTTCTTTCAAATAATTGAAGCCTATTGTGCAAATTTTAATTCATTTTACTTTTTGACTTGATCCTAGTTATTTTTCCCTTTGATTGAATCATACATTGTTATAAATTAAACAGTTTCTCTTCAAACAAAACAAGAAATTGCTAGTAATGTCTGATGCTTTAACAATAGTTCTATTCAAATCAGTCACTCTAGATACTCACACTACGTTTTCATTTACTCCAAAAGGTAAGCCAATTTCTCCTGCCTTGAGCTGCATTTCTTGGAGAGTGGTATCAACATAAGTAAAAATAAAAATGGATATTACTGTGTTGAGATGACAACCGTTACCTGGTTGATGGCAATTGTAAGGTGCCACTGCCTTTAGGACACATCATGGTTTCAAAAATGTCTAAATGAAAAAAGTGCATTTTATAACTTCTTATGGTGAAATGTCAATTATCCCAACACTATTTATTGAACAGGTAATTATTTTTCCACTGACCTGTGGTATTTCTTATATTCAAGATGCATGCATGCTTGGGTCTTCCTCAGGAATTTCTATTCTTTCCGCTAATCTATTTCTTTATCCCTGCATCAGTAATATATACACTTTTCTATCCATGAGAGTATATGTCTTGATAACTAGATGAGTGCATCACCACAATACTTCTCTCCTCTTTCTTAATGCGTATTTTCTTTATCATCTTGGCTCTTCTTAGACATTTATTATTGTATTTGAACTTTAAATTCAGCTACTCAAATTCCATATGCAAACCATATTGGGGTTTTGACAGGAATTGTAGCAAAATTTTGGCATAAATTGAGCCTTCTCATCCCTCAATATTCTTCATGCTGATATATCTTTCAATAGCATTTTAATTTTTTTCACTAATATTCTGCACATGCCTTGAGAAATTATTTCTGAAAACTACTAGTTTTATGGCTGCTCTGAAGAGACTTGATATTCTCATTGAAAATGTTGGTGACGAAATATTTTTATATGTCAATCCTTTTATACATCACTATTTCTTAATTATCTTATTCTAATTGGATTTTCTATGTAGGCATCATAATATCGGTAATCAACAATCTTATTTCTTCTCCCATCCATAACCCTCTCCCTCTCACATTTTTCTTCAATAGCTTTGACCAGTACCTTTGGTACAATATTGAATGGAAAGAGTGGCAACAGGCATCCTTGTCCTGTTTCTGACTTTGCTGAAATGCTTCTAAAAATCATGATTAACTTGCTATAGGTAAATACACTTTATCAATTAAACGCATGCTCTTCCATTCTGAGTTGATTTAATTTTTTTATGAATGAGTGTTAAATTTCACTAAATGTCTTTTGTTTAACTTTTAAAATTATTACTCGGTTTTATCCCTCAATCCATTAACATGGTGGCTTCCATCAATAGATTTTTTCTGACATTGGCTCACCTGTTCATTTGTGGAAAATGCTCAATTTGGTCAAGATATTTTTTATTTTTATATACTATTTCAATTTGCTAGGAGTTTATTTAGGAATTTTGTATCTATGTTTCTTCATGAAGCTAAGCTGTAGCTTTAGAGTCTATCAAGTTCTTGCAATGTTTTCCTGTCAAGGTAATAATAATCCAATGAAAAGTTGGGGAAGATTTTTCATATTATTCTCTGGAAGAGTTTTTATATGATATGCATCATGTGTTCCTTTGATGTTCAAAAGTAAGAATTTCTGATTTCAAGTTTTTTGAAAGAAGATATTTTAAATGTTAATTTAACTTATATAACTATAAAAGTTCTAATTAGATTTATATTACTTATTGAGCCATACTTTCCTGGGAAGTTGTCCATTCCATCTGGGTTTTCAAAAAAACTGACTTAAAGATATAGAGGCCATTCCATTTTTATTTATTTATTTATTTATTTTACTTTCATGCTTGAGGTATAATTTATAAGTAAATAGTATATATTTTAAGTGTATTATCATGGTGATTTGATATATGCATACACTGTGAAAGGACACCCCCATCTAGTTCATTAACACATCCATCACCTCACATATTTACCTTTTTTTGGGTGGGAGCATTTAAGCCTATTCTCTTAGCAAATTTTAATTACAGAATACAATATGCATCAAAAAAAAACGTGGGAATAAGCCTACCTAAGGAGGTAAAAAACCTGAAACCTGCACTTCCCTGGTGGCGCAGTGGTTAAGAATCCGCCTGCCAATGCAGGGGACATGGGTTCGAGCCCTGGTCCAGGAAGATCCCACATGCCACAGAGCAACTAAGCCCATGTGCCACAACTACTGAGCCTGCGCTCTAGAGCCCATGAGCCACAACTATTGAACCTGCGTGCCACAACCATTGAAGCCCACGTGCCTATAGCCCATGCTCTGCAACAAGAGAAGCCACCGTAATGAGAAGCCCATGCACCTCAATGAAAAGTAGCCCCCACTCTCCACAACTAGAGAAAGGCTATGCCCAGCAACGAAGACCCAACACAGCCAAAAAAAAAAAGTTTCCCTTTAAAAAGGGAAACTTGTTTTTTTAGCAAGCATTTTTTTTAACAAGAGATTGAAACAGTAAAATGCAAATGAACTGTGGAACTCAAAAAGTTCCAGTTGCTAAGTTTCAAAATGGACACATAATGGAAAAATTCATTGACATTTAAAAATATAAGATTACTTCTTTTCACTGAATTCCTCTACTTGCATCGGCAAATAGAGAGTGGTGCACCCGTCTCAGGGCTTCAGTAGCCTTAGCAAGATCTTCTTTTAACTTGTTGTACTGCACCACATCAAAATGCTGTTGCTTTGATTTCTTATGGAAGAAGTGAAGAAACCTGTCTGAAAACTATAAGACACTTATGAAAGAAATTGAAGACCACACAAACAGATGGAAAGAAACACTACATTCTTGAATTGGGAGAATATTGTTAAAATGACCATACTACCCAAGGCAATCTACAGATTCAATGCAATCCCTATCAAAATACAATTGGCATTTGTCACAAAAGTAGAACAAATACTTTTAAAATCTGTATGGAAACACAAAGAACCCAAATAGCCAAAACATTCTTGAGAAAGAAGAACAGAGCTGGAAGAATCACGCTCCCTGACTTCAGACTATACTACAAACTACAGTAACCCAAACATTATGGTGCTGGCACAAAAACAGACACATAGATCTATGGAACAGAATAGAGAGCCTAGAAATAAACCCACTCATTTAAGTCAGTTAATCTATGACAAAGGAGGCAAGACTACACAGTAGAACAAAGAGTCTCTACAATAAATGGTGCTGGGAAAACTGGACAGCTACATGAAAAAGAATGAAATTAGAACATTCTCTAACACCATATACAAAAATAAACTCAAAATGGATTAAGGACTTAAATGTAAGACCAGAAACCATAAAACTCCTAGAGGAAAACATAGGCAGAACACTCCGACATAAACCAGAGCAATATTTTTTGGATCCTCTCCTAAGGCAAAAGAAATAAAAGCAAAAATAAACAAGTGGGACCTAATTAAAGTTAAAAGCTTTTGCACAGCAAAGGAAACCAACAACAAATGAAAAGACAACCTACTGCATGGGAGAAGATATCTGCAAATGATATGACCAATAAGCAGTTAATATCTAACATATATAAACAGCTCATACAATTCAACATCCAAAAAACAAACAGCATGATTAAAAAACAACCAGAAGAACTGAGTAGATATTTTTCCAAAGAAGAAACACAGATACTTTTCATATGCCTACTGGCACATGAAAAGGTAGTCAAATATCACTAAACATCAGGGAAATGCAAATCAAAACCACGATATCACTTCACACCTGTCAGAATGGCTACCATCAAAAAGAACACAAATAACAAATGTTGACAAGGATGTGGGAAAAAAGGAACTCTTGTACATTGTTGGTGGGAATGTAAATTGGTATAGCCACTGTGGAAAACAGTATGGAGATTTCTCAAAAACTAAACAAAGGACTACCATATGACCTGGCAATACCACTCCTAGGTATATATATGAAAAAAAACCCCACTAATTCAAAAAGATACATGCACTCCAATGTTTATAGCAGCATTATTTACAATTGCCAATATATAGAAGCAACCTAAGTGTCCATCAGCAAATGAAGGGACAAAGAAGATGTGGTATAGAGGAGCTAAAAATGCAAAGAGCAGCATAAGTATCTTTACAAACCAAGCAAAGAACTGTTACAAAGGCTTTGAGTTTGGAGTAGGCATTTTAGGGCAATGTGAGAATACAGGGGTATCTGTAGCTCAGCCACTAAGAGTGGATTGAAATGAGGTAAAAGGATTATGCACTGCCAGATCATGCAGAAATGTATGTCCCATAGTAAGTAGTCTGTATTTTATTCTAAGGGTCATGGTTAGTCGTTCAAGAGTTTTCATTAGTTTTGATTTGAGACCAACTTGCAATGATATAGAGAATCAATAGTAGAGCAAGATACAGAGAATAAAGGGAATTAGAGGTTGTGGTTGATTTGGAGACCTAGAAGGGGGTGAAAGTAATAGAAATGGAAAGAGTGGGATAAATTTGTGAAATATTCTCAAGGCAAAAATATCACTAATTACTGAGGTCAGAAAAGGAATCAAAGCAATTGGAGGGATGACAGTTTAAAGATTAAAGATAATGAATATAAAATACCTGGCACATAGTAGGTATTTAAAACAGTAAATTTTAGTTTCATTCCCAATTCATTGTTTTCTAATATAATTTCAATTTTTGTGATGTTTTTAACAGAGAACTACTGCAACAATGTATTTAAAATTATGTTTTTCAATGACCACCACAGTTTATAGATCTATGACTGTTAAAAGCATAAAAAGCATATGTTAAAAGCATAAAATTTCAAATAATAAAGCATGCCCTCCTAAAAACATTTTGTTCCCAGGGAACAATTTGCTATTTTCATAGCGAAACCAGGGGTGTGTATGCATCATTGTGTAAGACAGAGAGACATATAACACCACTTATTTTTCCCCTGTAATAAAGATTTTGGAGAAAAATTTTTAATATTCATTTTCTGTCATTTTGAATACAACTTCCCTAATTAGCTGAATTATACAGATATATTTTACTACCTGCCTGCACTTGGAATTATTCTCTACACCCATTCCACTAATTTGAACTTTTTCCAATGGTGGTGTTTTCTATTTTTTCCCATTAGGCAATATTTCATAATGAAAATCTTTGATACAGACATTCTTCCTAATTAATAATCTGATAAACAGAAACTCTGGCAGGCACACACACATGTATTCTTTGTGCTTTTTGGGTGAAATTGTTCATTCTGTGCTAAGAAGTACATATGTATCATTCTAATAATACAGAAAAAAATGTTAAATAACAAAGTAAAGGTTTTTTATTGTTTTGCATTTTATTAGCTTTTATTTTTGTTTTGTTTTTTTTTTTGACAGAGACTTAAAAAACTATTAGATGTTTTAACATTTCTCATCCACTTTTTCAGTCCATCCTCAGAATATCACTGTGTATTGTGCAGAAACTGCTTGGGTCCTCATTAACAAGCCTCACTGCTGACTCACTTTCTGATAAGGTTTTGTGAGCTTTTAGGATTAAAAGACTTCAGAAACTAATCCTACTATTTCCACAGCAATGCCATTCTACAGTATTTCCTCTGCCAATTCCTTTCTCTTAGATGTGACATATACCAGTATGAATAACCTGACAAAGTATCATACTGCTTGATACCTTAAAACAGTGCTGAGTTTTTATTATTTATTTAATTTCTGAATAGATAGTATATGCACATGACACAAAATTCGAAAGATTTAGAGTACACACATTAAAACAAATAATGTGATTGATCTCCCTCCTTCCCCTGTCCCCTAAACACTCATTTCCCTGTTCTGGAGGCAACAATTTTTATACATTTCCTTCAACTCCATCCAGAAATACTCTATTTACAAACATATACATGCGTGTGTGCCTGCTTGTGCATAAATGCATACATACAAAGCTATTTTATATATTTGTGTGCATCGATTAACTACTGCTACAGCGTTAAACACCCCAAAATTAGTGGCTTAAAATAACAACCATTTTCTTTACTCGTCCTTTAGTAATTTGAGCTGGGCTGACATCACCTGGGTAGTTTTTCCACGAATGTCCTTTGGAGTCACTTAAATCATCAGGAGCTTAAATGGGCCTGAAAAGTCAAACATGGCCTCACTTCCATTTCTGATAATTAGTCCTGATGGTCCAGCTGGACCTTTGTTTCTACATGGTCTCTCATCCCAGAAGAGCCAAGCCTGGCTTCTTCATATGGTGGTCTCAGGATGTCAAGAGGGCAAGATTCCATATATATGGGAGGAGGAAGGGTAAGCTGTGACAAAGTGAGAGAGTGGCATGGACATATATACACTACCAAATGTAAAATAGATAGCTAGTGGGAAGCAGCCGCATAGCACAGGGACATCAGCTCGGTGCTTTGTGACCACCTAGAGGGGTGGGATAGGGAGGGTGGGTGGCAGACACAAGAGGGAAGAGATATGGGAACATATGTATATGTATAGCTGATTCGCTTTGTTATAAAGCGGAGGCTGGCGTACTATTGTGAGGCAATTATACTCCAATAAAGATGTTAAAAAAAAAAGAGGGCAAGAGCAGAAGATACAAAGACTTGTGAACCCTAGGCTTGAAAATCATCTGCACTCTGTTGGTCAAAACTAGTCACAAAGTCAGCCCAGAATGAAGGGAGGGGGAATTGATGCCACCTTTTTATGGAAGAAGCTGCAAAATATTGCAGATATGCTTTCATAAGCGTGTGTGTGTGTGTGTGTGTGTATACATACACAAATGCATTCATACAAATGGTAAAATATCATACAACTGTTTTACACCTTGCTCTTAACAGTATAACTTAGTAATATTTCTATGGATACATATAGATCTTCTTCATTTCTCAGTTATCTATTAGTGGTCATCCATTAGTGTTTCCAGCCTTTTACTATTATACTGAATGCTGCAATTAATTTATATGTTTATTGCATCTCCACACATATGAGCCTACCTATAGAATACCTAGTGTTGATTTAATGGCTATGTGCATTTTAAATTTTGACACATATTTGTAAATAGTTTTCTGCTATGAGTTGAAATCTGTCATCTCCCCCAAATTCAGTACCTCCAGTACCTCAGGATATGACTTTATTTGGCAACAGTGTCAATGCAGATATATTTGTTGAGATGAGGTCATATTGGAGTAGGGTTGGTTCCTAATCCAATAGGACTGATGTCATTATAAAAAGGGGAAGTTTAGAAACAGATACACACACACAGGAATGCCATGTGAAGATTGGAGTTGTGCTACCACAGGTGTCTGATAGTGTCAGGGAACTACCAGAAGCTAGGAGTAAAGGCTGCAATGGATCCTTCCCTAGAGGTTTCAGAGAGAGCATGGCCTTGATTTTGAACTCCTGGCCTCCAGAATTGTGAGATATTAACTTCTGTCCAAAGCCACCCAAACTTTTGCTATAGCAGTTGTAGAAAATTAACACACTCTCCATGAATACTGTACCAATGTATATGTTTGTTAGCAACATGCATGAGTGTACCCCTTTCTCCACGTGCTTGCCAGTTTTTGACTTCTGCCAATTTGATAGGTAAAAAAAAAACCTTGTAGCATTTTTTCTATTCCTCTCTTTTAAGTAAGACTGAGTGCCTTGGGACTTCCCTGGTGGCGCAGTGGTTAAGAATCCTCCTGCCAATGCAGGGGACATGGGTTCGAGCCCTGGTCCAGGAAGATCCCACATGCCATGGAGCAACTAAGCCCGTGTGCCACAACTACTGAAGCCCATGCACCTAGAGCCCGTGCTCCACAACGAGAAGCCACCGCAGTGAGAAGCCCATGCACCACGACAAAGAGTGCCTCCACTCGCTGCAACTAGAGAAAGCCCGCGTACAGCAAGGAAGACCCAACGCAGCCAAAGCTAAATTTAATTAATTTTTAAAAAGGTTGAGTGCCTTTATCATGTATTTAATAGCCATTTGTATTTTTTTTCAGAGAATTAGCAACTTGGAATAAACTAGGTCTTAGAAATAAAATTTCAACATTGTTTCTCTAAACAATACATTTCTTAGTGATTTAGTGGTCTATGGAATAAAAATGTGCTTAATTATATAATATCATGGTTTTTTTTTTAAGCTATAGTCTCTCACTTGAGAACACTGAACTTTATCTTCTTTCTCAACCCGCCCCTTTCTTTATATTCTTGCTCCAGAGTACTTGTGCACTTTTATCAGTGTTACCTATGCCTCCTCCAAGGTGTCAGAAAAAGAGTTGTGTGCGTGTGCCACAGTGATGGTGACCGATCACAGAGGCAACCTCGACAAGGAAATGTATAATTAGAAATCAGCAGAAGTACCTGATAATTACAGAATAACTGCCCTAGCAGGAAGTAAATGGAGGCTTTATTTTAAAGGAATGAGCATGTGTTCTGAAGCCCACTCCTTGTTAAGAGGGTTCTGATGGCAGTCAACTCTATCCCAGAGAAAGTGCTATACTTTGGAAGGAGACAGCAGTAAAGTACTGATGAGGGGCAGGGCCCCTGTCCCATATGAATGAGATGTAAAAGCATTTCTGCGGCTCAGTGGTCTTTAGGCACCTGTACAGTGTATCATGCCCAACTCACTCTTTGTTACATATTGTTAAATAATAATCCCATCTTCTCATTGCATGAACTTGTATTTAAGACTTTTGTGGAACACGGAGAATTGTTCAGTCAAATTAGATTTATAATCCAATGAAGAAAAAATGACAGATTGTAGTCCAAGTGGGGAGACACTGACTTTTTAAAAAATCATTCTATAGTTTTGGGTGGAAATTCTGAAGATTACGTGTAGTGGAAATCACTTAGTGGTTCTGAACTGCAATGCAGCAAATGTTTTGTTGCCTAAAGTATCAGTGACCCCTATGGAAAATCACATAAAATCCTGCCGATAACTTATTTTATCCTACTATTGCAAATGTTTATCCCTATCCTCTCTCCCTAACTATTGCTTTCAAAAAGACTAACAAAACCAAATTACCTGATGTTACTTTTATTTTTCACATTCCCAGTATAATGTTAATAGGGACATAAAATCCATGACATGGGCAGAAGAAATTTGAAGAAAAATAAGAGTGAAATCATAAACTGCTATTTCCTAGATAAGCAAGGACTGAATTAATCAATACCATGCAATTTAAAGTGTGTATAACATCATTTTCTTTTTATCAAATGCTGTGTAACAAATCACTCCAAAACTTAGTGGCTTAAAACAGTAACAATATTTAGTCTCCTCACAGATCCGCAGTATGAGAAGGACTTGGTGGGAGCAGCTTTTCTCTATTCTATTTAGTGTCAGCTTGAAAACTAGGGATGGAATCATCTAAAAGCTTGCTCACTCATATATCTGGCAGCAGATGCTGGGAAGACAAATAGCTGGGAGCTTGAACTGCTTGGGGTCTTCAGGCAGCTATCTTTTTGTGGCCTCTAAATGTGGTCTCTCTAGCATGGCAGCGTCAGGAATCCCAATTTCTTACAATCTTACAGCTCCCTAGATACATTTCCTGAGGGAGAGCGCCAGGTGGAAGCTTAATCCCCCTGTTATGACATAATCTTAAAAATCACATAGTGTCACTTGCACGACATTCTATTCATCAAGGCAGTGACAAAGCCCCACCAGGTTCAAAGGGAAGCAAAACAGACTCCACTGCTTTTGTGGTTTTGTAGCCAATTTTTAAAAATATACTCTGCCTCATATCTCAAGTTAGTAACTAATTTTACCCTGGACTACTTTCTACCTCTTTACAACCCTAGTTCTTATGTATTGCTCCTCATAGAACTAAATAAACACAAACCACTGTGATAAATTGGGCTCTATCACAAGTACGTTTTGAAATAATACACACATAGATTAGATTAAATGGAATTAATGTATTCAGTGTATCTTCCCACTACCTAGTTTCTTCTGTTCCTTATTAAATTGCTACTGTATTTACACAAATTCATTTTTTTTAAGTACAAGCTTCTTAGCAAATGCAAGTGACTAATTCAATCTGGTTTATTATAAAGAAGATAGAGCTCAGAAATTTTTACAGGGTCAGTTAAAACAGAGCTGGACCGAATGGCAAATTTCACTCTAGCTCCTAGCTTTTGTTTATGCCTGATTCAGCTAAAACTCAGATTCATTTTTCCTTCTGCTTCCAAAGCATGAATATTAGGTAGTGGAAAAGATCGATTAAGAAGTTCAAATGGAAAATAAGAAACCTGTTCCAACACTTCTCTGGGAGGGCTTTGAAGTTCATGGCTAGGGGGAGTTATGAGACTACAGATTTAAGCTACTTGTAATGAAACGGATGGTTTTCATTTTACCAGTTAAACTAAATTCTTGCCTTTAGAAATAACTTTTCTCAAGAACTAGTGTCATGGTGTAAAAGCTTTTTTTTCTTTTTCTTTTGCTATGATTTGGAATCTCTCTTGGAGTAGAAAATGAGGAATTTTTAATATTAGAAATCTATAAAATGAAGTTATATAATTAATATTGTATCAGGAAGTCAACTCTTTTCTCTCAGACAGATGATTGATAAAAAGATATAGATATATCTCAAAGGACATGAATGAGCATCTATGTCATTTCAAAATCATATATAACCCATATGCATAAGAGAATGTTAAATGGTTACAATGGGGATATCTAGTAGTATAGCAGAAAAGTCCTTGGATTTGTAAATTAGAAACCAGAATTTGATTCCTGAGTCAATCCTTGAGTTGTTCTGTGACCTTCAGCAAATCACTTTAATTAATCTTCCCACCTGTAAAATGGAGATATTAACTGTCTTATTTCTTGCACTATTTTGCTATGAGGATAAACTGGCATCCTTCAAATACATTGAAATCGCTTTGAAAATACAAATAATGGTATGATTGCATGGTTATACAGCTAATACTGGACTTGTATCTTCCTTTTCCCAATCTGCCTATACTTGCACCATGATAAAGAGCATCATCATTCACTCAGTCACCCAGTCCAGAAATCCAGGGTCTCACTAGACCCTTCCTCTCTTAGGTGCTCTCTATCCTGAGTGCCCTTTTGCATGTTCCCCAATGCCAGGCCTACACTTTCGCTGCTTCTGGGGCTGACTAAAGTAATGCATCCTGGGCAATAATTATGAAGCTTATCCTCTGAGAAACATTTTATGACATTCTAGTCCTATTAGAGAAGTGGAAGTTTGGGTGAATTTTAAATAATTTCCCTGGATTTCCTTTTGTAATATGCTCATTGATTTAGGGTAAAAATTACCTTTACAGCATTAGTAAGCTGATAATAAAGCTGATATGTTAAATGTGAGGGGCAAAAATAATTAACGTTTTATTGTTAACAAGTTTTCACCCTGTTAAAGAAAATCTTCATAATCAAATTAATATAATTATGTATTCTCTCACCATAATACAATAAAATTAGACATTAATTTAAGAATATGAACCCGTGTCCCCTGCCTCGGCAGGCGGACTCTCAACCACTGCGCCACCAGGGAAGCCCCTGCCTGAATCTTTAGGTGTCTTCTGGGTTCCAAAATATAAATTCCACATCTGCAAACACTACTATTACATAATCCACACCATCTCCATAATAGTTTCCAAACTTTAAAATACCCAAACATTTTGAGTCATAACGGATAGTTATAAACTTGTACTGGTGTTTGTTCTGTTGGTTTATTCATTCATTCATTCATTCACTTACTTATTATTTCCAGGCATTACAGCGTTAAAAAGCCCCATTTTAATGTTTATAAAAAATAAGGTGTCAGAAAAGTCCCTGGATGGCAACTATCTAACAGGATGTGTAGGGGAATAAGTTCTTAACCTTTGGGGCCAAACAATCCCACAGTCACTCTGCCTTTTTTTGAGAAGCCAAGCATCTTCCTAGTAAAAATACTTATGCCAAAATTCCACAGAAGTCTGAAACTCTTTTCTTTTTAAATAAGCAGGTAACTCTCAAATAATTTCAGATTCTCAGATAATTCCCTAACATAACGTTGGTGTTACCATCACTGAACATCAAGATAAAATACGCCAATTTTGATAAAGGTTGCCTCAACATACCTTTATTAATTGGTGAATAAACTCGAAATAGAACTCTAAGACTATAAACTTTTATGTTGTCCTAACTTACCCACAGGCTGCATTCCTTTACCAATTATATGTAGTAAATCAGACATGAGTTTCTATGCATCTAAATATGTAAGTCAACGGTGCATGGAAAGTTGTAAGCTCAATTCCAGTTCAAATCAATGAGTAGAGCTCAGAAGGCCATGGAGAAGCTTAAGCATGAAGCAAGCACCATGATATAAATATAAACTTGACTCTTACACGCTAAACTTTTCTCTTTACAGTGCCAAACTGCCTAATCAAGAAGGTCAAAGACTGCAGACAAAGTGAAGGGCAAAATAATGGGGTTAACACACTAGAGGCGTGAGGCCCATTCTACACACTCTTGTTTCACGTGATACAGCAGGCATATATCCCAGGCTTTCACACTGATTGTTAAACCAAATTAAGAGTGGTATATACTCTACACTCCTGAATAGTAGTAATTTTATCTCATTTTACAAGGGCTTTCAAAAAAACTGTTTCTTGGAAACAGTTTAGTTACATTAGCTCCTTGGTGAAAATTCCTTAGACATGAGTTTGTAAAACATAAAAAATCAAATCCTAGGGCTTCCCTGGTGGCGCAGTGGTTGAGAGTCTGCCTGCCGATGCAGGGGACACGGGTTCGTGCCCCAGTCCAGGAAGATCCCACATGCCGCGGAGTGGCTGGGCCCGTGAGCCATGGCCGCTGAGCCTGTGCGTCCGGAGCCTGTGCTCCGCAACGGGAGAGGCCACAACAGTGAGAGGCCCGCATACCACAAAAAAAAAAAAAAAAAAAAATCAAATCCTAAATATGAGCAGATTCTTACACAAGACTTTCTTTATATACGGTATAATCAAAAGCAGTATAATACTATCACTTGGAAATATCTCGGCAGAAAACAATAAAACAGGAGAAACTAAGATAGCTATATATTATTGATAAATTTAAGGTATGTGTCAAGCTGAAATTCCAACAGAGAGTGGTAGTCGTAATGCATAGCATTGATTTTCATCCACAGAAATTGAGAATTTACTTACACATACCAGGGATCTCACAAATGCTTGAAAGCTTAATGCTGAATATAAGATCTGAATAACTGACTATGACACGTCTCTCAGAATTCTAACACCTAAACCTTTGTCCTTCAAACTATTTCATTATTATATGACAGATATTCCCTTCACCTTATACTAAGATAAGTATCCCTCTGAAATCCAGATGCTGATACTATAAAGGATGGTTTGTTTTGATTATGTCAATCCTAATCATAGCCTAAATCCCATCTCTTCTTTCATCTTCAGACACTACTGGATTATAAACTGAAAAAAAATTGACATTCTATCTCTGTTAACCTTTGGAGATACTCAAGGAACTATTCCTTGTTTGTGAAGCCATCTAATTGCTAATCTATAATCCTTTTAATATGCTCTGCTTTTTGGATTGATCCATTGCCAGCTGACCTAACACTGCCCATAGCTATATTAATCCTATTACTCACATCCTATTACAGAGTATCAGTGAAACTCTTTAATGAATCCTGAAAAGCTTGCTTGCCAGATACCAATATTAAGGACGATTACACATGTATTCATTCTTTTATTCTTAATTATACAGTTTCTGATTGTATTAATTATATTCAGTGGGATTCAGAGTTTTTCTTCTCCACATCTATCTGTGAGCTTACACTAGGTTTTGGAAAATATTAGTTTCTAAATGTCATTACCATACCTATTGTTTTGATCCTTCTTAATGGTAAATAAATTCACAAGATAAAATGTTGTAGTATATTTTGAGATTAAATCCTGTTGTAAGATAAATAAAGTGTGTTGGGTATGGTAGAATTAAGTAGGGTTTATCAAGAGTAGATAAAATATCCTAGAGAAAGGTCTGCATTTTGAGTTCCTGATATATTCACAGTACCATTAATCCCCTAATAGGATGGATAAATCTGTCTTGGATGATAAGCCTAGTTGTTAAGGGAAGTACATTCTCTGCTGAATTAATCACCCCATATGAAAATGCAAAGTGTCATCAGCCTGAAAAACTATGATACTTTATCATCAATTTTAGTCTGATGAGTGGATAAAGAGAATAGATTTTTTTAATTGAAATCTATTGGCAATGAGACTTTTATTTTAAAAAAATCTGAAAAAGTAGGTTTATAGAAGAAGAACACTATTGTTGTTGATGATGATGTAACTGTGTTTCATGAAAGAGTAAACAGATGGGGTTCTATGGTGATTAAAGGTCCTGGGGACTGGAGCTTGTGGTTAGATGAGGAGTTTGGAAACTGCAGAATGGAAGCAAGTGTCTATATAATGAGAGTCAAGCCAGTACCAAGGAGCTATGGGTCTTGGAAGTACTTAGAATCTTGAGAGACAGTTAAAGACAAATATGCACATACATGGGTGTCGTTGCAACCTCCCTCTAGAAATTTTGTCATGTAGAGCACATTCAATAATGTAAAGCCATCACTTCCCACTAATATATACTCATTGTCCCTTTGCCAAATCATAATGATACCATGAGTTATATTTAAAGACTAGGGTCTTAGGCAAAATTTTACATTGGTCTATTTCTAGTCATTGATCATCAGAAAATACCACCACCGTGTTTCCACCTGGGTATTCGGGTGTATGAAAAATAGGATGTCAGTGAAATACAGGACATCAGGTTAAATCAAATGGATACGTTTCAAATATTGCACGGTACATAAATATACAAAACAAAGCATTTACTGTATATCTAAAATTCAAATTTAACTTGGTACTATGTATTTTTATTTACTAAATATGGCAACTCTAGAGAAGGGGCCTGATAGTTTTGGGGAAAAGATAGAAGAAACAATCTATACCAATACTGCAGGTGCTTCTTTAGATATGGCTCTTCATGTGCTGGCTCAACAGTAAGGAAGCTACCTCCAAAGATGTGGCTTTGTGATAATTACTTTAAAATTATCCATCTTAGTGTTTCACCATTTTGGTGGACACTTGTTTTTTCTCTCCCTGGCTTTACTTTTTAATTTTCACTTTGAAGCAGTATTATTTAACTCAGCCTGTTGAAACATGATTTAAAAGAAAGACTACATACAAAAGTAAAGTAATATTGATTTAAATGAGACCTTTTGCTGTACAGGTGCAATTTTCAAAACAGCAAGAGAGAGAGATTTTATACAGTAAAGTAAAAGCATTTAGAATTGAAACTCAAACCAACTAAAATAAATTCACACTTCAACTGTGACCTTCATAGCTCCCTAAATGCATTTTAAACAGTAAGTTGCTTTTATTTTTATAGTGTAGAGCTGCATGTAATCATCAAGGAGAATGGCAAATGTATACACTGAGTAGGTTATACAGGGAATATGACAGGTCCACATTCTGTCACCTGCCAACACTACTTCTATTCTGATGTGTTTATCAGAGAACTAGAACTAGAGTTTGACGAACAGTACAAAGTTACGGTGAAATAGGCAAATAAATGCACGTACCCACTCTTGCACATAGTCCACAGTTACTCAAAAGTCACCCAGCTCTGGTAGAAAGAGAACTGAGGTATAGTTTAAACTGAATAGACATAGGGAGTTTTATATGAGGTTTTTTAAAAATATAGTCCAGGAGGTTCACAAATTCCTCTTTTATGGCACTATTGTTTATTTTACTTAGCAGTTTTGCCATTCCTAGCTTTTTGGAGATCCTTAATACAGAGAAATTACCTTAGGTCCAGACATCCAAATATATGATATCTCTTTCCCTCTCCCTCACAGATACACTGAGATTTTTTTTCTCCTTCCTTTATTGATTTCATTCACATCATTTTCCAAACCTCTGTTATAATAGTCATTTTTTCTTCACAGTATATCATTGTTATAATTTTGTTATTTCTTATTAGTAACTTGTTATTATAGAATCATTAAATTCTATAAAGTTCATAGCATCCTACAATTTACTCACTAATGTTCAAAAATTTTAAAACATTTTCCAAGGGTATTATAGAAATTTAGAGACAAAGATCAAATGCATGCTTGGTAAGGAAATCAATACATATATTGAAAGACTCTTCGGAAATATTCAGTTTGTGTATATTGAAAAACAAAACAAAATCCAGTTGGATTCAATGCAACAGGCCAACAGATGAGTGGTAATATACAAGCCCTACTCATTCAGTTTATATATTAGGAAATCAGTGAATAAAACTATTAATAGCAAGATACTTTCCAAAAAATAAAAATAATAATTTAGGTCATTTGCTGAAGGACAAGTCATCATCTCTTTTTGGACCAGTATTCAAAATTAACATTTTACTGGGCTGAAAAAAAAAAACAAAACAAAACAAACTAAAAAAAACACTACGTGGTCAAAAGTAATATATTTAGAATTCTAGGAATAAAATATTTTCCCATTGCCTTTTTTTGTTTCTGTTTTTCTATTTTTTCTGACTGAAAAAAATTCACTTAATGGATAGATCTTGATTATAGAACTCTGAGCTTTGATGTGTCTGCTGCAACCACCCAAGCAAAATACATAATATTCCCATCACCACAGAAAGCTTTCTTGTGCTCCCTTCTAATCAATCCCCTATCACAGATAACTACTGTTCTCATTCTATTAAACATTGATTAACCTGGCCTGTGTTTGAACTTCATAAAAATAGATTCATTCAGTATATCTGCTTTCAAGTTCTTGTATGCTAGTTCCAATATCTGAGACATCTTGTGGTCTGATTCTACTGACTACTTTTTCCCTTGACCTTTAATCACTCCTGTGTCTTTGTATGGTACACTGGTTTGTTTCAAGTTATTTTTGGTATATCAGACATTGTAGATGAAGCATTATAGGAGCTTTGGACTCTTCTGAAGTGTATGGATTTTCCTTCTAGCAACAAGTTCAATTGATGACTTATCTTCCTTTATACATTTCTAGAAAGAGTCTGTTTCAGTTTTCGTCTTAGTCTGAAGCAAAAGTTTCAGTCCTGAAATTTAATCACTAATCCTAAAATGTGGTATTATTTTGAGTTTCAAAATAAAACCCACAGTATTTATTACCAAATACCTCAGATATGGGAGAATTCAAACTACAGTGGGAAGATAGTCAAATTCATGCTGAGCTATTCAGAGTTCAGCTGTTGTTTTTACTTGTACTTTTGGATTCCCCTCTACATGTGTGTAGGACTTTAGGAGAGGATATCACAAATGTTTTGGTTCCTCCTCTATGAATCCTTACCATTTATAATTCTCTCTCTTAATTGATAGCTGCTTTTACAGCCCTGAACTCCATACTCTGAGACCAGAAGCTTTCTTCTTGACTTCTAGCTACCCCTTACACACAATATTGGGAATGCTCTCTGGGGGAAAGTCACATTAATATTGATACATATTTCATCCAATGGTGTTTTCTTACTTTAAGGGTTAGATGCTCACCAGTTTCTGCTGGAGTTAGTTTTCAATGTCTTAAAATATACATTTTAATATTTTTACCAGAGATTATAATTGTTATCTCCATGAGGGATAGTCTGGAGTTTTCTATTTCTAGACACAAAACTCCAAAAAGACAATTTTTGAATGCATTAAATTAACATTTACCTCTTCTGCATCAGTTATCATGACAGGTCACAAAGTTGCAGAGGTGCATCAGACATGACACGTTATTTGGTGAAGAAAACACACATGAGGCTTTATAATAAGCAAGTTTATAATCAATGATATATATATACACAAATATTGATGACAGATATATCACTTTTGAATAACTATCTTATCTCATTAGCTGAACATGTACTAATACTCTTTTAACTGCAAGCATTTGCTTTTATAAAACATGTATAACAAAGATGCACAAGATATACAGTCTCTAATCCTTCTCTCACTCTTACACAATATAAATATTTGTGTTTAGTGTGACAGAAACGATAGAATCTAAAAAGAAAGCAAAGTGGATATGTAATTTTGTTGCATAGTACTGAAAATTACATAAATGTGAACATTAAGGTGTTTTAGGAAGATATGTGACAATAGAGAAACAAAATTTAGAAACAAATTTTCATATAAATTTAATGAGGATTTCTGTGTACCTATAAACCAGAGATTATGCTATAATTATTAGAAAATATGAAACGTGTCAAAAGAGGAATACATACAGTGCTGTGCTAACTCAGAAGGCTGGCTAATCAAGCATGCATTGGTAAGGTTGATAAGAAGCTGATTAGTGAAGCTGTCTCAAAGAAGATAACATTAACGCTAAGCAAGCAATCCTGTGAGCAATCCTTCAGAGTTTACGATAATGATCCAGAAATAGTTCCCTTGGCTTTCCAATGATGTGTGAAATGCTCCTGTTGTACAGACTCAGTAAAAGCTGAAGCGAGTAACTGAATAGAACTATGGGTTCTTTGAAGTATTGCTAGCGAATAGACACACCATAGTATGGTGTCATCTCAGGAGGTAGAAGATGAAAAAGCTAAAAGATGCTTTAGGTTTTACTTTTCAAAATTACTAACAGTGGAAAAAATAACATTGTCACTGAATACAATTTTTGTGTGTGTTACAATTAATTTTGGTGTGTGGCCAGTGAATGACTTAAATTCCTTGGCTTTCTCTGAAAAAACATCTCAAGAGGGAAAGGAGAAATGGTTCTTAATTTTGTGGCATTTAAAAAGATCTATGGCATCTAAATTATCCTATAAAAACTTATTCTAAAATAAAGGCGAAGAGAATTATGATAAATTTAAAATTTAATATTCATTATACAGTATATGAAACAATACTACTACATTTATATTCTTTATGCATACTTTATAACAAATGTATTTCATCACCTCCTATAATCAATGTAATGAACATGGTATATTTATACCTATTACAGTCCTATTTTTTTAAATAATTAAATATACACACAATAGTTGTTTGTCTACTTTAGAACATATATTTACTCATGACTATGATTTATTTAACATTGAACTTGGCCAGAAACACAGAAAGAAAAAATATTTTTATTCTGAAAAAAAAAGAAAAAAGTGTCACCCATTACAATATGCATCATTGAAAAAGTGAAATTGTCTCCATATGTATGTATATTGGGTGGAGGAAGAAAGAAAAGGATATTATATTTAAGCATAATAAAATATTAGCTTCATTTTATGGAAGGAAAAAAATTTTAATTATATTTAATGGACCTATTTTCTGAAACTTAAATATGGCTTTGATGTTAACATAAATGATATTATTTGGTTTCTAACATCTTATCAAATAATCATCCATTTATTAATTCACCAAATATTTGTTGAATGTTTCCTTTGGGGTAAGCATTGGTCACACACCAGTGAACAAAACAAACAAAAAACTTTGCCTTCATATAAATCCTAGTGTCAGAGGCAGACAAGTAAAGAAATTATAGTGTTTTAGATATTGATGATTCATATGGCAAGACCTAAGACGAAAAAGGAAAGGAGGATACAGGGTCAGTGAGGGAAACTGAGATTTTATTTAAGATGGCCAGAGATGGTGGTTTTTAACCAAATACTAAAAGAGCAGCAAGTTTAAAGGTCCTGAGGTGTATGCATGTTTGGAGTGTTCAAGGAATAACAAGGAAATTAGTATGCTTCTAGTGGAATAATTTTACTGGGTTTTGTAGGCCATTTAAAGAGGAAGATATTGTAAAAGAGGAAGATACTGAAGGGTTTTGAACAGAGACTTCTTGGCCTGACTTATTTTTAAAAGATTTACTACAGCGACTCTGTTGAGAATAAACGTTAGAGAATCGAGGACAGAGGCAGAGAAACAAGTTAGGACAGCACTGAAATACATGGGCAAAAAATGTTGCTTGCCATGTCCATGCTGGTAGCAATGTTGATTACAGCGGGATGTGGTGAAACTTTGGAAATGTTATAAATGTAGAGTCAATAGAATATGTTAAAGATTGGGTTTTAAAAGTGAGAAATGGAGGATTTAAGGATGATTTTGAAGCTCTTGAACTCAGTAATTGGGGTAATGGAGTTGTCATTTAATGAGACGGGGAAGACTTTGGATAAAGCAAGTTTAAAGGAAAGGTCCGAAGTTCAGTTTCAAACATGTTAACTTTGAGACATCAGTTAGGCATTCAAATGAAGATGTCAGGCAGGCATTTGGAGAAAGTAGCCGGGAGTGTAGGGAGAGGACTTTTTTTTTTTTGCACTCACGCAGCAGAGTCTAGTTTATTTTAAGACATCAGATATGATGGATTTCTAATAAGTGCTCCTGCGGGGCAGAGGCAGCCCTCATCAGGAAAGCTGTTGTCTGGGCTTCCTCCAGGCTGGTACCTAGAGAAGGGCCTTCTTGGGTGCATCCAGCCCCAGCATGTACGTGTTCACCCCCAGTCTCCTTGGGGAAGGGACACATCACCTCCTGGCACATACAGGGCCAGATGGACAAAGTAAGTGCTCCGTAAATGTTGAGAGGAACTGCCTTTGCCCATCTTCCTCAGCAGCCAAGATGCCCAAAATGTGTCAACAGGATTTCACATGTATCAGTGTTGCTGCTTTTCTTCTGATCGTCGCAGGACAGTCAGATGTCCATCTCAAACTGAGCATCATCCACAACTGCATGTTTCCTGTCATGACTGTTCAAGTTGTTCAAATTGTTTACTTCTAGTTTGGAGTCTTCAGCCAGGGCTGGTGACTCCTGGAAAGAAGTCCTTTTCCATATTTGTTTATATTTTGGGAGTTCTGTCTCAGCCTTAGATACAGTGGCTACTCCTTATATTTGCCTTCTTATATTCTTTACTTCTCTCTTCCCCTTAGTAGGCAATCCTCTGTTACGTATGATAATTATTTATATTAAACTTTCTATGTTCATATTACTATGTAGTTCTGTGTTCTGATCTGATTTTGCTAGTACAATGGTATTTAAAACCAGGAACCTCAAACAAATAGAGGACCTCCTATAAGAAAAGAGCCTTGCACTCTCCAACACCTAAGGGTTGAACAGATAAGGAAGACTAAGCACTGGAATCTCATAAAAAGGTGACAACAAAATAAAAGACCAAAAGGAGATGGAAATCCAAGTGCAGAAATTGTTTCAAGGACAAAGGAATGATCAGTTCTGTCAAATGCAACTGATAGGTCAAGTAAGACACAAACTGAGCATTAAGCATTCCATTTCACCATGTGAGTCATTGTGATCTTGACAGCAGTAATTTCCATGACTGCTTGGACAGAAAGGCAGATATACACAGGTTTAAGAGTGAGTAAGAAGAAAGGAACTGAAGAGTGCAAACATAGATTTAAATTGTTAGAGGATGTTTTCAATTATGGGAAGTATTGTAATGGAGTATCAAGTGAATGGAAAAGCACAATCTAAAGATCATTCTAATTGTTATTGTTTATGATAGGAGAACTAACAGCGTATTTCACTACTAATGTGAATAATCATTGTGATAGAAAAAAATAATGATGCAGGGAGAGAGAGGCAACTAAATTATTTTGTGAAACAATAATTCTTAAGATTTGAAATCACTTGTAATGGTCATCCAACAAGTTAATGGAGCATTTAGGATTAGAACTCAAGATTCAGGCCAAAGTCCTGCCTGCTGCAAGAAAACCTTTGATGCATCAGAATTCTGATGTAAAAGTGATACAAATTCAATTACATATAATATTTATATATGATGCTCATGTATAAAATTAAGCACTTAACTTAAGATATAACTGCTTAAAACAGTACTTCATTTTGAAAATAGCTATAAACAGAAAATTATTTCAAAAAAGTTATGAAATTTTTTTATTAATTGCTTTGGACATTGTCAGCATTTAAGGATCATTCACTTTAAGGCTATATAGCTATGTATATTTTATGTGATCACAAATGTGAAAAGAAATATGAATAATTTAGGTGTGTATAACCAGGAATATACACATGAGTAATGAGTGATAAAACAGCACCTACATTTAATGTGGCCTGTGTCTCCTTACTGTTAATCACAATATACTTATGCATGAATTATCTCAAGGAAAGAGCCATAGTTAGTTCAAGTTAGTAAGATTTAGAAAGCCACTTTAATATACCTACTGCTTTGTTATATTTTCTATTAGTGGACATTATGAGAATAGTTAATTTTTTCTGACTACAGCCCTTCATTTCACACAAAGGCATAATTATCAGATATGGGGGCTCCATGTTTCTCCTCCCCGCCAGCCTAGCTACATAGTGTAACCACTTCTCCTTCCCTACAGAGTATTATTTTGTATATAATGGACAAAGAATCATGGAGTTCTGATTGATCTGAGCCACAATCACTATTGAGCCCCTCCTGAGTTCTTCTGCATTGCTTAGTCCTGATATTTTCAAAATCATCACTGTGTGAGGAAATAGCCAGTAGTACTTACAATCAACATGAATATTGTTCTTTCAAGTCATGTGGATCTTCCAAAAGAGTCTCTTTTTCTTTCTATCTAACATATACTACCAGTTAAACCATAGGACACTGACAGAAAATAATAATAATACTGATTTCCTCAAGTCAACAGAGTGTTCTGCACCCGGAGAGCATATTAAACTTTTGTCTTGCTTTTTCTTTCTAGATGATGTAAAATCTTAGATCCATTTTTTATATCCTTTGTGAAATATGGTAATGCTTTGTTTATTGGCAATCTGACTCATTTGATTAATATGCTACAATAAGTACTGCATATGCTGACAAAGTTTCTAGGCAAGAGTAGCTGATCATTCGTATTTGGCTATGTTTTTGTTTTTATCAGTCAATTTTTGCATTAATTACAAAGTATTTATACTGATTTATGTAAGCCAGTATCAATAGTGCTCAAAGCTCTCCTTTGGATTTCTGACATCTTCCCCAGCCATGAGCCAAATGAAATCATCCATCTGAAAAGTTTAGCTGCGTGGACACCAAAATGTATCTCTCCAAATATTAGTCCCTCTTCAGGTTCAAAGAAGCAGTCATTAACTGCATAAATATGCACAGATTGCAAATGACCTTTAGTTGTCTGTATTTGATTGTGTTGGTATTTACCTTTGAATCCTAAAATTGTGTTTTATATATAATATTGTACACAAAATAATAATATTTTGAGGATGTTTACCATGCAGTACCTTTTGTCTTCTTAAAAATAATGAAAGGCCTCATATAGAATTCAATAATACACTAATCCATCTACCATGTAATCTTTCAACATCCTATACTCTGCTGTATTGTATGAAAAATTCAAATACTTTTTTAAAAATAAAAAGTTTCAGATACATGGACAGCTAGCATGAGTTACACTAAAGAGCCTCTGAAATATATTATTATGTAACTTTTTGACTGAAAGATGTTTGTAAATGTTTACAACTATCTGATAGGAGAATTGATCAATCTGACAAGCTTAAATGGCATTATGTTCCACAAAACAGTTATAACCTTGAGGCAAAGCCATCAAATAGAAATAGCAACATTAATCAAAAAACAGCTCTCCACAATAATTGGAACTTTAATAAGTGTATTGAAGCAAAACAGTTGGTTAACACTGTATACAATGCTGAATAAGCAAGCCTGTCTTTACATTTACTGTAATAGGATCTTCCTCAAAATGATGGACTCTAATCCCTTCTGGGAGCTAAGTTTCACCATCAAATCAGCCTTGCTTTTCTGCTGAATATTGCAATTCAACAAGTAGATACATAAAATGTGTTGAATGATATATTGAACTCAAGTTTGTCTTTTTTCCTTAGGTGATAAAAAGATCAGACCAATGAAATTCTTATTGTAATACTGTATGTAAACCAGTCATATTTTTTAAATTATTACATGGCCAAAATTTGTAAGTGTTGATTAGTTTCTGTGACAAGGACACTTTTTAATTGGAAAATTATGAGGGTTTAATTATTAAATACATATTCATCTGCTAAAAATATGGCCCATCTATATTACTGTTTTATTGCCAACAAGTTCAACATAAATAGACATTTTCAACTATATAAAGCATAAGAGAAGTCAGCCATTGTATTATAACCCATTATTCATTTTTTTAAACTAATGTTTGAGGGCTTTCTCTATACTAGTATTTCAAGGCTTCCAAATGTTCCATGGTTAAAATATGAAGTCTAATTCTAGATTTCTAATGCTCTCTGGATATAGCTACTCAAAACATAGGTTACTTCTATATCAGCCTCTTTGCAGTCTCCTTTGATGTCCATTACTTTCCACTTCTGAGCAATTTTTCCTGTTGTCCCCTGCATATAGTAGTCTTACACCATCCTTCCAACCACCAGATATGTTCATTCTACTCCTTACTTCTCATTGCAAAATTCACTTAGTTGTGAGATATTCAGTCAACACAAGCCCGGCACTGATCCATACACTTAATTTTAAGACTATGTTTGTTTTCTCAATGTAAGTTCACACTTATTTTATACATGAGTGTGTCTATATGTCATTTTCTTGGATGACAAAAGAACAAACACGGGTTAATGTCCAAATACATGAAAGAGCTATAAGCAAAGTTCATCACTGCTGTTTTTTTATTAATAGCTATATTGTAAAGCGTAACTCTCTAATAATCTAATCTCTAACCCTATTATGTTGGAGAAGTGTCATGCTGTGAAATATTGCCCAGAATGAGTCCCTTTTGCCAAATGTAAGCCAGAATTGTTCACATATTTGTATAATACTGAGAGGCAGTAATGAGAGTAATATAACAAGAAGATCTAAATTTAGAACACGTATTTTTTCATGACAATAGAAATGCAAATATGATACTAATTAATTAATATGCTAATAGCTCTTCTCTATTTATGGATATTAACTCAAGTCATCTTGGATTAATACCTAAGCAATATCTTTACATTCTGTTCTCCAATGAATAAGTACGATTCCTGAAGGTAGGAACAAAGACTAACCTATATTCCATAACTTTTTCATAGACAGAAAATGTGCTGTTCAATAAAGATGTGATTATATTAATATAACTGTGGTATTGCTTAAATCTATTAAAATCTCAGACTTTATTATCAGGTGCTATGTTAGTTGAGGAAAAAAAGGCTGGAAAAACACCTTTGACTTTTTCTAGGCATAAGGGTTATCAGGTAACTTTGCAGTTACTTGTGAATCTAGTCATTAATTCATTTAGATTACGCACTTACATAATGTCAGAAAACTGAGTTTCTAAAGGTAGTATACAAAGAGCTTTGTTGTCCTATTCTTTCTACTTGCGTGTGTGTGTGTGTGAGAAATTATCTACAATAAAATTTTAAAATGAAAAAGAAGGAAATGCCAATCTTCTGTTATAGAGAAATAGATACGTCTTAAAAAAAAAAAAAACTTGACACAATATAGATTTAAGTGTCATAGAAAAAAGCTAATATTTATAATCTAGGGATGCTATCTGATTTTCATTCTGTCAAACTTTTTCACACAAGGATATACCAGCATCTCCCTTGAAAATATGTAGAAATATATTTTTTACTGTGGCTGATAGAGTACAATTAGAATACATATTGTCCTGGTAATTCCTAAATAGAAATCTGATATGAGCTCCAAGGGATATTAAGAAAACGACTCCCTGGTAGTAGCCAGGTTACCAGAGAAGGTAGCAAGGATGCAAAGGTGGTAAAGAAAAAATACTTCCTGGCAAGCCATTTACCAAAGCGAAGAAATCTTAGGATTCCTTGTTTTTTTTTTTATGTTACTTGTAACACAACAACACCATAGTGTTTTTCAAGGCAAAAACAACTGGACTAACAACAAAGCAAAATATACTATTAGAGCATGACAACCAATTTAACTAGGAGGGGAAATCCTCTTCGTTTGGAGGAATTCTAATTTTCTCATATTAAATAGCTACTATCTACTCTGATGAAGAATTCAATTTCAAGCACAAGAGGAATAAAACATCAGTCTTAATAATAGATTTCAATCTGGAATGGAAGACAAACAATAGGTGCATGTATTAAAATATGTTAATTTTACTGTTCACATAATATCATGTTTTTAATGTACTTTGACAAACTGAAAACAACCAACATTAACAAAAAATAAATGTCATTAGTCTATGCGTCCAGTTGTTAATTCACAAGCAGTGATTATTGTATTTATTGTCATGCATGCACTTATAATGAAATAGCAGCAAAGTAAATTAATCTTAAAAAAGTAAAGAGTGGCTGCTTCCCACTAGCTATCTACCTTACGTTTGTTAGTGTACATATGTCCATGCCTCTCTCTCGCCCTGTCACAGCTCACCCTTCCCCCTCCCCATATCCTCAAGTCCGTTCTCCAGTAGGTCTGTGTCTTTATTCCTGTCTTACCCCTAGGTTCTTCATGACATTTTTTTTTCTTAAATTCCATATATATGTGTTAGCATATGGTATTTATCTTTCTCTTTCTGACTTACTTCACTCTGTATGACAGACTCTAGGTCTATCCACCTCATTACAAATAGCTCAATTTCGTTTCTTTTTATGGCTGAGTAATATTCCATTGTATATGTCAGAAAGAGAAAAACAAATACTGTATGCTAACACATATATATGGAATCCAAAAAAAAAAAAAAGGTTATGAAGAATGTAGGGGCAGGACAGGAATAAAGATGCAGATGTAGAGAATGGACTTGAGGACATAGGGAGGGGGAAGGGTAAGCTGGGACGAAGTGAGAGAGTAGCATAGACTTATATATACTACCAAATGTAGGAAGCAGCTTCATAGCACAGGAAGATCAGCTCGGTACTTTGTGACCACCTAGCGGGGTGGGATAGGGAGGGTGGGAGGGAGATGCAAGAGGGAGGAGATATGGGGATATATGTATAGCTGATTCACTTTGTTATACAGCAGAAACTAACACACCATTGTAAAGCAATTATACTCCAATAAAGATGTTAAAAAAAAATTCAAAAAAAAAAAAGTAAAGAGTGGGCACTATAGTTGAATTTATCAGCACTCCAGAACCTAAAAGAAATAAATGGGAAAAAACAAGAAATCCATTTTATGTATATTCAATTACTAGCACAAAAGAGTTCAACTGAATATGTGGGAAAGTTGCCAGAGCCCTGGGAAAATGTATTCCATTTAACCTGTCAATAGGAAACACCATCAGCTTGATAGAATGACACTGATAACTCCATTCACAAGGAATGGTCAATGTAAAATATGATTTTCTTAATATAAAGGGACATAATACTGATAATTAAATAAATTTTTAATAATGAAAATGTCACAGATATATAACTGCTATGAATCATTCATACTTGACTTGAAGTAAAAGGTGAAAAATGGTAGACTCATTTACAGAATTTCCTTTGCCTATTTTGGAAGCATTTTATCAATTTGATTTAAGCTGTAACCACAGTAATTTTATTCTGTCCTTAAATGCTACAGAAATTGAATAAATGACAGTCATGATCAAATGATGAGCCAGCAAGAATAAAACCAATTTTTAGAGTACACTTCTCACTAACTGAGCATCATTCCCAGAGATGCCATGGGTATTATTTAGTAACAATAGTTCCTGAAGCACTTCATCTTATTTCCATTTTTCATTTATTCAACCAACCAATATTAACTACTTATTTACTAGATGCCAGACAACAGTTAGGTTCTATATATAAAATAATCTATTCAATAATTTATTCTTTAGACAGTTCAATCATTTAAAGTGGGTGTTGAAAGTAGTTATGAGTATTTGGGGGAGGAGCAGAGATTTTGTTATTGTTTCTTAGTAATTTTGAATAAGATTGTTTTAAAAATATAATTCTATCAATACTGATACAGCAACACAATTCATCTGTTATTCATCTATTATTCATTTATGCTTGTTAGTGCTTAGATTTTTAAATGTTTCTTAACTGAATATTTTGTAAAGAAGGGACATGTATTACAACAGGAAGTTCTACCCTCTTTGTAGCAGGCACCTATTAACTAGGAGAGTATCAAGATTCTTCCTAGTTTAGCACATGGTTGCTTAATCAGGAGTGAGAGAATCCACATGTTTGGAGAAGATCTGATTCCTACCTATTAGGCACTCTGAAGGTACTAAAGTATCCAGGAAAAAAAGCTGAGTTCATCTCATGTCTGCTTGATGTACATTTTAATACTGTTCCTCTTCCCTACTTCTACCCAAACTATCTGCGTAAGACTTCTAATGAGGAGACGTGAGGATATCAAACTTTCTCAGATAGTACGCTAAGCTTTTGAAATGAAGTTATTTTTTTAAAGTGGAAGTTAATTCTAAGTTAGCTTATGCTTTTTACCCCTAGAGTAGGATAAGTGTGCAACTGATTTTAATTTAATATTCATGGTGTATTATAACTGCCAGAGAATATAAGAATTTTTCTAAAGAAAGCAAGCTCAGACTGGACCTAAACGTACCCTTAGAATTATTGTCAGAGTTGCAAGGACATTCTGAAACACTAAAGAGCATGTATATAGGAAGTAACTGATTAAACATAGTTTTAAAAGGCAGTGCCCACACCAAACATTCAAAAGCAGTTATATATGCTATGGAGACCTCAAACAGAGCATTTTCACTATGTCATGATCTACTTGGTACAAAAGTAATGCTGCAATATCTCCTCATACAGATTTTCACCTGGAACATTACCACCCAGATGTTGGCTGACCCTTCCCAGTTCAAACATCACTTCCTCGGAGGGAACCTCCCTAACCACTTATTTAAGCATATACCCCCCTCCCTCTTATAGCATTTATCACTATATGAAATTACCGTTTATTCATTTGTGCTTTTTTCTCCCTCCACCATAGGAGCACACTCAAATATAAGCTCCACAAGAACATGGACATTGTCTACATTCATCACTAGAGCAATGACAACCATTCCCTGCATATATGTATGTATTACACTTACCTACAGCACTGTGTAACACAGAACTACTTGACTCTTTCTAAAAGTCAGCGTCCTCACCTAGAGAGTGAGTCTAAATCTTACTCTACAAGATTGTTGTAAAAGTAAAATGTGTGACAGTATTTTATACATAGAAAAATCATTTACATATAAATTCAAACTGCAAATGCACATTGATCCTATAGTGATATATAAAATGAACATTTAACAGTCGTTACCGTTACTAAGTGGTACCTAGAACCAGTGTGAAACTGTCTGATTAACCCCTCTGAGTCCTTGGCTCACAAGGTACAATTTAAGGGCTATATTATGAACTACAGAGGTTTTTCTTTGTTTTATTTTCCCCATAAGTGTTGTCCCATGTCTCAAGTTCTCCTCCATTTATTTCCATTAATCTGCTAACTCACATACTGCTGTTAAATAAGTGATGAATTAGTGTTGCATCTCGCTGTGGCAAATTCTATTAGCTCATTTTATAGAAAGGGTTTAACACTTAAAATGACACTTCTTCTTCAAGCAGGTCTAATACTTTTAAATCAATTTGCAAAAGGGCTAGTACTTTGATGCCAACTTTATTTCATTTTATTTTTAACCTAAAAATTCCGAGAGAAAACAAAAAATATATATGATAGCATTTTCCCTTTGATCCTCACATTGACGGCAACATCATTTTTCTCAATAATAAAATAAGTTGGTTGAGGTCATTAAAAGGCAAGTAAGAAGAACATAAGAAACGCAAATGAATAAGTTTATGATGGCGTATTTTGCTCTTAAAAAGTGAGTTTTAGTCCAAAGATCCCAAGCATGTTTTGCAAACAGAGATTAAAAGGCGTCAAAGGGATATATGAAGACAGAAATTTTAGGCCATACTTAAGTGGCTTAGCTGGATAAACAAATCACAAATGTGAAGGAGTTTATCAGGTGTATCACAGAGGATCTGTCAGTAGTTTTTCAGATCAGGACTCATTCAATCTTGCACAAATGTCACCTGCCCCAGAAGCCTTGCCCGACCTCTCTAAGCAAGATAAAGCACTTTTTCCTCATTCGTGTGAACATGAAAATCTCTCACGTTTCTAAAAAAATTTCCTTAAAACATTTCTTTCTCCCACTGCACTGAGAACTCCTGGAAGGCAGGAAGTTTATATTTTTAGGTTGAATGGTTATTGAATGACTGAAGTTTTCATAATATACATCTATTTTGTTATGTTAAACAGAACTGGCTTTAGCGCCTATACAAATATGTGGGTCATTTTTCCTTACTACTTCATGTACCCCTGGGCTTTATTTTCTGAGGCCTTATGTTTGCTTGTAGACATTTTTTCTCTTCTATCTCTACTGTTATATGTACATGTAGCAACATTTATTACTCTTATGTCTAGTTTAATATGCACATGGAAACCACATAGGTTCCTCCTGGATGAAAATAAGACTATGTAGTCAATTTCTAAGCATCTGCCTGACTATGACTCTTGGGGAAGGACTTTGTCACATCTATCTGGGATTCTGCTGGCCTTCCTTACCTTCCTTCCTTACCATTTTTGACATATCTCAGATGGCATTCATTCACTCTTTAATTGAATTCTTATTATATTTAGACTTATTTCAGAGATTAGGAAGCTGGGCCACACAAAGGGTTAACTAATTTGCCTAGGCCTACACAGCTACTACTAGCAAAGCAGAGAGCAGCCTCCGCTCTGCCAGACTCCCAACCTAGTGTGCTTCTCATTACCGCTCCGTGGATGAAAGTTGTCTTTCTGTCTTACTACTTATCCAACATTTTACTTGACATTTTTTTAAATGCTATTTGTGACTCTTTAAAATACTTTATATTGGAACTTCTAGACACATACTCATGGACAATGCACTTGTCCTAACATTAATACTAAGGGATACAATTTCCCAAATTGTCAAAAGAATTATACATGCCCCCACACTCATGCATCTAAAGAAGAACGAATACCAACCAAGATATCTGTTAAAATACCGTAAAGATATCTTTAAGTACTTCATGGATTTAGAGGCTGGAATCAAACTGTAAAACCCGAAACAAGAGCTTGCTAAATACTCTGTCACCTGTTAGAAGGCCACTAAATAGGAATTCATTTATTCAACAAATAGTTCTGGAGGCCATGTATGTATCAGGTGTTATTCTAGGCACTGGATTCAATAGTGAAAAAGACAGGGGAATCTGTGTTCTCATGGGCTATACATGTGTTTTATGCATTAGCTATAGTGGTTCTCATTCTGATCTTTAAATAAACCAAGGTCTTTCCTACCACTAAGTCTTCACACATGCTTTTGCCCTCCGCCTGGAATATTCTGCCATACCACCTGCTCAAGCAACCACAAAACCCATTATACCTGGCTAGCTCTTATTTGTCTCTCGATTCTCATAAACACCATTTTCCCTCTCAAATAATACATTTTTTCCTCATCAAAATCTCATTTTTTTTTTTCAACCAAATGTTGAACCAGCACTATCAAGAATTATGGTTCCCTTTCCCCCAAGACCAACCACAGAGAAACAAAAGAGAAGAAATACCAAAGAAAGAAAATGTATGAGAAATCCATGGGTTGATGGGACGATTTTGTGCTGATATGATTTTGACTTGGGGCAGAAGGCAGCCAGGACAGTTGCAGGAGCTTAAGTTGTAAAGAACTTTTAGAGTTTTTTTTTTCTTATCCCTGCAATTTCCTTAAAACAAAGAATGCTTGACTCCTAATAGTCAAAGACTCAGAACTTTTGCCCAAGCTTTTTTTCTTTTTTTTCTTTTTGCAGTACGCAGGCCTCTCACTGTTGTGGCCTCTCCCGTTGCGGAGCACAGGCTCCGGACGTGCAGGCTCAGTGGCCATGGCTCACGGGCCTTCCCGGACCGGGGCACGAACCCGTGTCCCCTGCATCAGCAGGCGGACTCTCAACCACTGCGCCACCAGGGAAGCCCTCCCCAAGCATTTTTACAAGTAAATCAGTAATGTGCAAATGTCCTTTGTCCTTTCACAGTTCCTTGAGGAACTGTGAAAAAAATAAAGATATATTTCCTGGAAGCAAAGGGAGATGAGTAATCAGTATTTACTGAGCATATTTTCCATGCCAAATTACAAAGTGCTATGTTGTCTTTATCTTCTTCAGTCTATTCTCTTCCCTTGAGTGGAAGCCTGAGTAATCACCACTTTAGAGATGAGTAAACTGAGACTCGTTAATTACTTAACCATATCACTGTGTTACAAGGATCTAAAGAGAATATAAACCTATTTATATATAATTTCAAGGCACAAGCCTTTTCAAATACACCAAAATTCTGTTAAGGTACTCAAAGTCATAGTACAACACATAATACCATCGATTGTGCGGTGTTCTAAAAGTATTGTAAGTAAACATCCCATAAGCAAATAAAAATTTTTGTCATAGATTGGTTTTTATTTTTATATTTGACATTGTTCATGAAAATTCTATCATCAATAGACATCACTAGTCAGATCCTCTAGCAGCAGAATGTAGGTGATAGAGCCAGACACTCACTTAATTTAGACCTAAAAACTTGCTCTGACTTGAATCAAGTTGGAAAAGAAATTATTTCTCTATATCCAGGAAAAAGGGATCTATTTCAACTACCTTGTGTTTTTTAATAGGGGTCTAGCTCTTTGTTATATTGTTTTTTAATAGCACCTAGCAAAAATACTGTAGGCACCACTCAAAACATGCCTGGGAAGTGTAACTATCCATGTGACTTAGAGTTTTATTAGAAATGCAAATTAATATACACAAAAGCTAAGAGAAACCAAGATTACCCACAGAAGAAAATCTCTTTGTTTACCAGGGCTACCTCATGTTTACATACTTTTTTCCTGTCTTGACAAAGTGTTAAATATTAAAGAAAATGACTAAATACAGGTGAACTTAAAAAAGGTTGCTGGATGCAAACATAGTGATTAGGTGACAACACATGCAGAGTAAGACTTCTCTGAAAAACATTTATAATAGTGATAACAGTAAATATTGTAAGAACTGCACACATCCATTTGCTAGAAATGCAGGTACCCTTTTGCTACTTTCCCTTCTCCAGTCTTTCATTCTTCCAGAATGGCACTGTATACACTACAATGTGTTGAAGACACAAAACCTTGGTGATTTGATTTAGTCATTAGCAAATGAGCTATTGTCCATTGCCGTGGTCCTGTCATTTCAGATATCTAGATTTGACTAACAAATCAAATTTTCATTTCATATTCAAAGTGAAAAGAGGAATCAGTGTTCCTCTCACACCATCCTAAGGTATTTAGTCACTTATTCATTTTTAGAAGAAAAATTCATTTGTAATTGTTAAGACTACCATTCAATTCTATTCACTGCCACCATTTTACGTGACGATAAGTCACTTGATCCTGACTCAAAATTCTCAATTAATTTCAATAGCAATTCGGTGTACATATTTAATACCAAGATCAAGGGGGATGGATTCTGTTCCCATTTCACAGCGTCTTCTGCTATCCTAGGAATCATTTCCCCTGCAGACACTACCTAGTTAGACTGAAACAACTGTTGTGAAGGGTTGCTTTGTGTCACATTCATTTTTAACTACTAATCAGAAAAACCTAATTAGATGTTCTATTTTCTTATTCCTCAATTTTTGAAAGTAGAGGCTTAAAAAGAATTCCTCCTCACTTGTTTCAATTATCAAGTTTTGTTTTAGTGAAGATATAAAATTTGGGTGTTGATTTCCCTGACATCTCAAACCAAAATTTTTAGGTGAAAAAAAAAGCTATTAGAAACTTAGTTATTTGTAATAAAATTATGCTAGCTCTACTTGACTACAGCTAAAGCTTTAGAACTAAAGCTTTGAAATCTGTCACATGTCTTAAAAATAAAATTGCTTGAGTAGCTGAGGAGAACTGTATTAAAATGCAAATTTCCAGCTGTTAATATTTCTTCAAAAACCAATAATCCCTCAAGGCCACCAATGTGTCATAATACTTAATGGAAAAATATCCCTCAGGCAGAATGGCCTTTCTAAGTTGACTTTTGATTAAACTTAAAATATTATATGGTAAAAAAAATTTAAAATAAAAAAGGAACGTAAATATAGGACTCAACTGAAAAGTCATCCAACATGCAATGAAATGGGATGGGGAGACCCATCTTATGTCACTAATTTATGAGAAATACACCCTGTTTGAAAATTACCCATAATAATTGGTAACATGAAGTATATGCCTCTTCCAAAACCATTCAACAATTACGTATGTGTGTTGGTTTAGTGTATGAAAGGGTATTCCATTTTGGAACTGGTAATAGAATTATTTTTGGTAACATATACTCATTGGACAGAATGACAGAAACTAGACATAAGAATTAAATAGCTGTATTTTTTATACAAGACTTCCATAGGTATTAGAATACAGAATAGTGGAGTTTTGTGAAGAGTTTATCTATTGTGTGATATTTATGGAATTTGTAAGAAATGAGACCCAATTATTTTAATATTTTATGAAAATTTCTGAATGTTCAGAGAAATTGAAAGAATTATACGTTGTACATCTATATATCTCCTACCTAGATTCTACAAATAACATTTTTTTTACTTGCTTGGTTACATGTGTAAGCGTTTGTACATTATAATGAGTAAGATTCTTACTCCAGAATGATTGATCCTGCATTGGTAAGGGTCTAGCCAATTCACTGGTTAATTAACTGAGTGGTTAAAAATTGAAAGATTCTCCTTGACATAGAATTTTCTAAAATTCACATTTTAAGTAGCTATATTAGAGCAATATCAATATATGGTTAGGGTAATTCAGTCAAATCTTTGATCCAAATGTGCCTGTGAATCTATTAAAAACAATAACCCAAATAGAGCAAATAGATGAATCACATTACTTAAAACAACTTTAAATTTCTCCTAAACAAAGAAAACCCTTGATCTAGTGTAGTTTTTTAATGTTATTTGTAGAATCTAGGTAGGAGATATATAGATGTACAATGTATAATTCTTTGAGAAATTAAGTAGTCCAATTCATTGATCTTCAATCCACCATAGGTAAATACCTCTAAATTTCTTCCTGTCATCCAAAGTGCCTTCTGTCGCATCAACTGTCATTACTTTGCTCCAAGGTGTTATTTGCCTACCAACTAATGGCAACAAGGGGAAGTAGTCATGAATTTATGTGTGCTTGTTTGCGTGTGTTCATCAATGAAAACACACATCCACTATGTGCTAGACAACCTCACAGGTGCAGCTGAATATAAGTGGTCCCAGGTTGCAGATAAATGACAAAGAGCATGTTTTAGATCTGAAAAATTCTGATTAATAAGGCACAAATGGTGTTTACAGTTAAAAAAAAACTGTAAAAGAACTAAAACTTTCCATTTTATTTAATTAAACTTGGTCAAATAAACAAGTTTTTATATGACACCTCAGATTTACTTAATGCTACATAGAGTGATTTTTAAGACCTGCCTCTTCTAACTATTGATTCCCCCACCTACTTTTTTTTTTAACAAAGTTAGAGTTGTGTATGCCTTACACATTAAAAAAAAAATTAATGACAAATAAACTGAGAACAAATCAGAAACCATACCACTTTTGATATTTATATGTCTAATAAATGGGTCTTTAAAAAATAAACTAGGATTAATATTTGAAAGATTCTTAGTTTACCAAGATCACTTGAAGAAAATAATAAATAAAATAATTTACTTTAGAATAACCCCCAATTCCTAAGATGAAAATCTTGTGAATATGACAGCTGTGCTTTTTCGTGACTTTCCAGCATGAAAATATTGATATTTAAATGAATCAAAATAGAAATAAGTGCTTATGCAGGAAATCAGAGCATAAATAACACTATATACTCTACCTCCTTAAGTAAACTATATTCTAATTAATTAATAAAGCCCATTGAGCTACTTCCAATCCTCCAAACTACTGTGAATAGTTCCAGGGAGTTGAGAGAATTATTTGTTATCCAAATATTCCATGTCTCTGACCATCACTACTTCCAGTAAATTTGATAGAGATGTTCCGACACTTATCTTCTTCCCCTCAATCTTCTATTAAATATACTGCTGAAACAATCTTCCCATTCCTGATTCATTTCAAGAATGAAAAGAAACCTTGAAACAATCCCCGAAAACAAATTCACTTTTCACAGGTTTGGAGCAGGCCCTATTCTGAGAGAGAATACATCACATTCTGATCCTACATCATATTCCCTTATCTCTTCTGATACACAGTATGAGGTAGCAACAATCTTATATTCCCAATTTTTCTTTTCTACTTATCCAATTCATGGAGAAAACTATATGTATATATAATATATACTCAGTATGTATTCTTATATAAATATTATACATATATATTCAACTGTGAAAAATGATAATCTACTCAACAAATGGAGTTGAAAAAATTGGATGCCCCCCTCCCCAAAAAAAGAAAAATGAACCTCAACCATTATCTTAGCCCATATGCAAAAGTTGATTTGGAATATATCATAGTACTAAATTTAAAAATGAAAACTGAATCTTAGACTCATTAAGATTTGTGTTCTAAGTCCCTTCTCCTTCAACCTGGGTAGGCTTGTGACTGCTTGACCCATAGGTGTTGCTGAAAGGTTTATTCATGACTTCTGAGAACAGGTCATAAAAAGTGCAGCAGCTTCTGCCTTGATCACTAATTGAAACTCCAAGCCATTATATAAGAAACTCAACTACTTTGTGGCCATCATACTGTAAGGAAGCCAAAGCCACATGGAGAGGTAGTGTATTATAGTCCAAGTTGAGCCCAGTCTTTGAAATATCTCAGGCGTGTGCCAAGCCTCCATGTGTTTGCAGCTCCTAGTTGCTCAAGTCACCCCCATTCTATTCTTCCCAGCTGAGGCTCCAAATATTATGGAAAAGAGACATGATATCATTACTACGACTTGCCTGGATTCCTGTTCCACAGAATCCATGAGCATAAAAAAATTGTTTTTTCTGACACCACTACCAAGATTGTTTGTTACTAAGCAATAGATAACTGGAATATATACATGCACAAACTTCATATTTATAAAAATTTCCTGTTTAGAAAGCACAGGGAAATTACTCTTTAATTATACTAATAGAAGCAAATTGCTGGTAACTTCAAATTTTCATAACCTGTTCAGACTGAGTTCTGTGTCATAATAGAATTTTTTTTTAATTAATTTATTTTTGGCTGCGTTGGGTCTTCCTTGCTGCCTGCAGGCTTTCTCTAGTTGCAGCGAGTGGGGGCTACTCTTCGTTGAGGTGTGTGGGCTTCTCACTGCGGTGGCTTCTCCTGCAGTGGAGCACGGGCTCTAGGTGTGCCAGCTTCAGTAGTCGTGGCACACGGGCTTAGTTGCACTGTGGCTTGTGGGATCTTCCCGGACCAGGGCTCGAACCCGTGTGCCCTGCACTGGCAGGGTGATTCTTAACCACTGTGCCATCAGGGAAGCCCAATGACAGAATTTTAAATTTACTTAGCTGCACCATTTGCTAAGATAAATTGTTTTAAAATAATTTTTGTAAAGCCTAGTAAAACACCATAATATCTTAGTTACTTCTTATTTTCTCTCTCAGCCTTAAGAAATTAGTTTTTATAATAGCTGAGAAGTTTTGGGGGTTTTTTCTTCCTCACTTTATTGGTTTAAAAAAAACAAACCCTATGATCTTCCAAATCTTTTAAAAAAGAATGAAAATGTTTCCTTATATCTACTCAAAAGAGGAAGGATTTAAAAAAAAAGAGGAAGGATAAGAATCAGTGACCAATATAGTAATTACTTTTGTAGTTTACAAAGTCCATCCATATGCATTTTTATTTGTTCTTCGTAACTACTCAACAAAGTAAGGAGAGAAAGTATTTATTTCCCCATTTTATAGGTGAGTAAGCCGAGTTCAAAATAATTGATGTGCCAAGGTGTCAAAACTGTTCACTAAGACAGCAATTTTAGGTCTCACTCTGACAGCCCTGAGAATGTACCTTTATAGTAACTATGATATATTTTACCACCTTTGTGTCATTGCTTTTGCTACTGTTTTCTTTTCTTGCTTGTATAAAATTGTACAAAACACTGTTATTTGGAAACAATACTGTACTCACCATAGGATGTGATTTCTAGGGGTAGGAGGAACGAACACCCAAGAGTAGTGACTATATGCCAGGAAGTGTTAAACTAATACTATCTCCATTTTGGTAATGATAAAATTCATTAACAAGAACACGTCAAATTTTAGAAATAAAGAAGCACAGAAAAGTTTTGTAATGTACTCAGGTTCCCTCAGGTAAAACATGTAAAGTCTGAGTTAATGCCCAGATCTTACTAAATCCAAAGGTTTCTGCTTTTTCTATGCCAGAAAGTCCTCTTGAGAATTACCTGTATGTCCATTTCATGTGTCAGTGTGGCCAGGTTGCAGTCCTCAGTTATTCAACCAAACACTGATCTAGGTGCTGTTTTGAACATATTTTAACAGATGTGATTCAATTCTATAACTAGTTGACTTTAAGTAACGGAGATTATCCCAGATAATTTGCGTGGGCTTGATTCAGTAAGTTGAAATACATTAAAAACAGAGCTGAGGCTTCCCTGAAGAAGTAGGAATTCTACCTGTGCACAGTAGCTTCAGCCCATGCCTGAGTGTTCCAGCTTGCCCTTCCTGACAACCTGCCCTATGGATTTTGGACTTGACTAGTCAGCACTCACAATTCTGTAAGGCAAATCATTTAAATAAATTGTTAATATGTATCTCCTATTGATTCTGTTTCTCTGCTTGGACTCTGACTGATACATACCCAAACAGTTAAATATTCTGAACCTTTGTTTCATAAAATCGATCTCTGTACCAGGAAAAAATTCTTTCTAAAAGTGGTTTCTTGCTTGATCAGTGTTGCTCTAGTCCTAGTTACCAGCCACCTCTCTACAGTTTGTTAATCACCCAATAGGTGTTATTCGCATATTTACAGGATCTTCAGCAGTATCCTGGATGTATTGGGAATACACTGAAGATCTTATCTGCTTTTTACCGCTAGGCCAAGGGAGTAAAGAGTTTTAGTAAGAAAATAGTGAAAAGCATCAGTGAAAATTCAGTTCACTTATGATTGCAGAGTGAATTCATGATTCCTAAATTCTCCTAGCTTTGTCATTCAGTTACTACTCCTGCCATTAATAATTTTAATTATATGATAGACAAATTGGAAATTGACAAAAGGTCCAATGAAGGTAAGCAAATTCTTGCAGGTTTTCAAAGAGTAGCTAGACTGTCATCTCTACCCAACAAGCATGGGCTTCTGATATCTTGGGAAAAAATTATGTCTAAAGAGTTTAGAAATAAGGGGATGAAAGGACAGAAAATGTATTTCCTTTTTTTTCTTTAGAAGCTGTGTAGCTAACTCAGGCCTATAAATAAAGTGTATACCCTTGTCCATATGTTAGAGCTGCTCAATTATTTGAAGGTTATATTTTGGGTTTTGTATTTACTGGATAGAGGTTTTCACCCCACCTATCTTGATGCTTCATCTCCAATAAAGACTTAGAAAACAAAGATTCATCTAATCAATTACGACAGATGTCTAAATATCCAGGAATATTTTCTAGATTTTAAAATTGTGAAATTGGTCCATCATGGTCCCATTAATTGCTCTGTAATAAATGCATAGCAGCTGACAAGATTCTTCCCTAATTGCAGGCTACCATAATGAGTAAGCACATCATACAATCTTTACACAATTTTCTAATGCCAGAATATAACAAATCTCCCCAAACAGACCTCTAAAATTATAAAGCAATTCACTATGAAAGCCTCCAAATGCTAAAGTTGCTTTCAAGCATAGTTTTGTGCTGCCAGCTGAGTCGCTGATTTTTCAGCTCTCTCTTATAAAGTATTTCTTTTTTTCCTCTTTCTGATCCTCTACCTTGCTGGGCAGCCTCAAGCCTGGTAGGATTCTTTAGTCTCAAACTAATTGGCAAAAATCCTCCTGGGAAGATGGATTTCCAGCATTTTAACATCTCAGACTATGTCTGTGATCTCGCCTATATAAGGGCTGTTGGACATAAGCAACTCAATGTTCAATCTGTCTAATGGCAAAATTAATGTGAAACTTGATTTTATTGTTATATTTTTCCTAGCGCCCCCCTGGTGCTTGCATATTAACATCAGAGTGAATTTCATTATTTTTCTGAGTTTATTATTATGTTCAGAACACTTAATCTTTTTTATACATTCAAACTAGAATACCATTCTTTTATTTTCCAAATTGTTCTCACAGAGATTATGTACTCTCAAAGTCATATTAAATCCTAGAGCAAGGAATAAAGTTTGGTTTTCTGCTATTTAATTCAATTTGCTTATGTATATTTGCTCTGCCTACTGTTTTGGTTTTTTGCTTCCCCTTCTCATTCCATACTTGGTGACACCTCTCTAAAAAGAAATAAGCTTAAAGAAAGGAAAAATAAGCATATGTATGTCAGAATAAGTGCTCTGACACTTATGTGTTGACAATCCCTCCCTCCCTACCCTCATATCATTGGCTGGCATGTACATCATGCAAAACAGCTCGCAGTTTTGAGGGGTTTAGAGGTTCTCAGGTGCAAAGTATCATTACAGAGTAATAATAATGCTCTTTTGTCACCCATCAGTCTGGACTGGAACCAGGACTGACTGAGGACTCTGACCTCATGACCTCAATTGTTTTTAAAGTCCTCTCAGTTCTTGTTTATTGTCCTCTCTATAGTTTTCTACCATTTTTTTTTTTTACAGAAAAGAATTTTATATTCCACTCAAAGTATTTCAAAGTGATGTTCTATGTAATTATAAATCTGTATCTGATATAAATCAGATCTGTAGCTAAATGTATTATACAAAGCACTCGAGTCAATGCTGCTAGCTTTTGTAAGGTGCCCAAGTGACGTGTTTTCCAAAACAAAACAAAGTCCTGTTTCCATAAAACTTATTTATAGAATATGAATACCAAAAAAAAATTCCTGAAAACAGCTAATTCCCTGTCTTATAATAAATAAACTGCAACTTATTAACAAAGTTTCTCAAAAATCACTTCAAGGAAATTTCACGAAAGCTCAATCCCCAAAAATCTTATTTTATACATTGTAAATCTTTGAAAGTGACTTACAACTAATAGAACACAAAACTTATTTAAAACTTATTTAAAATTAAGTTGGTATTAATTTATATTACAGTTCAAATTTTCCAAACTATACAGTAAATGAATTCCAGATTTCAAAAAGAAAGCCTCCAAATAAAATTTTATTTTAATTCATAAAGTTATATTTAAAATTTATATACTTAGAGAAACTACAGTACTCTAGGCCTACAAGATAAATAGGGTTTCAAAATCACTTTCAACTGTATACACTTATGTATAATAAATATGCACATATAAATGCATACATTTGGCTAAATTAATAAAGTTATTATGAATTCCTACAGCAAAAGTCTATTTCATATCTGCTTTCCAAAGATTGGTTGGGCTTATGCAAAATTAATCCACATAATTTTATGATGACATCACTATTCTAGAGTTATTCACCCTTACTAATTTGAGTAAGGGCTATGAAAAAGAAGGAAAACAAATTTCTATCATGGAAATATACCAATTTGCAGCTAGAGGTGCCTCCTGTTTGTTGTAATTTAGATATATCTGGAAAATGCTGGTAAATATTGGATATTCCCTAAATATGATTTTATTCAAAGTAATCTATCATGAAAAATGAAGAGATCATTTCACGATACGATTTTACTGGTGTAACTGTGAAACAAACATTATCAATCATTTACTCTGGGCTTAGGTCATTAGAAGAACAAAACCATTGAACTATTGTTGCTTGAGATAACACTGCTTGAAATTAAGGGATAGCTACTTTTTCGTTTTTGTCATTTTCAGGAAGCAATGCTCTTTGAACAAAAAACATTTTTTAAAATGCTGTTCATGCAGCAAAGAACTACTATAATTTTAAAACTGCCATTCACTAATCTTCTGTGGGTATAATATCTTATATCCAGTACCAAAGGCTGGCGGCCCAAGAAAAACAAAAATCACCCCCGTTCCATCTGAATACTGTAGCTGATTTATTACTTCATGAGGTCTAATCAAAGCCCCACCCTCACCCTATAGCTTAATTTTAAAAATCAAATTGCTTCTCAGTAATTGTCTGTTCTATAATACACTTAATCAATAGTTGCAGCTTATTTATTTCTCAATGAAAAAAGGAAATTTTAGTAAGAAAAAGAGTTCAGTACTTGTATGTATTGATAGTTGCATGGCAAACACCTCTGGCAAGAAAATCCACCACTAAACGTCATATTGTTAATTTACCAAGCCCTTGGGTGTGCAGCACAAAAGGAAGTAAAGAAAAATGATAACAATTACGTTAGTGAGTTCTACTCAAATTGGTCCGTATACAACTTTGCTCTCCCTCATGAGGAGAGACAGTGCTAAACAATAACAGGAAACCAGGCTGCAAGCTAAGAATCTTGGCTTTAGTTGACATTAGATATGTGGTTACTACACAGTCAAGATAGTACTGGTGATGCAGGGGTGTACAGCATTAGACAAAAATAGACTAAAACCCAGAAGTGGTCTCAGTGTTGAAGAAACTAAGATTCTTTATTTCCTAAGGATTTAAGTCTTTAACTCTGGGGACTTGTCCTAACGCTTAACTTAGTCAATTCTTTGGCGATCTGATTTCACATTTCCTTAATACCTGTGAGTATCCAACCTAATAAATGAAATTCTTCTGCAGTGCAACCTGGAAGTAGGTATGAAAGTAAAGTAACAGGACTGCAGAACAACCAGTCCTTACCGAAGTAAGCCAATTCCTTGACCTTGAAAACTACTGCCGATCACCAGCCCAGGAGCTACGTAACTTTTATTTGCATAAGTGATGTTTTGGTCATTGTTAGTGCTTCTGATAAGACTTGTACACTTTAACTTATAAATCATCTGACAACTGAGTTTAAAGGTTAGCATCTGATTAGCACCACAGCAATACTCTGAGAACAAGAAGCCCTCAATTTGTTTTTATATTCTCCTGGCACAAAGTGGACAGCTGTTGAAAGTCAAGGCTTCAGGGAACCTTGTTCATTCCAGTGAACCTTGTTCCACTGGCTCCAAATAGGATTTTAAAAGATGTGACAACTAACAGTATCATGGACATTCAGCATCTCCTAATTCATCTAATGTATCCTCCTCTTAATCATCTAGAGCAATAACAAGCTAACTAAAAAAAAAAAAAAAGAGTAAGATAAAAAGACAATTGATTATTACAATATTAACCAATATAAAAAAGGCACATAGTCATTTGAGAACATGAGAATTCAGGGAACAAAAGCTTCAGCCTCAACATAAGGCCAGACTAGTCCATGAGCCAGGTAAGAGGAACACGAGAAAAATCACCAAGCTGAAGCTGAATTTCCAAAGAACATTTGGTGTCAGGAGCATACACATTATTTTCAATTTGTCAGAATACATGACATTTATATATTAGTTTGGATTTCCTCTGGAGTAGAACACTGGCAATGGGATATTTCTGAGCTAGGTATTATCCTCATTTTATTTTACCTCAAATGAGTGTAGTGGAAAGTAAACAGGTTTGAGGCGTGAACAAAATGAGTTTGAATTCAAGTCCTCCTTTGTATCCATCCTCTCAAACAAATTATTTTTCCTCCCTGAGACTTTTATTTAACTTTAAGAAATGAAGTATTTAATGTCCACATCACAAAGATGTTTTTAAGGTTTAAATGAGATAACTTGTGTTAAATATTGAGCAGTTGCTCAATAGTCTATATTCTGCTTCCACAATTTAAAATGAATATTAAAGGGATGCCAATAGCAATATTTGAACTTACACTCCAATATTCTCTAGAATCTTTGCTTTTAATAAAACAGTAGTTATCATGAGAAAAACCATGATTTTCCATCCTAAAAGATGGGGAACAGTATCTGTAAGGGTAAGCCTACTCTCAATTTTATTAAGGCACTCCCCAGAACTAACCACTCCACCCTTGTGCACCTTCTGAAAACTTATGGACAGTTTAGCTCCAAAATGCATAATAAAGAGGAATTTCTCATATAAACAACCTAACTTTACACCTTGAAGAGCTAAAGAAAGAGCAAACTAAGTACAAAGTTAGCAGAAGAAAAGAAATAAAGATTAGAGCAGAAATAAATGAAACAGAGACCAGAAAAGAAGAATCAATAAAACTAAGAGTTGTTTTTTGAAAAGATAAACAAAATTGACAAACTTTTAGCTAGACTAACCAAGAAAAAGATTCAAATAAAATTATAAATTAAAGAGGAGACATTATAACTGATACCACAAAAATACAAAGGATCATAAGAGACTACTATAAGCAATTATATGCCAACAAATTATATAACCTAGAAAAAAAAATGGATAAATTTTACTAATATTGAATCATGAGGAAATATAAAATCTGAACAGACCATTAATGAGTAAGGAGATTGAATCAGTAGTCAAAAATGTCCCAACCAAGAAAAACCCAGGACAATATGGCTTCATTGGTAAGTTGTACCAAATATTTAAAGAATTAACACCAATCCTTCTCAAACTCTTTCAGAAGGAAGGAAAAGGGAATGCTCCCAAACTTATTTCTCCAGGCCAGCATCACCCTGATAACAAAGCCAGATAAAAACAGCTTAAGAAAAGAAAATTACAGGCAAATATCCATGATGAATATAGATGTAAAAATTCTTGATACTAGCAAACTGAATTCAACAGCACATTAAAAAGATCATATATCATGACCAAGTGGGATTTATGCCTGGAATGTAAGAATAGTTCAGCATATGCAAATCCACAAATGTTTTACACCACATTCATAGAAAGGAGGATAAAAATCACACAAATGTCTCAATAGATGAAGAAAAAGTACTTGACAAAATTCAGCCTTCTTTCATGATAAAAACTCAGCAAATTAGCTACAGAAGAAATGCATGCCAACAGAATATAGGCAATATATGACACACCACAACTAGTATCATGTTCAATGGATGATCAGATTGATCCTCCAAGAGCAAGAACAGACTGATTCTCTAAGATCAGGAGTAAGACAAGGGTGTCTACCCCAACCACTTCTATTCAATGTATTACTGGAGGTCCTAGCAAGAGTAATTAGGCAAGAAAAAGATATAAAAGGCATCCAAATAGGAAAGGAAGAAGTAAAATTATCTCTGCTTGCAGACAACAAATTAGGAATGTAAAAATAGTTCAACATATGCAAATTAACAAATGTGATATACCACATTAATAGAAAGGAGGATAAAAATCAGTTTATTGGTGCTCTTTAGTGTTTTCCATGTATAAGACAGAAAACATTAAGACCACCAATAAACTGTTAGAAAACACTATATACATAGTGTATACACAGAAAACACTATATACATAGTGTATACATAGAGAACACTAAAGACTGCCAATAAACTGTTAGAACTAATAAACAAATTTGGTAAAGTTGCAGAATGAAAAATCAACACACAAAAATCAGTTGCATTTCTATACACTGACAAGAAACTCTCTGGAAAAGAAAAAATAATTCCATTTACAACAGCATCAAAACAATAAAATATTTTAAAATAAATTTAACCAAGAACATTAAAGACCAGTACACTGAAAAATGTAAGACTAAGACTTTGATGCAAGAAATTAAAGAAGACACAAATAAATGAAAAGATATCCCATGTTCATGGATCTGAATGATTAATATTGTTAAAATGCTACCAAAGCAATCTATAGATTTAATTCAATCTCTATCAAAATTTCAATGGCATTTTTCATAGAAATAGAAAAAAACATCCTGAAATTCATAAGGAACTGCGAAGTTTTTGAATATTCAAAGCCACCATGAAAAAAAGAACAAAGCTGGAGGCATCACACTTCCTGATCTCAAACTAAGCTACAAAGCTATAATAATGAAGAGAGTATGGTACTGGCATAAAAACAGACACATAGACAAATGGAAGAGAATAAGGAGCCCAGAAATAAGCCCATGCATATATGTTCAACCCCTTTTTGATGAGGCAGCCAAGAATACACAATGGGGAAATGATATTCTCTTCAACAAATGGTGCTGGGAAAACTGGATGTCCACAACTTGCAAAAGAATGAAATCAGACCTCTATCTTACACCACTCAGAAAAATTAACTCGAAATGGAATAAAGACTTAAATGTAAGACCTGAAACTTTAAAACTCCTAAAAGAAAACAGAGGGGAAAAGCTCCTTAACATCAGTCTTGACAATGATTGATTGATTGATTTATGGCTGCGTTGGGTGCTGTGCGTGGGCTTTCTCTAGTTGTGGAGAGCAGGGGTTACTTTTCGTTGTGGTGCACGGGCTTCTCATTGCAGTGGCTTCTCTTGTTGTGGAGCGTGGGCTCTAGGGTGCACAGGCTTCAGTAGATGTGGCATGTGGGCTTTAGTAGTTGGGGCTCATGGGCTCTAGAGCACAGGCTCAGTAGTTGTGGCGCACGGGCTTAGTTTCTCCACAGCATGTGGGATCTTCCCAGACCAGGGCTCAGACCCATGTCCCTTGCATTGGTAGGCAGATTCTTAACCACTGCACCAAAAGGGAAGCTCAATGATGACATTTTTATACACAACACCAAATGCCCAAGTTATGAAAGCAAAATCAAGAAGGGCTACATCAAACTAGAAAGCTTCTGCACAGCAAAAAAAATAATCAACAAAATGAAATGGTAACACATGGAATGGGAGAGAATACTTGAAAACCATATATCTGATATGGAGTTAAAATCCAAAGTATATAAGGAACTCATATAATTCAACAGCAAAAGAAAAAAGAAAAAAAAATGCAATTAAAAAACAGACTAAGAACCTGAAGAGACATTTTTCCAAGGAAGACATACAAATGGCCAACAGGTACATGAAAAGGTGCTCAATATCACTAGTCAAAAAATCAAATCAAAACCACAAATGAGGTTTATTCCTAGATATTTTATTCTTTTTGTTGCAATGGTAAATGGGAGTGTTTTCTTCATTTCACTTTCAGATTTTTCATCATTAGTGTATAGGAATGCCAGAGATTTCTGTGCATTAATTTTGTATCCTGCTACTTTACCAAATTCATTGATTAGCTCTAGTAGTTTTCTGGTAGCATCTTTAGGATTCTCTATGTATAGTATCATGTCATCTGCAAACAGTGACAGCTTTACTTCTTCTTTTCTGATAGGGATTCCTTTTATTTCCTTTTCTTCTCTGATCTCTGTGGCTAAAACTTCCAAAACTATGTTGAATAGTGGTGAGAGTGGGCAACCTTGTCTTGTTCCTCATCTTAGTGGAAATGCTTTCAGTTTTTCACCATTGAGGATGATGTTGGCTGTGGGTTTGTCATATATGGCCTTTATTATGTTGAGGAAAGTTCCCTCTATGCCTACTTTCTGCAGGGTTTTTATCATAAATGGGTGTTGAATTTTGTCGAAAGCTTTCTCTGCATCTATTGAGATGATCCTATGGTTTTTTTCCTTCAGTTTGTTAATATGGTGTATCACGTTGATTGATTTGTGTATATTGAAGAATCCTTGCATTCCTGGAATAAACCCCACTTGATCATGGTGTATGATCCATTTAATGTGCTGTTGGATTCTGTTTGCTAGTATTTTGTTGAGGATTCTTGCATCTATGTTCATCAGTGATATTGGCCTGTAGTTTTCTTTCTTTGTGACATCCTTGTCGGGTTTTGGTATCAGGGTGATGGTGGCCTCATAGAATGAGTTTGGGAGTGTTCCTCCCTCTGCTCTACTTTGGAAGAGTTTGAGAAGGATAGGTGTTAGCTCTTCTCTAAATGTTTGATAGAATTCGCCTGTGAAGTCATCTGGTCCTTTTGTTTGTTGGAAGATTTTTAATCACAGTTTCAATTTCAGTGCATGTGATTGGTCTTTTCATATTTTCTATTTCTTCCTGATTCAGTCTTGGCAGGTTGTGCATTTCTAAAAATTTGTCCATTTCTTCGAGGTTGTCCATTTTTATTGGCATAGAGTTGCTTGTAGTAATCTCTCATGATCTTTTGTATTTCTGCAGTGTCGGTTGTTATTTCTCCTTTTTCATTTCTAATTCTACTGATTTGAGTCTTCTCCCTTTTTTTCTTGATGAGTCTGGCTAATGGTTTATCAATTTTGTTTATCTTCTCAAAGAACCAGCTTTCAGTTTTATTGATCTTTGCTATCATTTCCTTCATTTCTTTTTCATTTATTTCTGATCTGATTTTTATGATTTCTTTCCTTCTGCTAACTTTGGGGTTTTTTTGTTCTTCTTTCTCTAATTGCTTTATGTGCAAGGTTAGGTTGTTTATTCGAGATGTTTCCTGTTTTTTACGGTAGGACCGTATTGCTATAAACTTCCCTCTTAGAACTGCTTTTGCTGCATCCCATAGATTTTGGGTCATCGTGTCTCCATTGTCATTTGTTTCTCGGTATTTTTTTATTTCCTCTTTGATTTCTTCAGTGATCAGAAATTAAAGATGATACAAATAGATGGAGAGATACAGCATGTTTTTGGATTGGAAGAATCAACGTTGTGAAAATGACTCTACTACCCAAAGCAATCTACAGATTCAATGCAATCCCTATCAAACTACCACTGGCATTTTTCACAGAACTAGAACAAAAAATTTCACAATTTGTATGGAAACACAAAAGACCCCGAATAGCCAGAGCAATCTTGAGAACGAAAAACAGAGCTGGAGCAATCAGGCTCCCTGACTTCAGACTATACTACAAAGCTACAGTAATCAAGACAGTATGGTACTGGCACAAAAACAGAAAGATAGATCAGTGGAACAGGATAGAAAACCCAGAGATAAACCCATGCACATATGGTCACCTTATCTTTGATAAAGGAGGCAGGAATGTACAGTGGAGAAAGGACAGCCTCTTCAATAAGTGCTGCTGGGACAACTGGACAGGTACATGTAGAAGTATGAGATTAGATCACTCCCTAACACCATACACAAAAATAAGCTCAAAATGGATTAAAGACCTAAATGTAAGGCCAGAAACCATCAAACTCTTAAAGGAAAACATAGGCAGGACACTCTATGACATAAATCACAGCAAGATCCTTTTTGACCCACCTCCTAGAGAAATGGAAATAAAAACAAAAATAAACAAATGGGACCTAATGAAACTTCAAAGCATTTGCAGAGCAAAGGAAACCATAAACAAGACCAAAAGACAACACTCAGAATGGGAGAAAATATTTGCAAATGAAGCAACTGACAAAGGATTAATTTCCAAAATTTACAAGCAGCTCATGCAGCTCAATAACAAAAAAACAAACATCCCATCCAAAAATGGGCAGAAGACCTGGATAGACATTTCTCCGAAGAAGATATACAGACTGCCAACAAACACATGAAAGAATGCTCAACATCACTAATCATTAGAGAAATGCAAATCAAAACTACAATGAGATATCATCTCACACCAGTCAGAATGGCCATCATCAAAAAATCTAGAAACAATAAATGCTGGAGAGGTTGTGGAGAAAAGGGAACCCTCTTGCACTGTTGGTGGGAATGTAAATTGATACAGCCACTGTGGAGAACAGTATGGAGGTTACTTAAAAAACTACAAATAGAACTACCATATGACCCAGCAATCCCACTACTGGGCATATACCCTGAGAAAACCATAATTCAAAAAGAGTCATGTACCGCAATGTTCATTGCAGCTCTATTTACAATAGCCCGGAGATGGAAAGAACCTAAGTGTCCATCATCGGATGAATGGATAAAGAAGATGTGGCACATATATACAATGGAATATTACTCAACCATTAAAAGAAACGAAATTGAGCTATTTGTAATGAGGTGGATAGACCTAGAGTCTGTCATACAGAGTGAAGTAAGTCAGAAAGAGAAAAACAAATACCGTATGCTAACACATATATATGGAATTTAAGGGGAAAAAATGTCATGAAGAACCTAGGGGTAAGACAGGAATAAAGACACAGACCTACTGGAGAACGGACTTGAAGATATGGGGAGGGGGAAGGGTGAGCTGTGACAAAGCGAGAGAGAGGCATGGACATATATACACTACCAAATGTAAGGTAGATAGCTAGTGGGAAGCAGCCGCATAGCACAGGGAGATCAGCTCGGTGCTTTGTGACCGCCTGGAGGGGTGGGATAGGGAGGGTAGGAGGGAGACGCAAGAGGGAAGAGATATGGGAACATATGTATATATATAACTGATTCATTTTGTTGTAAAGCAGAAACTAACACACCATTGTAAGGCAATTATACTCCAATAAAGATGTTAAAAAAATGCTTCATAATAGGAATTTCGGAGACAAAACACATGGGGAAAAAAACCCAATCACGTTTTTTAAAATATAAATTTATTTATTTATTAAAAAAAACCACAATGAGAAATACACCTCACACCTTTTAGAACAATTATTATCATAAAGACAGGAGATAATACATGTTGGTGAGGATGCAGAAAAGAGAGAATCCTTGTGCACTGTTGGTGGAAATGTAAATTGGTACAGCCACTATAGGAAACAATATGCAAGTTCCTCAAAATCTTAAAAGTACTAGAATTACCATATGATTTGGCAATCCCACTTTTGGGTATATATTCAAAGGAGAAAAGATTACCACCTTGAAGAGATATGTGCAGCCCCACATTCATTGTAGGATTATTCACAAGAGCCAAGACATGGAAAAAATCTAAGTGTCCATGGAGAGATGAATAAAGACAATATGATATATAGACATAGACATAGATATATACAATGGAGTATTTTTTAGCGATGAAAAGTAAGGAAATCTTGCCATTTGCAACAACATGGATGAACATGAGGGCATTATTTTAACCAAAATAAGTCAGACATAGAAAGACAAATGTTGTATGACCTCACTTATAAGTGGAACTTCAAAAAGTTGAACTCATAAAAGCAAAGAGTAGATTGGTCATTTCCAAGGGCTGTGGAATAAGGGAAATGGGGAGATGTGAGTCAAAGGGCACAAACTTTCAATTGTAGGTTTAATAAATTCTGGAGATCTACAGTACAGAATGGTGATTATAATTAAGAACACTTTATTGTACACTTGAAATTTGCTAAGAGAATAGATTTTAAGTGTTCTTATCACAAAAATAAAGTAACTATGAGGTAATGGATGTGGTAACTAACTTTATTGTAGTAATTATTTATATATAATCTTTGACTTTTACACCTTAATTTCTTTTTCATTTAAATTTACACAATGTTATCTGTCAATTACACCTCAATAAATCTGGAGGAAAAAGTGCATAATGTCTTAATTAAATTAACTCCACGGCTCAATGTACAATTGAGTAAAACTTGACACCCCATTTGTTACAGACTCAATTCATTTACCACTCAGATTTGGTCAGCTGCACCTGCTCCCTAGGCATTGGCCACTTGATCAAAGGTGGGTCCGGGCCATCATCACCTTGTCCTCATTACTATCACCCCAGTTTGTTCAGGCTCCTCTACAACAGGCATAAATTAATGCACTCTCAAGAACTTAGTGAATAACATTATAATTTTAAAAGTAGCTTATGTTCTCCTTATATCTTAAAAAAATCATTCTCCCACCATCACATCCAACTTCTTAATTATGAAACACCTACTTAAGAGTAGGAAACACCTAATGTGTTCATTTGCTATCATATACCTTCCTTTAAAACCTATTCTCATATTTAAGTCTTTGATTATTGTAAAAGTATCTATAAGAAAACTATTTCAATTTTTTTTTCGCTTTTGCTTTTTCCTAATTCTTTAATACTACTACATTTGTGGCTTCAGAAATATTTGAAAATCGTGAGAACAGGCACAATAGCATTAAAAGGTTTAAAGAAGCTATACAATGAATAGATGGGCAGTGAAATTTACAAAAATGTGCACTGACATTTTAGAAGAAGGCCTAATTGTATTTTTTAAATACAATAACTAAGGAATATTAAATAATCAATCTCATTCTGCCTGCCTCACACTTGAACTTCTTTCTCGTTATCGCAAGTGAATTGTTTTGTGAACTTTTGTCAGGTTCACTCAATCTCTGCTAATGTTTTACTGATGTTTTGATTCAACGTAGCAGATATTTTATCTTTTCTTACATTTTCAAACATCTATTTGAGACACATGGGATTTGTTTCTATTACTTTTCCCAGAATATGCTTGTGTTTGGGTAGTAATGAAGAGAAGAGAAGGGCATAGACAATTTAAAGTATGGCTAATCCCAATGCTATGTAGATCTAATTTTATAAAGTAGTTTAATAATTATAGTCAAATACAAATAAACATGGTTTTCTGTGAATTTTCTTCAAATGAAATGACCAGGTTCTGTATGATCTGACCTTACCTGCCTTATGCAACTCATTTCATGGCACTCCCCTCAGTTCCCCCTGCATTCGTTCTTTGAAGATATAGTGCATCTTTCCTCCTGAAGGCCCTTGGACATGTTTTTATTTTTGCTAGAATGTTGTTTCTACTCTCTCCTCTTTTGCATATTAATCGCTTCTCCTCTTTCAAAGCTCAAACCAAACATCACTTCCTCAATGTTGTCTTTCTACAGCTATATATTAGGTTGTGCAGAGAAGCAGAACCAAAAGGATGTGAATAAAGAAAGATTTATTTTAAGGAATTGGCTCACACAATAGTGGGGGATGCCAACTCCAAAATTTGCAAGGCAGTCCAGCAGGCTGGAGACCCAAAGAGTCGATGTTGTAGTATTGAGCTCAAAGGCAATCTGGAAGCAGAATTCTTTCTTCCTTGGGGACCTCAGCCTTTTTCTCTCAAAGCTTTCAACTGATTACATGGGGTCCACCCATATGTGGAAGAGGTAATCAGCTTTACTCAAAGTCTACTGATTTAAATGTTAATCTTATCCGAACAATACCTTCAAAGCAACATCTACACTAGTGTTTGACCAAATATCTGGGTACTGTGGTCCAGCCACGTTGACACGTAGGATTAGCCATCACAGATTGACAATTCTCCACACACAATTTGGCCAAGATTCCCTGTTTTAAGTGTCTACTCCTGTCATTATTTTCCCTTATAGCACCTATAAAAATTGTAATTCAATGACCCGTTATGTAATTACTTGTATAATGTATTCTTCCAACTCTGAAATGCTATGTCCATTAAACCAAAAGCCTACTTACAAGTTGTGTCATGTTTATAGATGAATACTCAGTAAACATTCAGTCATCTACTCAGTAAGTTTTATAGAGTCTCCTCTTAGTAATTGGTACTGAGGACTTAACATTTTAAAAGACATAGTCTCCACCCTCTTAGAGAGTAGTAAGAAGGACAGTAAATAGGCAGTTTTAATGTAGTGTGATAAACATCAACTGGGTTCTGTGTGAACTTACAGAGAAGAGGCACTGAACCTAACCTGGAGGTTTAGGGAAAGCCCTCAGAAAAAGTGGTGTCTAAATGGAGACACCAAGAAATAATAGTATTTAATCAGGCAAGGTTATATGCAAGGGAAGGGAAAAGCTACCCAAAGGTGAAAACATACTTGGAATATTGATGAAATTTTGGAACTCTGTAGGATAGAAGAGTATGTTAGGGGTAAACAGAGTGGCAAACCTCAGTGAAGTTTGCTCTTGGACTGTGAGGGTAATATTGACACTATCCTGCTCACTGTTAAGAGTTCCAATTTTCTATATTCCTGGCTCCACTTCTTCCATATGTAGTTCCTCTGACAACTCTACTAGGTAGAGCTCACATAACTGTTGGTAGAATGTATTTTTGATTCATTAAAACTGCCAAATATTTCCCTACATTAATACGTTCCAGGATTTGCCTACATTAATTTTTTCACAGAGTCTAGAACTTTTGACATTCTCAATGAATTTTTGTTCATGGTAGTGAAGACTCATATTGTACCCAGTGAAATAGTTATAACTTAAATAGTCCCTAAAATTAAACTTAGAATATTTTTTATGTAGGGTGATTACAACTACTTATGCAAATACATCATTTTAATTCTTAATGTTATTATTTAAAATATTCAAATTTAAAAAAAAATAACCCTTGCAAGCTTTTTAAAGAGTCATTTAGGCAACAAAATAATTATCTGATGCATAGCAGGCACTGGGCTAGGTAGTGAACACAAAAATAAAAAAGAAACAGTTGAATTCCAGTGAAATTTATTCTATTAAACACATTATTTTATACATTATATGTGACTCCACTATCATCAGTTTTATTCAACATTATCTATTTTTCCATACCCCCACTGTAAAAGGCAGTTAATTCACGTTGAAAACACTAAAAGCTTAGTGGATTGGTGAGGTGTAGAATTAAAAATGAAAGGAGTGGTTGCTAACTGGTATATATAGAATGGCAGGTAAAAAAAAAAATTTAGAGAATTGGAAAGGAAGAAATAAAATTGTTATTATCCACAGACAATATAGACTATATTTTAAATCCCCCCAAAAGCTCTGGTTGAATTACTGGTATTAATAATAATAAATTTTAAAAGCCCACTGAATTCAGATTCTTTTTTTTTTTTTTTTTTTGGCAGTATGTGGGCCCTCTCACTGTTGTGGCCTCTCCCGTTGTGGAGCACAGGCTCCAGACACACAGGCCCAGCAGCCATGGCTAACGGGCCCAGCCGCTCCGCGGCATGTGGGATCTTCCCAGACCGGGGCACAAACCCGTGTCACCTGCATTGGCAGGCAGACTCTCAACCACTGCGCCACCAGGGAAGCCCCCAGATTCAATTTTTAAAAGTCAATTGTATTTCTAAATACTGTGAAGCAATATTTAGAAAAAATTAACATACCATTTAAATATATCATTAAAAAGAAAGCAATAAATCTGATAAAGAACATGCAAGATCTCAGAGTAAAACTGTAAATCATTAATGAAAAACTAAAGAAATTCTCAATAAATGGGGTAATATAGATTTTTATGGTTTAGAAGAGCATACACACAAAATCCCATCTCCTCTTTCTCTAGAAACTATAGAAAGATGCACAGCTTCTGCAAAATGAGGGCGTAGCAGCAAGGAGGAAAACTGAATACCAGACACAGAACACACATGCTCCAACCAAGGGAATAGAATAAGCAAGTCCCAGAATGACAACTGGAGAACATCCAGTCCAAACTGAAGCAGAAAGATGGAGGGATTCCAGAGAGATGTCTCCAAGGAAATGGGCAAGGGAAAGGGCAGAGGGCAGAATTCTAATAAATTTGGATTTACATAAAATATTTACAATTTTGATGGAAAATTTGGTAAAAATAAGTGATGACAGAAAACCTGAGCAAAGAAAAAAATAATTACAGGAAAACTGAACAAAAAACAGAAATGCAATCTATAATATACATTTGGGCAGGAAACATACTTACATAGCTATAATAATATGAATGTTGAATATTGATTTAAACAACTGGATGCAGGAGGGCTATCTTATCTTCTCTAATAGGAGATCAATTTTACATGTAAAATTGACAACCAAGTGGTATGAGTAGGAACACATTACTTAGCCACATGAAGTTGCAAATTTGGGAAGGGGTCTTGGAAATATTGATGACTGGATCAAATATTACATTTTCCTATAAAGGAAAGTAGATATATGTACCTATAATTATATGTGTATATTTATAGATATGTACATTAAAAATATACATGTATTACTTTGATACAAATAATAATTTTAAAATAAGACACTGTCCCTACTTTCAAGTTGACCACAATTTTTTAACTATCTCTGAGACCTCACTCTTCACAGCATTTAAAAATCTTATTAATGTGAATAATATTTAACACCAAATATTACAGGTGTTTCCAGATATTCAATTAAGAAACTTGCCAAACTGGGTTTATCTCTGAGATGGTGTACTTGCAATTCAGAGCAGCTACCTCCAGAGGGTGGCGATGTCTTGCTTTCTAGTTATCCAATGTATGGCAATATAAATATATCCTTTGTTCCCTAATTTAAAATCGTTTCCCTATTTACTTTAATGAATGTGAGATTTTGATTTCCATTTATTCTAGAACAATTAGGATTCAGATGTCACATACTGGCAACCAGCATCAAAAGTGTTGATTTGGGGGGGCTTCCCTGGTGGTGCAGTGGTTAAGAAACTGCCTGCCAATGCAGGGGACATGGGTTCGAGCCCTGGGCCGGGAGGATTCTACATGCCGTGGAGCAACTAAGTCCATGTGCCACAGCTACTGATCCTCGCTCTAGAGCCCGTGAGCCACAACTACTGAGCCTGCGTGCCTAGAGCCCACGCTCCACAACAAGAGAAGACACCGCAATGAGAAGCCTACACACCACAGCAAAGAGCAGTCCCTGCTTGCCGCAACTAGAGAAAGCCTGCGCACAGCAATGAAGACCCAACACAGCCAAAAATAAATTTATTTTTTTTAAAAAGTACTGATTTGGGGAAAAGTCCCTATTTGTGTTATACCCACCCTCCCTATCCCTGTCCTACCACCATTCCCCTCTCCCTTTATGTATTTACCTCAACCTGCCTGATTCCTAAAGATCACTGCTTTTAGAATTCCAGGTAAGTATCAAAAAGTAACCCTAGGTCTAGTATTTTACCTTTCCCCTATTAATGCCACTTTGATGGGAGAGTCTGTTTTTCATCATTAGCTTTTTCAAGCTGGGTATCACAACTGTTGTTTCTCTGGAGTATGAGGTATAACTATGCCAGTTGCATCATATAGTTAGATTTTATTTATGTATCCAGCACACACAGAAAGAGGAATCCCTGCATCCAACTTCTTGCTCTCAAGATTACTAATCTATCCTTTCTTCATGCTTGCCTTCGTCTATTTTATTTTGCTGTTTATATCTATTTAAATACTGAACTCCAAGTCCTATAAATCTTTTGAATTTTGCCATAGATATAAGGAATTAGTGATTTATAAACACAATTATATTTTAATCAAAAGATTCATTTTACAGCAGTATAAAAACTAAAGGAAGTCATTAAAAAAGCATTGTTTCTATCTCAAGATTCACCTTAGTGCAGCAACTGTCTACCTGTATAGTTTAGTAACCTACAAATCATTATTTTCCTCTAGCCACAAATGCAGAACAACATAAATGCTAACAGAAGTATCTGTGAAGATGGAAATGTTCTATATCTGCACTGTGTAATATAGTAGCCATTAGCCACATATGGTTACTAAACACTTAACATGTGACTAATGCAACTCATTGAATTTTTAATTTAATTAATTTTAATTTAAATAGCCACATTTGGCTAGTAGCTATCACATCAGACAGTACAGGTCTATAGACTAAAATCAGCACGAAAGTAATTCTTTCCCACAGTGTGCCCAAGAGAGGAAAACGTTGCACTCTCTCCTAGTCTTGGGGCACTACAATGTGCATTAGCATGGTAAAAGCCCTAAGAGGGCCTAGTAAGAGAAACTGGTTTGATTGATTAACCCATCACTTCTCAAACATATTCAGCCAAGGACCCCCCTGTATGAGTTACTACCTCATGAGACTTTTATTCCAGGGAATAGAGTTTAGAAAATGCAACTCTGAAAGTTGAACCTAATAAATTAATAATATTTTTGTGACAAATACAGTAAGCTCAAAAATTTTTCTAGAAAGAAACTAATTAGGTGGTACACAGGCTTTGACATCAGACTACCCGGGTTCAAATTCTGACTCTAGCTTTTGGCAAACTGCCTGAACACTCAGTCTCTGCAGCCATAAATACAAGGGAAAATGAGTATTCCACAGGATTACTTTGAAAATAAATATGATACCATATAAATTACACAGAACTATTGCTGGCATATTGAAGTTCTCAATAAACACTTGCCATTATTATAATCTACTGTTCTTTGGCAAGGTCTTTTATTTATCATTCCTTATGGTATCAATGTGTGCATAATAAACATAATTATGCTGATATCAACAAAATATCAAAGACAGCATCATACTAGTTCACTCCACCTTTGCTATGAACACTTGAATTAGGTAAAGAACCAGAACCTTTAGATGTGGAAAGAGAAAAAGTTAAAGACTGCCGACACAAGAGATGTTACAGAGAAAGTTAAGAAATTTCTCCTATAGAAGTCTTTAAAATGATACCTAACAAAGGTTCACTTAGAAATGCAACCAGGTCTTCCTATCTTGGCTCTTACACGTGTAAAGGCACATACCGCAGCTATTTCAATTTGCATAGAGAAAACCAGAGTAAGTAAAGAAGTAATCTGGATGAGATACTATTATTCCCTTTTTATCCGCACCTCAACCCTCCCAAATGGATTCAAGAAACTGGGATTGTTAGTTATAGGGAGACCCAAAGTTGTTCTTCATATTTTACAATGATTAAATTTCACACTGTTAGGTACACAATGACAATAAAAACAGTTGGCTATTTATTCTGATCAGTAATTGATAATAATTTTTGACATTGAGTAGTATGATACACATATAGATATTGATATTCAGCTTGAAAGACAGTAATTACAGATTTTTTTAAATTTTGTTTTTGTTTTCTGTTTTTTCCCATTCACTCTTATAATAACTGCCATCTTCTCATAGCCATTGCTTCTTCAACCATAAGACAATGAGGGTAAATAGGAGTGCCCTTGCAAATATTTGTACTTACTTCATTGTATTTATGAGATGCTACCGTTGCTTGGCTAAGAACCATCTTTATTAAATTCTCATGATTCAGTGATTCTTAGATCAACATGATTCATGATTCTTAGATCAACACGTACTAATAGCTTTTTCTCTCTCTCTAGATCATGGAAAACTGATATTTAAAGGTATTAACTCTACAGAAGGGACCAAAAAAATAAAAAACCTGTAATAAAAAAGGCTCCTTTATGTTAGTTCCTTTCCCAAAGCAAACATGGGAAAGTTTGCAAAGTCCATTTATAAGTATTTATAAGAATTTCCAATTTCTACGTTTTAAAACAAAATTATGGACTTCTTAATGACAGAGACTGTATTTTGCTTCATTAAGCATGCTTAGCTACTGTTTGGAAATAAGGAGCCCTCTGAAATTAGAAAAAGCTAGAGCTAAAAATGCTTCAAACACAAAAACCTGCAAAACCAACATACACTCATCAGTACTTTGACATCTAATGCAGCATTGGTTCCGGGAAACCTTGAGAAGTATAAAAGTTCATTACTAACAGTCGTTTAATTGTAGGGTTAATCCATACAACTAGTATTCTGTGGCTACTTCTCAGTCCCCTAAGGTTTTTAGCTCCCACTCATGGGAATTCAGCATGCCTGGCAAGGAAATTCTGCCAAGGGTCTAGAGTACCAGATGAATTGACTGATTTGTTTGTTCTGGGTAAGCAAAGCCTATATAAGGCTGTCTAAGACTCTGGACCATGGTTGTAAGAAGGACAGCAAAGGGGCATGCTCACTCCCAGTTCATAAGTGTAAGGTGAAGTTACAAATAAGAAGACAAAGATAGAATCCATTAAAAAAAAAAAAAAGACACACTGGGCTTCCCTGGTGGCGCAGTGGTTGAGAGTCCGCCTGCCACAGGGGACACGGGTTCGTGCCCCGGTCCGGGAAGATCCCACATGCCGCAGGGCAGCTGGGCCCGTGAGCCATGGCTGCTGGGCCTGCGCGTCCGGAGCCTGTGCTCCGCAACAGGAGAGGCCACAACAGTGAGAGGCCCACGTACCGCAAAAAGAGAAAAAAAAAGACAGACTAAGTATGATTAGATTATTTCATCCATGCATTCATTTATCCATTAATTCAAAACTGATGATTAAGCATCTCCTTTGTGTTAGGTGCTGGTGATAGGTTAGTGAATAGTGTGCACTAAGGGACAACTACTTTTCCCATAATAATTCATTTAGGTAGTAAATTCAATCACAGTAATGAGAGGTGTCCAAATAATGTGCTACGCCTCCCTCTCATTATTGAGAAATACAAAAATCGGAACTAGCAAGTTAAAACAGACCTTCATCATCCATGCTGATGAGAAAACTGCAAAAACCTCAAACACCTAGCTCAATTCCATGTAGCCGGGTCATTCACTGGTAAATCCTAATTAGATCTCAGGTTTCTTGATTCTCAGTCTAGGACTTTTTCCATGCTACAACTTTTTCTGTATTCTTCTATGAATAATGGCCCTGTCACCTTAGGATCCTCAAACTCAAGGAAGAGTCGACTCTGATCAGTCAATAGAAGAGTTGTATCTTGATAAAACACTGATTGAGATATTGGCGAGCACAGGAAACTTTGTTGCATCCTTAAATCATTTACAACTCCATCTGGGCAGAGAGCCAATCCTGACTTTGCAGGACCTGATATCAGGGTTTCCTCTAAGTATCAGTAAGGAGAAGAAAAAAATATGTCCAGTTACCTAGCACTGTGCTCTAGAACAGGGATTGGCAGAGGGTCCAACTGCAATGCAAAATTTGCATAAAAGGAAAAGCAAACTATTTTAATTGGGTCCGGTATTCCACTAAGACATGGTCCTTAACAGTACTCCTAACTGCCCTTCGGATACAGTTCTTAAATTCCTTTTGAAAAAAAAAAAAAAAAACATTTCTAGTCTTTAAGAAGTTTATAGTAATACATCATAATGTGAGAGCTCTTTATTTTCCTTCCTTTGCATTGTAAGCTAGAAGCTCCAAAACCACTATCCTTGTGATTTAGTATGGCAAGTGTAGTTTCTGTAGTCAAAAGGTGTGCTTTTCTTCTCCTGCCCATCCTTAACCTAAATGGCACTCTATTATACCAATCAGAAGTGTAACAAAGCGTTTCAGTTCTTTCCAAATCTAAAGGAATGATCTGTGGCAAATAGGAAATGCCCTTACACAGCCAAGGAAGGTAATTTGAAAAAAAATGTAATGAGTTTCAGGTTCATGAAATGTGATATTGACAACAACAGAAATAAATTGCTCCTATTTAACTGCAGTCCAGTGCAGAAGAGATGAGCATAAGCCATGCTGATGCTGGACCCTGAGAGACAGACTCTATTAAGACCCAAGTGCTATTAAGGAGACAGACTTACACTGTAAAGTTGGAAAGGTGGAAGAGAAGAAGAAAGCCTCAGTCTATACATCTCAGGGACTTGACAGCACTTGGATTCTTATAAATCTGTCTAAGTAAAGTTATTAAGTGGCTGAGAAATGTACCGCTGGCAGCCAACCTGGGACAGCAATGGAAAATGGATAGCCAATAGACAAGACAGACAAGTAAAAGGACCAGGAAAGATGCTTGCTCACAGATTCTGAGAGGTAATAAACACTGCAAATGGGATATGGGCTGCATCTTTCTGCACTAAGAAACAGCAGATTCTGAACAGAAACTAAATAGTTGCATTATCACCTGCTATTTCCTAAATATGGTTGAGTTAGAAGATCTGAAGTCTATTGGAAAATGGTCTAGAATTTACTAGTTATAATAAATGTGCAGAACAAAGTCAAAGAAAAGACACAAGGAAAGCTCGTTCTTTGAAATCTAGGAGAAAAATTAAGAGTAATAAAAGGAGCACATCATCACTATGAGTTAATACCACTATCCATGGTTATTTATTATGTTTGAAGTACATAAATGTCCAGAATGGAGGCTGCTAGAAGGTACAAGATGAGCCACATCTTATCCCATAGATGTGTTTTGATTGGTCCAAGCTGTGTAAACCAACAATATATTGTTAATTTTTAAAATTAATTTCCATCTCTTAAAAATGTTTTTTTTTAATTTCTCATACAAATTAATTTCAATCTCTTAAGAATATGGAGCCCTCTTGGGGAAAAAAAAAAATCAGATCCAGAAACACTGAGTCTTTATTCCTACACTGCAACAATAAGCTGCCATTTATCACATATACACAGTTTTCTTAAAGCAAAGTTAAGAGAAAAATTAAACATTTGTTAGACTCATTTTTCTATCAAAATTTAAAAATAAAATATAACATTACCAAGAGGACCACGGATTTCAAGAAAACTGGAAGACTACATATACACCTTCTGAGAAGTAAAGACTAGCACTACATATATAACCTGCAAATAAAATGATACAGAAAAAATTCAACTTAGTCAATTACGGATACCATTTTGTAAGAGTCCCCATGTACTTCACTCATATATCCTAGTAGGCATTAAATTTTGCAAACCTGGTCTGAAGAAAAAGCCATAATGGTTTGGATGAAGAAACCCAATGGTTAGAAAAGTCACTGAACTTCTCTCACATCACTCTCCCACAAACCACAGCTGCACTTTATTTCCCAGCATTTCACATAAATTGTTGGCTTTTAAATAATAATCCTCAATGTAAACACAGAAAAAAGTCAGAGGATAATCTTCCCAAATTTTTATGAATGTTACAGAGGTGTCTTTTAGATCCCAGAAGAGGGATTTCTGTGAACTAGATGAAAAGCATTCATGTAGTGATATATACTCCATTTGCTGAATGAGTCAAGATTGCCAGAGTCTTTGCATATGGAGGAAATTAGACTAGAATAACTCAAAGGTCTACATTGTTAGCAATGTAAAAGGGAAGGGGGAGAAAACATTCACTCCTCATACCATTTCTGAAAATTAATCCATAAGCACAATGTTAAATGCAACAAGAGGGGGGACATTTACCCCATTTTACTAAAGGCATAACATTTCCAAAACTAATCTTCAAATACAGTAGCAGTTGCCACATTGGTCTGACCATCAGAAGTGATCCCTATCATACAGATAACCCATTTCAGGACTCTAACTAAGAAGGACTAGGGCAGGACCTCAGTTTCTGTATGTGTTGAAATGTCACAGGTGATTTTGATTATCATCCAGTTTTAGTAACTACTGAACTATTTTATATTACAGCTATTCTCAAGAATGAATTATATACTTACATTTGTAAATTGTCTGAACAATGACATAGACTTATAAAAACCTTACCAAAAATTCTTAGTAAGAATCCTTCTACAGACCTAAGAGAAAGCCCATTCTACTGACAGTAGTAAAAATAATCATTTGGAATCCATCTTTTAAGTGTGATTGTTAGGAAACTTGAATCCTATGACATGTTCCCTTCACTTCTAGTAAATGATTTAATCCCAAACCAAAGTAAAGCATTACAATAATAAGTAATAGTAAGAACAGTACCAAAAACAGCAAATTAAAATAATAATCACTAGGCTTCAAGTCTCAGTACATAACACATACACAGACAATGCACACATTGTTGTCTTTGTTCAACTTCAATTACCCAGTGAGATGGCTATTATTTTTCCCATTTTATAGACAAAGAAACAGACTCGAGATTAATAATTTACAATTTATTCTTTTTGATGCAATTTAAACAGGGTTTTGTTGGGTTTTTTTTTTGCTTTCTCTGTCTGATAATTATTAGTGTATAGAAAAGCAACAGATTCCTGTATATTAATCTTGTACCCTGCAACTTTACTGAATTAATTCATTAATTTTAATAGCCTTTTTGTGGAGACTATAGGGTTTTCTATATACAGTATCATGTCATCTGCAAACAGTGATAGATTTAATTCTTTCTTTCCAATTCGGATGCTACTTTATTTTTCTTATCTGATTGCTGTGGCTAGGACTTCCATTACTATGTTAAACAGAAGTGGTGAGAGTGGACATCCTTGTCTTGTTCCTAAGTTGAGAGGAAAGGTATTCAGCTTTTCATCACTGAGTATGTTAGCTGTGCGTCTGTCATAGATGGCCTTCATTATGTTCAGGTATGTTCCCTCTATACCAACTTTGATTAGAGTTTTGTTTTGTTTTGTTTTTTTTGCGGTACACAGACCTCTCACTGTTGTGGCCTCTCCCGTTGCAGAGCACAGGCTCCGGACGCACAGGCTCAGCGGCCATGGCTCACGGGCCCAGCCGCTCCGCGGCATGTGAGATCTTCCCGGACTGGGGCATGAACCCGTGTCCCCTGCATCGGCAGGCAGACTCTCAACCACTGTGCCACCAGGGAAGCCCTGATTAGAGTTTTTATATGAAACGATGTTGAATTTTGTCAATTGCTTTTTCTGCGACTATTGAGATGATCATGTGATTTCTACCCATCCTCTCGTTAATGTGGTGTATCACACATCAATTGTCTTCAATCAATATCGAACCATCCTTGCATCCCTGGATTAAATTCCACTTGACCATGGTGTATGATCCTTTATATTGTTGGACTCAGTTTGTTAATATTTTGTTGAGAATTTTTGCATCTATATTCAAAGATATTAGCCTGTAATTTTATGTTTTTGTAATGTCTTTGCCTGGTTTTGGCATCAAGTAATGGTGGCCTGTAGAATAAACCTGGGAGTGTTCTACCATCTTCAGTTTTTGGAGTAGTTTGTGGATAGGTATTAGCTCTTCTTCATATGTTGGTAGAATTCCCCTTTGAAGCCATCTGGTCCTGGAATTTTGTTAGCTGGGAGGTTTTTTGTTTTGGGGTTTTATTTTTTTTATTATTACAAATTGAATTTCACTACAGAGATCAGTCTATTCAAATTGTCTGTCTCTTCCTGATTCAGTTCTGGAAGGCTGTATATTCCTGGAAATTTATACATTTCTTCTAGGTTGTGCAGTTTGTTGGAATATAACTGTTCATAGTATTCTCTTATTATTTTTTGTATATCTGTGGTATCAGCTGTGATTTCTCCTCTTTCATTTTTTACTTTGTTTATTTGGGTCCTCTCTCCTTTCTTCTTGATGAGCCTGGTTAATGGTTTATCAATTTTGTTTCTTTTCAGAAAAACAGCTCTTGGTTTCATTGAACTTTTCTATTATTTTTTTGGTCTGTTTCCTCTCTGACCTTTACTATTTCCTTCCTTCTGCTGACTTCGGGCTTTCTTCCTTCTTTTTCTAATTCCTTCAGTTAGTATGTTAGGTTGATTATTTGATATTTTTCTTATTTTTTGAGGAAGGCCTGTATCACTATCAACTTCCCTCTTAGAACTGCTTTTGCTGCATGCTGTGGATTTTGGAAAGTTTTGTTTCCATGTTTATTAATGTCTAGGTATTTTCTGATTTCCTCTTTGATTTCTTCATTGACCCATCGGTTTTTTAGTAGCATATTGTTTAGTCTATGTTTGTTCTTTCCTCTTTTCGTTTTTCCTGTTATTGACTTCTAGTTTCACGTCATTGTGGTCAGAAAAAAAAATGCTTGATATAATTTCTATCCTCCCAAATTTGAGACCTACTTGTTTTGAGGCCTAGCAGGTGATATATCCTGGAAAACGTTCCATGAGGACTTAAAAAGAATGTGTATCCTGCTGTTTTGGGATGGAATGTCCTATAGATATCTATTAAGTCCAATTTGTTTATTGTGTCATTTAAGACCACTGTAGCCTTACTGATTTTCTGTCTCAATGATCTGTAAGTGGGGCATCAAAAAAATAAATACAATACTTAGGAATAAACAATCAAGGAGGTCAAAGATCTATACTCTGAAAACTATAAAACACTGATGAAGGAAATTAACGATACAAAGAAACAGAAAGATATCCCATGTTCTTGAACAGCGAGAATTAATATTGTTAAAATGGCCATATTACCAAAAGCAATCTACAGATTTAATGCAATTGCAATCAAAGTACCATGACAGTTTTCACAGAACTACAACAATTAATCCTAAAAAGGATATAGAATCACAAGAGACCCCAATTGCCAAAGCTACCTTGAGGAAAAAAAGAACAAAGCTAGAAGTATCATGCTGTCTGATTTCAGACTATACTACAAAGATACAGTAATCAAAACAGCATGGTTCTAGCACAAAAACAGACACATAGATCAATGGAATGGAACAGAAAAGCCAGAAATAAACTCACACACTTGTGGTCAATTAATCTATGACAAAGGAAGCAAGAGTATACAATGGAGAAAAGAGTCTCTTCAAGAAGTGGTGCTGGAAAACTGGACAGCTACCTGTAAAAGAATAAAATCAGGGGCTTCCCTGGTGGTGCAGTGGTTGAGAGTCCACCTGTCGATGCAGGGGACATGGGTTCGTGCCCTGGTCCAGGAAGATCCCACATGCCATGGAGCAGCTGGGCCCGTGAGCCATGGCCACTGAGCCTGCATGTCCAGAGCCTGTGCTCCACAACAGGAGAGGCCACAACAACGAGAGGCCTGCGTACAGCAAAAAAATAAAACATAAAAATAAATAAAATCAGAACACTCCCTAACACCATGTACAAAAATAAACTCAAAATGGATTAAAAACCTAAATGTAAGACCTGAAATCATAAAACTCCCAGAAGAGAATATTAGGCACAATACTCTGACATAAAACACAGCAATACTTTTTGGATCTATGGCAAAGGAAACAAAAGCAAAAATAAATAAATGGGACCTAATAAAGGCTTTTGCACACTGAAAGAAATAACTGACAAAACAAAAAAAAACAACCTACAGGATGGGAGAAGATATTTACAAATGATATGACCAATAAGAGGGTAATATCTAAAATATATAAACTGCACATACAACTCAATATCAAAAAAACAAACAACCCAATTAAAAAAGTGGGCAGAAGACCTGAATAGACTTTTTCTAAAAAAGACATACAGATGGCTAACAGGCACATGCAAAGATGCTCATCATCGCTAATTATAAGATAAATAAAAATCAAAACAACGAGATATCACCTCGAAACTGTTAAAATGGCTATCATCAAAAAGTCTACAAATAACAAATGTTGATGAATATGTGGAGAAAAGGGAACTTTTGTACACTGTTGGTGGGAATGTAAATTGGTGTAGTTACTATGGAAGACAGTATGAGGTTCCTCAAAAATCTGAAAATAGAACTACCATCTGATCCAGCAATTCCCCTCCTGGGTTTATATTCAAAATAACAAAAACATTAATTTGAAAAGACACATGCACCCCAATGTTCACAGAAGCACTATTTACAATAGCCAGAATAGAGAAATAATCCAAGTGTCTATCAACCGATGAATGGATAAAGGTGTGACACACAGAGACAGACAGACAGACAGACACACACACACACACACACACACACACACTAGAGTATTACTCAGCCATAAAAAAGAATGAAATTCTGCCATTTGCAACAACATGGATGGACCTAGAGAGAATTATGCTTAGTGAAATAATTTAGGCAGAGAAAGACAAATATTGTAAGTTATTATCACATATGTGGAATCTAAAAAGTAAGTGAATGTATATAGCAAAACAGACTCACAGATATAGAAAACAAACTAGTAGGGACTTCTCTGGTGGCACATTGGTTAAGAATCTGCCTGCCAATGCAGGGGACATGGGTTTGAGCCCTGGTCCAGGAAGATCCCACAGGCCACAGAGCAACTAAGCCCGTGTGCCACAACTACTGAGCCTGTGCTCTAGAGCCCACAAGCAACAGCTACTGAACCCATGCACCACAACTACTGAAGCCTGCACGGCCTAGAGGCCATGCTCCACAACAAGAGAAGCCACTGCACTGAGTAGCCCGCACACTGCAACTAGAGAAAGCCTGCATGCAGCAACGAAGACCCAACACAGTCAAACTAAAATATAAATAAATAAATTTAAAAAAAGAGAAAAACTAGTGGATAATAGGAAAAGGATGGGGAGAGTGGCAAGACAGAGGTGTGGGGACATGGGATTAAGAGATACTATGTATAAAATGGATAAAAAACAAGGATACATCACAGGAATTATAGCCACTATATTGTAATAACTTTAAATGGAGTATAACCCATAAAAATACTGAATCACTGTGCTGTATATCTGAAACTAATATTGTAAATCAACTATACTGCAATAAAAAATTAGAACCTAAAATTTAACTAGTAAGAGATGGATGAGATTCAGCCACTGCGATGCCCAAGCCCATGGTCTTATCTGTTTTTCTGAGCATTTCAGGCTAAAAATGAAATAGGTATCTTTACAAGCCTAAGTTAGAAACACAGAGTAAGGGAGTAACAGCACTGGAGAGATTCAGGCTCGTTAACTTCTATCCCCTCTCTCCCCTCATTGCCATAATTAGCCCTTCACCCATGCTGCCTGAGTGAATAGTTTCTCCAGCCTGTCAGACAAGGCAGTAATAAGCAGCCTGTCATAGAACTCCCATTTTGAGTTAAAAGTAACCAAAATCACAAAAACTTTTTTAAATTTCATTTTAAAGTCCAGGTTGATTTTAAGCTATTGAATTTTTTTCCCCTCACTAGCAATATTGAAAAACAGTAAGTAGCCCATGAGTGCTCAAATGAAAAAATCTCCATCCTATTTTGCTTTATTTTATCCTCTTCAATTTGTAATGCATTGCAATTTCATCTACAATTTGCACTCTCACTTTTATAGCAGATCAATTAAAGATAACTGGACAAATGCTTGATTATATTCTGAAAGCAAATTTTAATATTACCTCCTGATAAAAGCTGAATCTTATCAAAGATATAATTTCTCTTATTTTCATTTTACTTACTGGGAGTCTTAAGTATTGTAAATCAACTAAGTGGTTTTTATAATATACATGGAATTCTGTTTATCAGTTCTCTATCACACATGCTAAATAAATAACAAAGAATAAAACTGGAAAAAATGAGTCACAGAACTAGAATTCTAGTAACACCCTGACATTAAATATGAATTTCATATTATACAAAAGCAAGTAAATTTAGCAAGAGTTTGAATAACTTAAAGAAGAAAAATTCTTTCAAAGTTTCCAGAAATATCTCAAAAGTGAGAAGAAAATCAACTAGTCTAATTAAGAACAACTTGGCACATTTTGACACCCCCTGTGTTGATAACTCATGAATTTCTGTTGTTTTGTGAAATAAGAGAAGATTAAGACATGGAAGCTAGCAACAGTGGTATGTAGTTAAAAGGCAGGTTTTAAAAATGCCACTTACGCATCATTAAAACTCCAACTATCAATACATTGGTGGAACTATGTACAAATCAATATATCTATTTTCAAAGACAATTTTGTAGTATATTTTAAAACTCAAACTGTGCCCACCTTTTGATCCAGATTTCCACAGTTAGGGATTTCTCCTAGAGAAAATTCTCAGACATCCTCACACAAGTAAAATTCAAAGATAATCATCTTGATTTTATACATAATGTATTGACTTCTAACAATAGGAGACTGGTTATAATATGTTCCGTATCACTTAGGTGCAGGAAACCTTAGATGGATTATTTTTCCTAAATCACTCAGGCTTATGCCCCACTTACCAATGATACAAAAACCTTACCATAATCATATTTGGCAGCAGGGCATTCCCACTCCCTACAATACACAAGTCTCCAAGGGCTTACGAGGTTGAAATTTGGGTTCTCCTTCTACTATACCTGGCTGCCTTAGAGTCTGCTCTCTGCAACATATGAACCCTTGAAAGCCTGGTGGACAGAGGGGCCAGCAAAGCAAACCTGGAATCAGCCGCTACTTCGCCCCTTAAGGTCGCCATTCAGAGTAACCATGGCAACCCGAGCCATCCAAGTCCCCACTTTCCAATCTCTGAGCAAGTAGACCAGTCTCTGAAATTTCCAAACCAAATTTCTCCTTTGCCCAATTACAGGAAAGATCACTAGAGCAGACACGATCAGACCCTGCCCCTATGTCTTGGACCTTTTATTGTTCTCTGATGAACTTCCCTTTCTCTGAGGAATTTTTTTTTTCCAGAGCCAGGAAAAGGCTTCCTCCTACATAGCAGTCTGGAAATTCCAGGGAATTAACACCACTCTCCCACTGGAACAGGCCTCAGCTCGTTGAAGGTGGTGGCTAAATATTCCAGCTCTCTCGCCCTTCTGTGGTAGATGAGAGGAGAAGGGTTGCAGAGGTGAAACTGAGTCAGGTGTTTACACCAGTTTATAGCTTCCTTACAGGATTGAGCTCCAGTTGCCCTTGGGGGACAGTAGGCTGAATAATGTACCTTTTGTCTCCTTCCCTTCCCTGCACCACCTCTGCTCTCCCTTATTTTCTGTACTTCCCAAATGAAGATGTGGCACTCAAATTCCTTTCTCAGTGTCTGCCTCTGGGATAACCTAAACTAACACAATTTTCTTTTCCTTAGATCTGGGCACTCAGCCACTTCAACTCGAAGAACTAGCCTCTCTCAGTGGATGAAGACAAAGCAAATTCTTATCATCATCACAAAATACCAAGGTTAGGGGCTTTCCTGGTGGCGCAGTGGTTGAGAGTCCGCCTGCCGTTGCAGGGCACACGGGTTCGTGCCCCGGTCCAGGAAGATCCCACATGCGGCGGAGCGGCTGGACCCGTAAGTCATGGCCGCTGAGCCTGCGCGTCCGGAGTCTGTGCTCCGCAACGGGAGAGGCCACAACAGTGAGAGGCCCGCATACCGCAAAAAAACAAAAAACAAAAAACCAAGGTCCCCAAAGATCATCTGATGCAAAGGAGCCCACATTCAGGACACAAAAACTGGCTACATTTTTGGAATAAGAAGGGAAATTTAGTTATCTCTCTACTTATTTTTCTGGTTTTCTCTAGCTATAGAGATAATAACAAAAACAAATACTCAATATCTTGCCTCTATATTATTGTTCCAAAATAATAACATAATTTTTTATTTTCACTGTGTTTGTATTTATATATACCATAGACACGAGTGGATATGCTAGCTTTTTTTTATGTGAAACAAATTACTCCATACTTTAGTGACTTGAAACCATACTTATTAATCCTCACAATTCTTCTGGTCTGGGTTTATTTGCGTGATAGCTGTATTCAGATATCAGACAGATACAAGTGAACCCATAGGTCAGATCTATCCTTATGTTGGTGGTTGGCAGGCTTTTTTTGAAAGATTTTCTCTAGAATATATGACTAGGGGTAGAATTACTGGACTGCATGTTATCTGCACCCTCAATTATATTAGATATTGCCAAATTCCTTTTTATGAGGTTATACTAATTTGTATTGACATCATGTATGAGAGCTATTAAACTCAGACTTTTACTGGAGTTGAAAAAGTCTCTCACTGATGTCTTATTTTCACTTCTTTACTATTAAAAATATACACTTTTTCATATGTTCGTTGGACATTCAGGTTTCCTTTTCTTCAGATTGTCTCTTTATGTCTTTTGCCCATTTTTCTTTGGAGTTTCTTTTGCTGAATATAAGAATCTTTATATGTTCTGGGTCTTGGTGTTTTGGGGGGTACCATGCATTGCAAATTTCTTTTCTAGCCTCTGGCTTATCTTTGAAGTTTGTGTATGCACTTTTTTTTGGCTTGAATGTAAATTACTCAATTAGTAATAAAACAAATTATCAATGTTTTTCTTTTTTGTTTGTTTGTTGTTTTGTATTTATTGAGGCCGGATAATCTGAGGCATCAATCCTCCAAGTACGAGTGTAGAGTTTGAGTTGTGCTGGCATCAAAAAAAGTACTGAAAAACCATTTTCACATTTGTAATACAAATACATATGTGTTTTATTTTTCTTTCAGAATGTTATATAATCTTTGAAAAAAATTTTTTTTCTGGAACAAGAAAGGGAGTTGGTTGCATTACGGCAACCTAATTGTAATCAAGGGACTTCTTCCTTTTCATATAGAATCGAATAAATCTGCCTGGTACATTGACTCAACTCTAGAGGTCATGGAGTCAACCACCAAAGCTGATTCTAAAGAGAGATAAATGATTTCTTGCTAAATAACAAATTTTTAGTTATTGAGCTAAGATAATAATCAAATCTCATACGTCACGACCTGGGCTGATCAGCAGCAACATCACTATGGAATTCCCCGCCTCATGGTACAGTATCCTGCTGCCTGAGCTCAGCAGTGGAAAGGGAAAGTTCCTCCTCTCCAAACACCTAGCATTGCCCCCAGAAGCAGCAAACAGGAGAAATAAATTTTTAAAAGAGCAGACAAAATATAACTAAATGAAAATTTCTTTTTACTCCCCTAATCCAAATCATATGAACATCTTTAACATACCAAAATCTAAGTGAAAATAAATGTGTAACAGCCTTAAAATGTTCATGCACTTATTTCTACTAGAAAGATATTCCACAGGAAAATATGACTTTACTATAGAGTTCAACATATAATAGATTTTAGATACCTATCAAGTGATAATTTGCATTTACCCTTGTAATGGTTACAATGGCTACATGTATAATCTAACTTTGATGCTGGGCTTTGAGATAACTCATGTAGTTCTCAGATTCTACACCCAGATTTGGAGGTCAGTCCTTTCCTCCTCTGTGTCAAAAGCATCCAGTTTCATTTTGATTTTTCTAGTGCAGATGAACAGATGATATACATCAAAATAGTTCAAAAACCCACAAGAAAATTAGCAACTGAGCAACCTGTGGGCAAAAATCTCCAAAGTGAAGACATTGTATAACCTAAAGATTATTTGGGGATGTTGGTTCTTATGATAATGAGTTGAAATAACTAGAATTAGAGATTATACAATGTGAAAAAGGCCTTTTTCAAGTCGTACTTACTTCTCAAAAATTTATTAAACACCCGCCACATGCTACTCATTCATGGTTCTTAAAGTCTGTTGAAGAACCTCAAGTCTCATGAAAGAACCTCATTCATGGTTCTTAAAGTCTATTGAAGAGATGGGCAATAAACATTAAAAATGAGAAATTATATAGTAAGTCAGGTAGTAAACGTGTTTTGGAGAAAGAAGAATACGAATAAACAGAATAACAGGAATGGGTTAGTTCTGAAATGAGAGTCATATAGAAGAGGGATCTCTAATAAAATTTAGAGAGGCAGAGACATTTGAAGTAATTTTAAAACATTGAATTACTTGATTCTCTGATGCCAGGTGGTAAAATTATCCAAGATTCTATGAGCCAGGATATGGTTACCATGGGTAGGCCCTATAACAACTATCAGTTTACAAAATTTGACTTTAAGGATTTATAAAATGTGTCACTTAAAATAGCAAATGAAACCAAAAAATAAGAATCTTAAATGGACTATCCTACAGCAATCAAAAATAATTTTATAGAAAAATATTTAATGACATCGAAAAATTCAGACTCTATTCACTGGGAAGGGAAGTTCACAAAATGATATGAACAGTGTTAGCCTACATTTATAATCCTATACACATGGAAATTTGTATGGAAAGCTATGCCAGACTTTTAATAGTGATATCTCTTAGGGAGAAACAATGAGAGTTAGTTTTTATTTTCTTTTACTTTTTGATTTGCTATTTTATAATAATTTTTATCTTAAAATGACAAAAATAAGAAAACCAGATCTAAAGTTTAGCCAAAGCCTAACAGTGTGTTATAAGATTGTAAGAAGAATACATGTAGATCTAAGTTATATTTTGGTGATAAAATTGATTCAGGAATTTTTTTCCAATGCTAAGAGAAGAATCCCATAGGTCATATAATGCCAGATACCCATAGATTGTGATGGGTTTTATATCATCAACCTTGGTTTATTTTGTTCTATTCTTTAATCTTCAAACTGCTCTAACTTGAGCTTGAATGGAATTTATAGGTTCTAAGTTTATATCTGTACATATGAACTATACATAAGTTTATATACTTATATAGAAGCTATAATTATTTACTTTGAAACTCCTAAGACATTCTGATTAGCAAAGCCTAACATTAATAGGTTACGACATGCAAAAGTAATTCAATGTATAAGTGGTATTTACCAGTGTCTTTATTAGTATGTGTTCTACCAGAAGTAGACTGTTGGACAAAGATTTTAGTGCAAGTAACTTATTTTGGAGATGATCCCAAGAAATGAGTCAAGGCAAATGTAAGAGGGAAGGAAAGAGAACCAATAAAGGATGAATTATCTGGCAAGTTACCACTGTGAGTTACAGGATCTTAACTTCTTTGAGGAACACCTCATATAGACCCCAACCTAGGGACAAAGGAACTGTAACACTTATACATCAAATTTCCTCCGTAACAGGTTGAGAGGGCTGCTCCTAGACTTTTATTAATTCTCTGTATTTATGGTATGCAGTGAAGAGATAAGGAAGAGGGGATATGGGTGGGGTATTAACCAGCAGTCCTCTTCATTACAAGTACTTTGAAGGCTCTGTTTGTAAACATGGTACAAATAAAGAAATGGGAAATTGATATGGAGGATGGTTTCAAAATATAGGTTATTTTACAGTATTCATAGGATAAAATTTATGCTGATGACACACACTTTAACATCTTGCCCTCCTACTGACAAAAAAAAGTTTAAATTTGCTTCTTGAACAATGAATGGAAATTTACTAAGTGGTGTCGGGGGCAGAGAAAGTCTGGGGACAACAATTCAAGCAGGGAAGACTGAATATTCAGAGGTAAGCCTACAAGCACATAAGGAAATGTTTGAAGTGCAGCAAACTGTCCAGTATTACTGGAGCACTGGATGCCACAGGGAAGGTGACACTGAGAAGTAGCCAGGAAACAAACCCCACAGGACCTCTTATTCTAAGGTATTAGCAGCTTATTCTAAAGGCAATGGGAGACCACTGAAAGATTTAAGTCAAGATTTAAGCATTTTTTAAAAGAATTTTCTGATAGGAAATTGAAGAAAAATGGGAAAGAAAGAGAAGCAGCAAATTGGGTTGCCAGAAATAATGGTGGTTTTCACTGACAGTGACAAAGAGAGAAGAGAACATTATTTCAAAGATATTTAGGAGGCAGAAAACTGAGGAAGAAGAAAATTTTACAGGAAAAGAAAACTAGATTTGCCTTCATATACTAGATGTATAAAAACCAAACGACAGGCAATATCTTCTCTGGTCTGAAATAGAAAGTTCCTTATAGCTAATGTTACATATTATGGTATTTTGTACACTATATGTTTTAAATTATTATTTCTTTACTTAACTAAATTGAGGCATGTAATTCAATTACAAAATTGAAGGAGGGAGGGGTAAAGGGAATGAAATATTCATTAGGAAGCATTTCCCATCAACCACTTGTTCATGCTTAGATCAAACTGATCTAATAATTTTTTGTTAAATTCATCAGTTTTCATTAGAAGAGTAATTGTAGTTGGTAAAACGTAATGGTTACAGTGTGTTACACAATTAACAGACTGTGAAATGAACTAAAATGTTCTCTATAGATGATTTTCTGGAAACACTAGATACTGGGTTTAGGATATATAAACGTAAGGTTTTGCTAAACACTATCATTTTGTTAAATCAAATCAAGGCTTATTTATATTTCCATTGAAAACTAGTGCTGTCGTTTGACTTTACAAAAACTGATGATGTTTTAACAGATTGGTCAGGGCTAAGAGAACGAAGTTTGATTTTTGTAAATGATCATGTCTGTACAAAAGACCAGAGGAAATAGCTTGGACTCATGTTAAACCTAGCAGGTCAAAACCTAATGTGTATATTTCAGCCCTGAAAACCCAACTGTTTATTTTCTATTTTAGTAGTTTTCTATTTATAAGTCAAAATAATTTATAAAATTATGTAAAGAATAATATTAAGAAGAAAACATTATTATTAAAAAGAAAATATTTGCAAAAGATTCATGTGATAAAGGACTGTTATCCAAAATATACAAAGAACACTTAAAACTCAACAGTATGAAAACAACCGAATTAAAAAAATGGGTCAAAGACTTTAACAGACACCTCACCAAAGAAGATATACAGAAGGGAAATAAGCATCTGAAAAGGTGCTCCCCATATGTCACCAGGGAAATGCAAATTGAAACAATGAGATACACATCTATCAAAATCTGGAACAATGACAACACCAAGCGCTGACGAGGATGTGGAGGAACAGGAAATCCCATTCATTTCTAGTGGGAATGGAAAATCATACAGACACTCTAGATGATAATTCGGTGGTTTCTAACTAATATAAACAAACTCTTGCCAAACAATCCAGCAACTGCTCTCCTTGGTATTTATCCAAAGGAGTTGAAAACATATGTCTACATAAAAACCTGCACACAGATGTTTACAGCAGCTTTATTCAGAACTGCCCAAACTTGGAAGCAACCATGATGTTCTTTAGTAGGTGAATGGATAAACTGTGGTACATCCAGACAACAGAATATTATTCAGCATTAAAAAGAAATGAGTGACCAAGCCATGAAAAGACAAGTAGGAATCTTAAACGCATATTGCTAAGTGAAAGAAACCAATCTAAAAAGCACTGTATGCTTTCACCTATATGGCATTCTAGAAAGGAAAAAAAAAATAAACTATAGAGACATAAAAAGATCAGTGGCTCCAGAGACTGGGGTGGATATAGGGATAAACAGGCAAAACAAAGAGGACTTTTAGAACAGTGAAAATACTCTGGATGATACCATAATGATGGATACATGTTATTATACATTCGTCCAAACCTATCAACTATACAACGTTGAAAGTAAACCATGGTAGACTATGGACTTCAGGTGATTATGATGTGTTAATGTAGGTACATCAATTGTAACAAATGTACCACTCTGGTGGGGGAGGTTGGGAATGGGGAGACTGGGGCTTACGGGGTGGGAGTATATGGGAAATCTCCATATCCCCCTCAATTTTGCTGTGAACCTAAAACTTCTCTAAAAACAAAGTCTTAATTTCCTAAAAAGAGTTCAAAGTCCTTATTTATACTGTATTTTTGAAAGAATTTTTGATGGAACTCTAAATTGACAGTTATTTTTTCCCTTTGAACACTTTAATGATGTCATTCCATTGCCTTGGGTCTTGTATAGTTTCTGGTAAAAAATATTTTATTTCCCTTATGCTTATTCCCTTGTGATACATGTATCTTTTTTCTCTGCTTTTTAACATTTTATCCTGATTACTGGTTTTAACCTATTTGATTTTGATATATGTGTATCCTGTTTGGGTTCAGTTAAAAGGAAACATCTGAAAGCCACACTTTATTAAATATTCTCCAACATTTACAATATGTGGGCTGTATTCCACAGCATGGAAATACTATAATTTTAATCATTGATTCCTTGCTATTCAACATTTAGATGTTACTTCAGCTCAAGGGTTTTGTTTTTTTGTTTTTTTAGAGAGCAACAAGTACAGGTGGTTTATATAAACTCATCAATTATCAGGAAATAAGAAGCCATAGTGGAAGTGAGGAAAAGACCTAGATTTTCCAGGGGGGGTGGTTTCCTCACCCTATCTCCACATGTAAATGATAGAAATTATATGTCTTTCATAACAATTTCATGTCAAAAGGAGTATGATAACCATAAGAATAAAAACAGTCAATACACTTAATTCTCATCAGATGAATAAAGATTTAAAATATATCACTTTAAACGTCCAAGACAATTTAAGAATAGAGTACTTTTTCTACATGATAGGTGCCAAATTGCACAAATATAAATCATAGAATCAGTGAACCACTGAAGTCAGCAGTCCATATACAAGTTGCTTATCAATGTGAGCAGTTTCTGACTATCCAAATAAATAGAGATAGCAAACTCACAGATATATGTCAGATCTTTAAGGTTCTATAAACTCTTCTTGTTGACTACATTTCTTAGTATTTATAATGAAAAACTTCAGTGGGGTACAAGTGCATAAAAATCCAGAGACTACAATTCTGCAATGAGAATGAACATCCCCAAATCTGGAAAAAACAGAATGGGAATTAAGGAACGAAATCAATTACAAACTCAGATTTTCACATCTGAGGCTTAGAAACCAAGATCGATTTTAAAAATTTAGTAATTACTATAAATTCTTCTCTATCCTGCACAGATTTCCTGAAGAAGTCTGAAGGATGAGAAAGGTGTAGTATTACCATATAGTGCCTGGTACAAGACATGTCCTGGCAGCTAAAATGAGTGAAATCTTGATGGAGGGACCCTACAGACGCCTTAGACATGCTGTTTGTAATATTCACAAAATGCTTAAATACAAATGGAATGCACTGAATTCCATTATATTTGCTCTTCATCATTCAGAATCAGCGCTAATGCTTGTGGTGGGTCAAATGACATCATTTGTGTATATTTTGATACGTACTCAGAGCCACATCTTTTGGTCCAACAAACCTACTTCACTTAAAATTTCTGACCATGTACTGAGTATATTTTCAGTCTCTGACCAGCCACGGCAGCTCAGGTTATCATCCCTGAGTAAAAAAGTCTATCTTTTTTATTTTCTTTATTTTTACTGCCATTTTAAAAAATAATCAGAGGGTTAGTTTCAAGGTAAAAGGGTCTATATGGGAATAGGTTGTCACCTAGCATTATATATTCATAGTTAGAACCTGAGGTTTAAGAGATATGGTAGTATTTATTGATGGTTAGAGAGCTGAAGCTCACATTTTAGTTGAGATGAAGCCAAAAATTCCCTTTTCACGTATTTACCATGAGATGTCCATGAAACATATTGCTTCCATTGTTTAGATTGTGAGCATACGTAAACAATGACTTTGCAGTATTTAAGAAGTAATTCCCATATATACTTGTTTAGACTAGTTTAGACGAAACATGTTTTTGGGATATAGGAAATTTGATATTTGATGTAATAAATATCTAACTTACTTAATTGCATATAGTTACGTATTTTTCTATTACTACATCAATACCTGCTTTGCAATGTCTTAGGTAACTATCCTTCTCATGACACATCATGCCCACTCTGCTATGGCGCGTCCTTACTTCTCCAGCTCCTTCCTTAACACTACTTCCTCATATAAAGCTACTGTCAGTATCATGGTTCTCTTACATGTTTGAATCTTTAATCGTATTGTGCCTTCTTCTGAAATACTGTTCCTTCTCTTGCCTGCTTGAGCCTCTTTAAGACCTACTTGTCATTCAATATTCAGGTGAAGTTTCTCTTGCAGTAAAGTCTTTTCTGACTAGCCTATGGCCCATCTTCACAGAATGACCAGGTCCTTATTTGTGTTTTACTTACTACTTAATAAATGTCCCTTGAGTGAATGGATATATATATAAATAAGTCATATTTGAGAGATAGCACAAACAAAATATTAAAGTCTACAGTTCCAACAAATGTGAATTCCGACTCCCAGGAAAAAAGTGGACCTCAACAATTTTTCATAAATTTTGGTATCTTTCATATGATAGAACTATGATTTGTGCTGTACAGATTCAAAATAAATATAGGGTATGATGCTTAAACCTAAAAAAAATCAAAATGTAATTGGGGAAACTAGACTATGAAGTAGTTATTGTTCACTGTTCCAAAATATCAGCATTATAATGGATTTTAAAAATATTTTCCAATAAGAGACTGAAATAATATATTCTAAAATATTAAAGAATTTTCTGGGCAATAGGATCATGGTAATGTTGGTTTTGTTTTTCTCTGCGATTTCCTGTTTTTATAGGTTTTTTCATTAAGCATGAAATTTTTCCAATATTAAAAACGCAAAAATATATTCTTTCTGACAAAAATGTAAAAGGAGTTAAAAACATTACTATTCGAGTAATGCAAATTTGGAAGTGGAAAACACAAATTGATAAGCAGTATTTGGAAAGGCAATTTGGCAATATATCAAGACATAAGAGTTGAAACATACCCTTTGACACATAATTCCCACAAATATACTAAAAGTTATAAAAAGACGAGAATGTCCATTGCAGTGTTACTCAAAATAATTTAAGAAATAGATGCAAAACAAATGTCCCCAAAAAAGCAAATGATTTAGTAGATTGTAATATATCATTTTGATGAACTAATCTGCATTCATTAAAGTAATGAAAACTATGGAAACATGGAGAAACATTAAACACACTGTAGATTAAAAGCATAATACTTATTATTAACTGTAACTACAATGATGTAAAATATATGTTGGTAAAAATGAAAAACATGCAAGGTAAAATATCTATGTTACAGAAAGGTGCTATGTGTTCTTTCTTTTCAAAACTTTTAATGTCATAGTTTTGTTATTGTTTTTTAATTTAAACAATGATTTTTAAATAGAAGGTAAACTATATGATTCAAGTAAATTATTTTCTATGAGCAGCATTTTTCATGTCATTTTAAAATTCCTTATATATGAGCTCTGTTCACATTATTTAATGCATATATCAATGTTATGGGTCCACTTAATCCCAGGTTTAATATCCTATATTGTGATACTGCCTTCTGTATGATGCTATATTATTTAGAGGATTCCACTTTAATTCATGTTAATTCAAAGACTACCTATCAGACATTTAATGGATACATTGTTTAATTGACATGTCTTCAAATATAACCACCAACAAATTTCACTAGGATAGCTTTTGTTCTTAAAAATCTTACTCTGTTATCTCCTTTAACTTCTTTTTATACCCTGGTTTACTGATTCTTAATCCATTATCAAATTTAGGAGACCCCCACAATGTTAAAAATTCGCTTTTCCTTATATTGTCTGGCTATTGTTTTATTTTTTAAGAAAACTAATTTACAGAAAAAGGATTACTTGGTTATTTTTTTAACAAAGTAAGAAAAACCACAGAAACAATTCCAGAAAAGCAGGAGAGCACATAAGAGACTGAGACTAATAACTTGGGTCTCTCCAAATGACTCTTTGTAGAGCACGTATCCATCTAACACCAGATGGATAAAACTGGACAGAATGGCAGATGAAGGGGTAATTCCCCAGTGGGAGTGCTGTTTCCCCACTCTCATAGAGCAGGTGTACTGAAGACAGAAGAGATCAGAACTTGTTAATAGGACGGGCCAAAAAATTCAGGAATTTGCAAATTGAACAGGTGAAAATGTAACTGGTGATAATTGAAAGCTAATTATCATCAGCTAGCAACTGGCAACCAGGTGTTCTGAATCACCTAAAAGGCAAAGCAGGGAGGACTGTGAAGATATTTGCTTTTGGCACAGATGAGACGAGTGAGTTTCCTGTGTGAGGCTTCAGTATAGGAGAACGATTAGTCTGTTTACTGCTGCTATGTTTTAGCGTGTCTAGGCGGCTAGCCATGAACGGGAAAGGGTTGCAAAGCAAAGTAGTTATGGCTTTGGTATAAGAAGTGCCTTATACTTTTTCTAAATTGGCTTTTTCCAAATGAGTGAAGCAGAGATATATAGTAACCACCAAAGCCACATCTACTGGCAGTAGGCCATCCTGGGATTACAGTGGCTTTATTCTTTAAGTAGTGCTAAACACAAAAAGTTTTAGGAAAAGAAAAAGCTCTAGGTCAATTGATACATACATTCCTTAAAGCCTTTTTTTAGAAGCTCAGGATTAGATAAATTAATGTATTCAAGGACATAATGCTAGTAAGCAGTAAATTTAGGATTCAAACTCAAAACTGCCTGTTCCCAAAATCCATCTTTTATTGTACCATCTTGCTTTTTTATTTTTTCCTTGCTTAAAATAAGAGTTTTTCCCCACAATTGTCTATAACTCTAAATATTACAAATTATAGGCATTACCAAAATTATTAATAAAGGTCTATATTCAAGTACAACATTTATATAGAAAAGCACACACAGCTTATAGGTACTGTTCAATGAATGTACATAGGGTGAATACAACCACCTAACTCTCCCCAGCCAAGAAACAGAGCACTACTATCAAGTCAAAAAGTCCTTCGTGCCCCTCTCAGACATGACCTCTTCACCACTGCAATAATTTGTTTCCTGATTCCTAACACAAGAGATTTCTCCTGCCAAGGTTTGAATTTTATTTATATGGAATAATACAGTTTGTACACTTTTGTTTCAGCCTTCTTTCACTAAATGTTGTTTGTGAGATATGACCTTTCTATTGGTGTAGAAGTAATTCATTCACATCCATTGCTATACAGTATTCCATTATATTAATATATCTCAATGTATTTATCCATCTTACCTTTGGTGAACATTGGGGTAGATTCCAGTTTCTATTACTATTAATGCCGTGAACATTCTTTTTTTTAATTTTAATGAACATGTGTATGCCTTTCTGATGGTTATTTACCCAGATGTGTTAATACTGAGTCATAGGGTTTGGCTAGGTTCAGCTTTATAAGGTACTGTCAGTTCTCCGAAGTGGTTGTACCAATCTGCACTCCCACCAGCAAGCATGAGACTTTCTATTACCCCCACTACCTTGCCAGTCCTGAGTAATACCAGTCTTTAGTTTCAGCCATTATGCGAGATGTGCAGTTGGAGCTCATGGATTTAATTTACCTTAATTTGAGAACTAATAAAGTTGAGGTTCTTTTCATATGTTATTTTGACCATTTGACTAACCTCTTTTGTTACGTACCTAGTTCAAGTATTTTGCCCTTTTTTTTCCTTCTTGACTTACAACAGACCATTATATATTCTAGATAAGAGCTCAATTTTTCCATTATACAATAATATTGTACAATCTCCTTGAATGTCTGGATTTTTTTTTTTTTTACCACATAATGGGGACTTTGGGTGAAAAAAATTTATTTTTATAAAGTGTAACATAGCTTTCCTTTCCGTACTGTTTATCAGGGGTTTTTTTTGTCCTATTTAATAAATATTTGTATATCCAAAGGCCATGAATATGCCTGATCTCTTGTGATTAGTTTTAGAAGACTTTTCATATACATTTTCAATTGTCTCACCAGCACTTATGGAAAAGCCTATCCTTTGCCTGCTGCTGTGAAATTCTGCCCTTGTCATAAATCAAGTGTTTGTGTACATGTGGTTCTTTATTCTGCATAGCTTTCTGGTAAATTGATCTATTTTTCTCTCCTTGCATGAATAAAATAATTTTTGATTAATAGAACTTAACAAGTCCTGATAACTTGTTTTAGGTCCTAGAGCTTTGATCTTTGTCCAGTTTGCCTTGGCTATTTTCACATGTGTAACCATATGAACTCTAGACTAATCTCCTCAATTTTACCAGAAGAAAAAATGTTGAGATTTTGAGGTTTTGGTTAGAATTGCATTAAATCTATGAATCACTTTAAGGAGAACTGACACTTGTATAACATGGAGACTTCCAATCCAAGAATATACTATATTCTGACATTTAATTAAGTCTGATTTAACATCAAGATTCCACAATTAAATATGATTTTTGCTTTAGCTTTTGTGTATACTCTTTATCAGATTAAGAAAATTCTTTTCTACTCCTAATTTTCCAAGAGTTATTATCATGATTCGGTAAAGAAATTATCAAGTGACTGTTCTGCATCTATTATTCTCTTGATGTACTGAATCCATCAAACTGTCAGAAGTTTGCATTCCTGGATATAATATCCTTTTCATATGCCACCAGCGCTCAGTTTGCTAATATTGTGTTAAAGATTTTTGCATATATGTTCATGAAGAGTTTGGTATGTAATTTTCTCTCTTTTTTTTTTAAAGCCCTTGTCAAATTTTATTATCAAGATTATACTGACATGTTGGTGTTCACTCTTCTTCTATTTTTGGAAGGGACTGTATAGAATTGATATCATTTCTTCCTAAAAACTATTGGAAGAAATATTTCACCAGGAAAGTCACCTGAGCCTAAAAGTTTTCTTTGTGGCAAGTTTTAAAATTATGCAGTGTTTCTTTAATACATCTGCTACTTATTATTTTGTTAGTTTTGATTATTTTTCTAAGAGCTCTCTCATTACTAAATTTTCAGTTTTAATAGCACAATGTTGTTCATAATATTCCCTAATAATCATTAGAAAGTCTATAGAATTTCTAAGTATATTAATTTTTCATTACTGATACTGATGTTGAAATTTTGTACCTCTTCCCTCTCCCTCCCTATTTCCCTCTCCCTCCCTATCTCCCCTCCCTCCACCACCCTCCACCGCCCTCCACCTAGCTTGCTAGAACTGTACTAATTTTATTTATCTTTATAAAGAATTAACTATTGGCTTTGCTGATCCTCTCTACTGTTAGGTCTGCTTATTATTTTATTGATCTTTGCCACATCTTTATTATTTTTCTTCTAATTTCTTTAGATTTAATTGACTGTTCTTTTTCTAATGTATGGAATCAATGGATCAGTACTTATATTTAATCTTGTTTTTAATATATTTAAAGATGTAAGTTTTTCTATTAGCCCTGATTTGCTGCATCCCACAAGTTCTAAAGTGGTATCTTTTCATTATCCCGATATTAAAATATTTTATTAAATTTATTATGATTTATTTCTTTACCCAGATTTTTTAGAAAAGTTACTTAATTTAAAATTTTCAATGTATCTTTCTGTTAAGTTCTAGTTTAATATCAATGCCAGAAATCAGTTTGTAACATTTCATAATCCTAAGATTTGTTAAAGCTTGTCATATGCAGCATTATGTGGTCAATTTTGGAACTGGAAATTTAGGGAATTTTCCAAATTCCAAAATTTGGCAAATTTGACAAATTTTCCAAGTGCCCTTGAAAGATGACATGTTTTGCAATTATTAGTTACATAACATTACACACATTTTTTGTGTTTCTGTGTACATTTATATATGTTTGTATAATATATACAAGTAAGCTTACATATATTATACAAACTTGTATTAATTATATACTTGTTTGTTACATTCTTGAAATCTTCTACATACTTAAAATCTTCTACACACTTATCTTTTGTCTGTTTATTCTATTATTTATTCAAAGAAACACATCCAAATCTCAGACTATGGAATTAGGAAGTTCTCTCTACGTTACTGCTTCATATGCTTTGAAGATATGTTATTAGATACATACAAATATAGAATAATATGTCTTCCTGATATACTGTCTTAAATTAACCCTCTACCTCTAGAATGTGTCCTTAAAATCTACATTTTAGGGGGCACCTTCAAGAAGGCAGAGGAGTAAGACGTGGAGATCACCTTCCACCCAACAAATACATCAAAAATACATCTACATGTGGAACAACTCCTACAGAACCACCTACTGAATGCTGGCAGAAGACCTCAGACTTCCCAAAAGGCAAGAAACTCCCCACGTACCTGAGTAGGGCAAAAGAAAAAAAAAAAAAACAGAGATAAAAGAATATGGATGGGACCTGCACCACTGGGAGAGAGCTGTGAAGGAGGAAAAGTTTCCACACGCTAGGAAGCCCCTTCACTGGTGGAAACGGCGGGTAGGCGGGGGGGGACGGTTCGGAGCCATGGAGGAGAGAACAGCAACAGGGGTGCAAAGGGCAAAGTGGAGAGTTTTCCGTCGGTGCCGACCAGCACTCACCAGCCCGAGAGGCTCGTATGCTCACCTGCCGGGGCTGGGAGCTGAGGTTCTGGCTTTGGAGGTCAGACCCCAGGGAGAGGACTGGGGTTGGCTGCGTGAACAAAACCTGAAGGGGGATAGTGTGCCACAGCTAAACGGGAGGGAGTCCAGGGAACAGTCTGGAACTGGCTAAGAGGAAAGAGACCATTGTTTTGGGGTGCACGAGAAGAGGCAATTCAGAGCACTGCCTAAATGAGCTCCAGAGACAGGCACGAGCTGTGGATATCAGCGCAGAACCATCAATGGACATGAAACGCTAAGGCTGCTGCTACAGCCACCAAGAAGCCTGTATGCAAGCACAGGTGACTATCCACACCTCCCCTCCCAGGAGCCTGTGCAGCCTGCCACTGCCAGGGTCCCGTGATACAAGGACAACTTATCCGGGAGAACACATGGTGCGCCTCAGGCTGGTGCAACCTCACGCCAGCCTCTGCTCCTGCAGGATCACCCCGCATTCTGAGCCCCTCTCTCCCCCTGGCGTGAGTGAGCAGAGCCCCCTAATCAGCCATTCCTTTAACCCTCTCCTGTCTGGGCAGGGAACAGATGCCCTCAGGCAACCTACAGGCAGAGGCAGGACCAAATCCAAAGCTGAACCCCAGGAGCTCCGTGAACAAACAAGAGAAAGGGAAATTTCTCCCAGCAGCCTCAGGAGCAGCAGATTAAATCTCCACAATCAACTGGATGAACCCTGCGTCTGTAGAATAACAAACTGGACAACAAATCATCCCAAAATTGAGGCGGTGGACATTGGGAGCAACTGTACACCTGGGGTTTGCTTTCTGCATCTAATTTGTTTCCAGTTTCATGTTTATCATACTTTACTATTTAGACATTATCACTGGTAGATTTGTTTATTGATTCGGTTGCTCTCTTCCTTTTTTTTATATATGTGGTTTTTTTTTTCCTTTATCTCTTTTTGTGACAGTGTATGTGTATACTTCTTTCTGTGATTTTTGTCTGTATGTATAACTTTGCTTTTACCATTTGTCCTAGGGTTCCGTCTGTCCGTTTTTGTTTTGCTTTTGGTATAGTTTTTAGCACTTGTTATCATTGTTGGATTTGTCTTTAGGTTTGGTTGTCCTCTTCTTTCTTTCTTCCTTTTTTTAAAATTACTTTTTACTTTTTATATTTAATAATTTTTTGAATTTTTATTTAAAACTTTATTTTATTTTACTTTATTTTTTTTTCTCCCTTTTCTTCTGAGCCGTGTGGCTGACAGGGTCTTAGTGCTCCAGCTGGGTGTCAAGCCTGAGGTGGGAGAGCTGAGTTCAGGACATTGGTCCACCAGAAACCTCCGAGCTCCATGTAATATCAAACAGCAGAAGCTCTCCCAGAGACTTCCATCTCAATGCTAAGACCCAGCTCCACTCAATGACCAGCAAACTACAGTGGTAGACACCCTATGCCAAACAACTTGCAAGACAGGAACACAACCCCACCCATTAGCAGAGAGGCTGCCTAAAATCATAATAAGGTCACAGACACCTCAAACACACCACCGGACACAGTCCTGCCCACCAGAAAAACAAGATCCAGCCTCAACACAAGCACCAGTCCCCTCCACCACTGAACAGCCTACACAACCCACTGAACCAGCCTCAGCCACTGGGGGAAGACACCAAAAAAAATGGGAACTATGAACCTGCAGCCTGTGAAAAGGAGACACCAAACACAGTAAGTTAAGCAAAATAAGAAGACAGAGAAACACACAGAAGAAGGAGCAAGGTAAAAACCCACCAGGCCTAACAAATGAAGAGGAAATAGGCAGTCTACCTGAAAAAGAATTCAGAGTAATGATAGTAAAGATGATCCAAAATCTTGGAAACAGAATGGAGAAAATACAAGAAACATTTAAAAAGGACCTAGAAGAACTAAAGAGCAAACAAACAATGATGAACAACACAATAAATGAAATAAAAAATGCTCTAGAAGGAATCGATAGCAGAATACCTGAGGCAGAAGAACGGATAAGTGACCTGGAAGATAAAATAGTGGAAATAACTACTTCAGAGCAGAATAAAGAATGAAAAGAATTGAGGACAGTCTCAGAGACCTCTGGGACAACATTAAATGCACCAACATTTGAATTATAGGGGTCCCAGAAGAAGAAGAGAAAAAGAAAGAGATTGAGAAAATATTTGAAGAGATTATAGTTGAAAACTTCCCTAATATGGGAAAGGAAATAGTCAATCAAGCTCAGGAGGCACAGAGAGTCCCATATAGGATAAATCCAAGGAAAAACATGCCAAGAAACATATTAATCAAACTATCAAAAATTAAATACAAAGAAAAAATATTAAAAGCATTAAGGGAAAAGCAACAAATAACAAAGGAATGCCCATAACGTTAACAGCTGATCTTTCAGCAGAAACTCTGCAAGCCAGAAGGGAGTGTCAGCACATATTTAAAGTGATGAAAGGGAAAAACCTACAACCCAGTTTACTCAACCCAACAAGGATCTCATTCAGATTTGACAGAGAAATTAAAACCTCTACAGACAAGGAAAAGCTAAGAGAATTCAGCACCACCAAACCAGCTTTACAACAAATGCTAAAGGAACTTCTCTAGGAAGGAAACACAAGAGAAGGAAAACACCTACAATAACAAACCCAAAACAATTAATGGTAATAGGAACATACATATCAGTAACTACCTTAAATGTAAATGGATTAAATGCTCCCACCAAAAGACACAGATTGGCTGAATGGATACAAAAACAAGACCCATATATATGCTGTCTACAAGAGATCCACTTCAGGACACATACAGACTGAAAGTGAGGGGATGGAAAAAGATATTCTATGCAAATGGAAATCAAAAGAAAGCTAGAGTAGCAATTTTCATATCAGACAAAATAGATTTTAAAATAAAGACTATTACAACAGAGAAAGAAGGATACTACATAATGATCAAGGGATCAATCCTAGAAGAAGATATAACAATGGTAAATATTTATGCACCCAACATAGGAGCACCTCAATACATAAGGCAAATGCTAACAGCCATAAAAGGGGAAATCGACAGTAACACGATCACAGTAGGGGACTTTAACACCCCACTTTCACCAATGGACAGATCATCCATAATGAAAATAAATAAGGAAACACAAGCTTTAAATGATACATTAAACAAGATGGACTTAATTGATATTTATAGGACATTCCACCCAAAAACAACAGGATACACCTTCTCCTCAAGTGCTCATGGAACATTCTCCAGGATAGATCTTATCTTGGGTCGCAAATCAAGCCTTGGTAAATTTAAGAAAACTGAAATCATATTAAGTATCTTTTCCACCCACAATGCTATGAGACTGGATATCATTACAGGAAAAAAAATATTTAAAAAGTGCAAACACATGGAGGCTAAAAAATACACTCCTAAATAACCAAGAGATCACTGAAAAAATCAAAGAGGAAATCAAAAAATACCTAGAGAAAAATGACAATGAGAACACAACGGCCCAAAACCTATGGGATGCAGCAAAATCAGTTCTAAGAGGCAAGTTTATAGCAATAAAATCCTACATCAAGAAACAAGAAACATCTCAAATAAAGAACCTAACTTTACACCTAAAGCAATTAGAGAAAGAAGAACCAAAAAAACCCCAAAGTTAGCAGAAGGAAAGAAATCATAAAGATCAGATCAGAAACAAATGAAAAGAAATGAAGGAAATGAGAGCAAAGATCAATAAAACTAAAAGCTGGTTCTTTGAGAAGATAAACAAAATTGATAAACCATTAGCCAGACTAACCAAGAAAAAAAGGGGGCTTCCCTGGTGGTGCAGTGGTTGAGAGTTCGCCTGCCGATGCAGGGGACACGGGTTCGTGCCCCGGTCCGGGAAGATCCCACATGCCATGGAGCGGCTGAGCCCGTGAGCCATGGCTGCTGAACCTGCGCATCCAGAGCCTGTGCTCTGCAATGGGAGAGGCCACAACAGTGAGAGGCCTGTGTACCGCAAAAAAAAAAAAAAAAAAAAAAAAAAAGGGAGAAGACTCAAATTGGTAGAACTAGAAATGAAAAAGGAGAAGTAAATACAGACACTGCAGAAAGTGAAAGATCTCATGATCTCACAAACGATCATGAGAGATTACTACAGGCAACTCTATGCCAATAAAATGGACAACCTGGAAGAAATGGACAAATTCTTAGAAAAGCACAACCTTCCCAGACTGAACCAGGAAGCAGTAGAAACTATAAACAGACCAATCACAAGCACTGAATTTGAAACTGTGATTAAAAATCTTCCAACAAACAAAAGCTGAGGACCAAATGGCTTCACAAGTGAATTCTATCAAATATTTAGAGAAGAGCTAACATCTATCCTTCTCAAACTCTTCCAAAATATAGCAGAGGGAGGAACACTCCCAAACTCACTCTAGGAGGCCACCATCATCCTGATTCCAAAACCAGACAAGGGTGTCACAAAAATAAAAAACTACAGGCCAATATCACTAATGCACATACATGCAAAAATCCTCAACTAAACACTAGCAAACAGAAACAGCACGTTAAAGGGTCATACACCATGATCAAGTGGGGTTTATCCCAGGAAGGCAAGGATTCTTCAATATACGCAAATCAATGTGATAAACCATATTAACATATTGAAGGAGAAAAACGATATGATCGTCTCAATAGATGTAGAAAAAGGTTTCAACAAAATTCGACACCCATTTATGATAAAAACCCTCCAGAAGGCAGGCACTGAGGGAACTTACCTCAACATAATAAAGGCCATATATGACAAACTCACAGCCAGCATCTATGCAATGGTGAAAAATTGAAACCATTTCCACTAAGATCAGGAACAAGACAAGGTTGCCCACTCTCACCACTATTATTCAACATAGTTTTGGAAGTTTTAGCCACAGCAATCAGAGAAGAAAAAGAAAAGGAATCCAAATCAGAAAAGAAGAAATAAAATCGTCACTGTTTGCAGATGACATGATACTATACATAGAAAATCCTAAAGATGCTACCAGAAAACTACTAGAGCTAATCAATGAATTTGGTGAAGTTACAGGATACAAAATTAATGCACAGAAATCACTTACAACCCTATACACTAATGATGAAACATCTAAAAGAGAAATTAAGGAAACACTCCCATTTTCCATTGCAACAGAAAGAATAAAATATCTAGGAATAAACCTACCTAAGGAGACAAAAGACCTGTATGCAGAAAACTGTAAGATGCTGATGAAAGAAATTAAAGATGATACCAACAGATGGAGAGATATACCATGTTCTTGGGTTGGAAGAACCAACACTGTGAAAATGACTCTACTTCCCAAAGCCATCTACAGATTCAATGCCATCCCTATCAAACTACCACTGGCATTTTTCACAGAACTAAAACAAAAAATTTCACAATTTGTATGGAAACACAAAAGACCCCAAATAGCCAAAGCAATCTTGAGAAAGAAAAATGGAGCTGGAGGAATCAGGCCCCCAGACTTCAGACTATACTAAAAAGCTACAGTAATCCAGACAGTATGGTCCTGGCACAAAACCAGAAATATAGATCAATGGAACAGGATAGAAAGCCCAGAGATAAACACATGCACATATGGTCACTTTATCTTTGATAAAGGAAGCAAGAATATACACTTGAGAAAAGATAGCCTCTTCAATAAGTGGTGCTGAGAAAAACGGGCAGCCACATGTAAAAGAATGAAATCAAAACACTCCCTAATACCATACACAAAAATAAACTCAAAATGGATTAAAGACCTAAATGTAAGGACAGACGCTATAAAACTCTTAGAGGAAAGCATAGGCAGAACACTATGTGGCATAAATCACAGCAAGATCCTTTTTGACCCATCTCCTAGAGAAATGGAAATGAAAACAAAAATAAACAAATGGGGCCTAATGAAACTTCAAAGCTTTTGCACATTAAAGGAAACCATAAAGCAGAAGAAAAGACAACCTTCAGAATGGGACAAAATATTTGCCAAAGAAGCAACTGACAAAGGATTAATCTCCAAAATATACAAGCAGCTCATGCAGCTCACTATCAAAAAAAACAAACAACCCAATCCAAAAATGGACAGAAGACCTAAATAGACATTTCTCCAAAGAAGATATACAGATTGCCAACAAACACATGAAAGGATGCTCAACAACACTAATCCTTAGAGAAATGCAAATCAAAACTACAATGAGTTACAACCTCACACCAGTCAGAATGGCCATCATCAAAATATCTACAAACAATAAATGCCAGAGACGGTATGGAGAAAAGGGAACCCTCTTGCACTGTTGGTAGGAATGTAAATTGATACAGCCACTGTGGAGGACAGTATGGAAGTTCTTTAAAAAACTGAACATAGAACTACCATACGACCCAGCAATCTCACTACTGGGCATATACCCTGAGAAAACCATAACTCAAAAAGAGTCATGTACCACAACATTCATTGCAGCTCTACTTACAATAGCCAGGACATGGAAGCAACCTAAGTGTCCATCGACAGATGAATGGATAAAGAAGATGTAGCACATATGTACAACGGAATATTACTCAGCCATAAAAAGAAATGAAATTGAGTTATTTGTAGTGAGGTGGATGGACCTAGAGTCTGTCATACAGAGTGAAGTAAGTCAGAAAGAGAAAAACAAATACCGTATGCTAACACACATATATGGAATCTAAAAAAATGGTTCCAAGGAACCTAGGGGCAGGACAGGAATAAAAACGCAGATGTAGAGAATGGACTTGAGGATACGGGGAGGGGGAAGGGTAAGCTGGGACAAAGTGAAAGAGTGGCATGGTCTTATATATACTACCAAACGTAAAATAGCTAGTGGGAAGCAGCCGCATAGCACAGGGAGATCAGCGTGGTGCTTTGTGACCACCTAGAGGGGTGGGATAGGGAGGGTGGGAGTGAGATGCAAGAGGGAGGGCATATGGGGATATATGTACATGTATACGTATAGCTGATTCACTTTATCATACAGCAGAAACTAACACACCATTTTAAAGCAACTGTGCTCCAATTACGATGTAAAAAAAATTAAATTAAATTAAAATAAACTCAAATATGAAAGAAAATGAGATATCCATATCTTCTTTGTGTAGAAAAGAACTTTTCACTTTCAACAAAAATAATTCATTTTCTTTGTAATAAAACAGAAAAAATACAGAGAAGTATCAAGAAGAAAATGAAGAATATTTGCAATTCTACTGCCCAGAGATTTCTGGGTATTCTTTGCAGTCTTAAATAATTTTTCAATTACAAAAATTTGAAAAGAATTTTAAAACAGAAAAGCAAAACCAAAACCAGAAATAAGAAATCCCTTGCAATGTCGCCATTCTGATATGTGTAATAAAATATCAGCAGAGGTTTATATTCCATTATTTTTCTCTTTTCCATTCCCTTTTCCTCCCTTCTTTTCTTCCTTCTTTCTCCCTCAAAATAATAGTATCATATTTTAATACTCTTCTGTGGTCTTCTTTTTTAACCTTTTTTGGACATATCAAATATTCTGTATTTCAATAAATATTCATCTAAAACCTGAAAAAAAATCTACTTTTTATTATATTAGCTGTATTAGCCTCTTTTGGTTAGTATCTTTTACATTTTACTTTCAACTTTATCATAACTTTAAGCTACCCCTTCTTGTAAGCAATATCTAAATTATTTTTAATCTTTTAACTTATTCCGGCAATATTTTAATTATAGTATTTTATTCCCTTTATGTTTATGCAATTGTTGATCATTTAAGGTTTAAATATTACTACTTCACAAATACACACACACATACAAAACACATCTGTATGTATATGTATGTAAACTCCACAAGTTGTTATTTTTATTTTGATCATTCAGTATTTGATTTTCCCCACATATTTACTCTTTCATGTCATAAATTCTGTGTGATTTGATAAATCTCCTAATGAGTTTGGATTATTTTTGAATACAGTGTTACTAATTGTTCTTTCTCAGAAGTTACAAGGAAGTTCACCAAAACTAGTAAACAAAAAGGTATCTGTGAACTGTGAGTCAACACAACTCACTATAGATACAGCAGTAACTTGAAAAAAGACCTCATTTAAATATTGGAGAGATTTGATGGTCTCAAGCAGAGGATTTTAAAGTAGAAATGAAATAGATATAACCTTATTATCCTTCTTTTGCAGATGAGAAAACTAAGGCTTTGAGAGTTTATTCAAGTTTACTCAGTGGAAGAACTGGGATGGAAGCCAGTCCGCCTCCATAACCTGGGCTCCTCAGAAAGGAATAAGATCATGCAAATCAAAACTACAATGAGTTATCACCTCACACAAGCCAGAAGAGACATAATTTAAAAATCTACAAACAATAAATGCTGGAGAGGGTGTGGAGAAAAGAGAACCCTCCTACACTGTTGGTAGGAATGTAAATTGGTACAATCACTATGGAGAACAGTATGGAGGTTCCTTAAAAAACTAAAAATAGCATTACCATATGATCTAGCAATCCCACTCCTGGGCATATATTCCAGAGAAAACCATACTTCAGAAAGATACATGCACCCCAATGTACACTGCAGCACTACCAGAGCCAAGACATGGAAGCAACCTAAATGTCCATAGACAGATGAATGGAAAAAGAAGATGTGGTAAATATATACAATGGAATATTACTCAACCATTGAAAAGAATGAAATAATGCCATTTTCAGCAACATGGATGGACCTAGAGACTGTCATACAGAGTGAAGTAAGTCAGAGTAAGAGAAATGTTGTATGATATCACTTACATGTGGAATCTAAAAGAAATGATATAAATGAACTTATTAACAAAACAGAAACAGACTCACAGACTCAGAGAACGAACTTATGGTTACCGGTTGGGGAAGGGTGGGGAAAAAGGATAGTTACGGAGTTTGGGATTGATATGTACACACTGCTATATTCAAAATGAATAACCAACAAGGACCTACTGTATAGCACAGGTTCAACACGTACTGTTTTGAACTCTGATCAATATTATGTAACAACCTAAATGTGAAAAGAATTTGAAATAGAATAGATACATGTATATGTATAACTGAATCACTCTGCTGTATACCTGAAACTCTCGCAACTTTGTTAATCAACTCTACTCCAATATAAAATAAAAAGTTAAAAAAATTCCTGTGCAATTTCTGACCCAAATTAAAGATCTCACAAAATGGAATCTATATAAAATTCATGGACAGAATACACAATATACAAGAGTTTAAAAGTTTTTAAAATTTTAACTTAAAAATATGTCTTAATTTAATCCTGCCTCCATGAAAACTGTGCTGTTCCTTCATTTTAAAATTTCAGTTGCTTACAGACATGCTTCTATAGTCTTAGACATACACCTTCATATAACATATATCAAAATTGATTTGTTCATGTTTGTTTACTTGCCAGTCTCCCTTCTAGACTAAGTCCATCAGAGTAGAGAGGACTTTGCTACACATTCTATATCTCCAACACTTAGTACAGTATGACCTCTGTAAACATTTATTCAGTGGTTTTAAAATTTCATACAAAGATACTTTATTGGCCAGAGGAATGGGCCAGGATTTCTAAACAATACTAAAAGTCAATCTGAAGTTGAAAGGCATGAATTTATAGAAGCAGCAATCTGTTTTATTGTAGTATTTTCTCCAAAACCTCTGTGCTACTTGGGCACAAGTAAAAATAAAACAGGTATTTGGGTTCACCCAGGAATGGGATTCTGCCAGAGCGGTGTGACAAAAGGAAAGGGAAAAGAAAATTATATTAGTGAGAGTTTTTTGATGTGATAGGGCTTGTGATTTAAACTGACTATGAGGGTGGTGAAGAAAGGAGGAAGCTGATGAAAGGAAAATGAGTCAGGGGATGGAAGGATCTGTAAAGATCTAAGAATAGCCATCATGAGAGTTACTGACAAGTAAGTTGGAAAGAGGAGATTTGGGTTAGAAAGTTGTATTCCTGAATTAGCAATTACAGGATGGAGCACTTACAGGGCAAAATATGACAATGGAAATAGGTTGTCCAGGTGAAAGGAAAAGGACGTAACTGGAAATGAGGAGGTAAACTAATTGACAAGTGAAACACAGTGATCTACTTTCCACATAGATTATAAAACACTCAAGTCTGGAGCTCTTTTCTTTCAAGCGGAACTGGCCACTCAGCCTCACTCCTGTATTCTCTAATGTTTCAGATGTAGTACTTCTGTGGAAACCCTAGCATCAAGGGTTTGAAAAAAACATTGGTTTAAGTTAGTGAATGGTATTTCTTTTAAAAAATAATAAATTATTTCCCTCATTTTTCTGCCAATGTCGAAGCAGACAACTGTTCAGTGGAGAGGGTCTCATTTAGGGAAGTAGCTCCTGAAATGACACATGTCAAACCACAGTTACATAAATCCATTAAAAACTAGTTTGCATATTTTCATTGTTGAGTCACTACTTCAGCATCAAAATGGTAGTACCTGCCCAGCAGCGCCACTGTTACTTCACCCAAAGCTAAAGGTGGTGTGAAGAGAAGACCGTTATACTTTATCCCTAGTTACAATCCTGGATTACCCACAGGGGAAAGAAAATGTTCCTCTACCTATAAATCCTCATTCTTTCACACATACTAAAGGGAGGAAAGAAACTCCAGCAGGCTTTTGTCCACAAGAAAAGGCACAAAGGGTTAAATTTTACATGATTTGCCTCTAAGGACATTTATATTCTCATTATTAAGGAAGCAAAGCAATATACTAAGGGTGCAGTTTGTGAAAAGAGAGAATAAAACAGCACAAATAGAAACAAGACAAATAACCACTTCTGAATTGCTAGCAGAGGGTGAGGAAAGGTTAAGTACCAAGTAGTTTCCAGGAAAGATTCATAGAACTAATTCAGCTTGTTCTACTTTGGCAGGGAAAAATTCATGTCCCTGTAACCACACCAATAGTTTGGGAAGAAGAGTGAGTCCTCTTGCCCTACACACAGTAGGTCACAGACATGCCAGGTAATGCTGGATTATTTAAGCATTCATTATCTTCTTCATGAGTTTCCCCTTAGACCTTTCTTCTCTACCTTTTCCTTATTCATGTCCATGGTTTGGTCATTTCACTGCTCGTTAGCATAAAAATTAAAGAGTTGGAACTTAGGTTAAGTTGAGATTTGTTAGATTCTCTGAGGAAAAAAGGTAGGAGAGTAACAGCATGTTTAGGAATAAGGCTCAGCTAGTGATTCAGAGGTGCCCATTATTTTTTTCCTGCCCCTACATGTCCTCCCTGGAGAACCTTTTTATTCTCTCTTATTAGGCCCTCTGCTCTACATCCCTACTAAGTGGGTGCTGGCCCATGTGACCCAGCACCCTGGCCTTAAATGATGGGAGTGGGCTAGTAGTTGATTCAAGATGAATTAATTAGTATTTCTTTCCTGTAATTCTGGAATTGTGTTACAGGGATATTAGCTATTTTTATTGGGGTCTTGCCTGGAGATACTGCACAGAACTGTGACTGGGACCTCCAGTTCACACGTAAAGAGAGCCAGTCTTTAGAGACAGAAGAACTGAAACGGATGCCTGAGAAAAGCAGAGTTAAGAGATCATGCAGGTCCGGAGGAAGACATAGCACAAAAACTGACTTTCTAATTTCTGGTTCTTGTAGCTCACATGCCTGCCAATAACTCCTGGCCCTGAGTTTAAAGTCTGACTCCTGAAACTTTCTCAAAACTCCCCTCAGTTTCTCTCTTTTTAAGTAAGTTGAATTCTGCTCCTAATGTCTAAAAAACACTTTGTATCCAAAAAATCATGACTGGAGCATTAAAAAAACTTGGGTCCCAATTAGTATTAATGATTTTTTTATACTAAACTATTGCCATGTGCCAGGAAGTGATATTGCATTGTATATGAATTAAAGGGTCACTGAAGATTTTATTCCATCAATACAGATATATGGAAGGTTGAAAAAACTGTTAAGAGGAAAGAGTCTGACAGGTCTATGAAGGATGAATGGGGGGGGGAAGGTCTGAACATGTGATTAATAAAGCCAATATACTCCCAGTACAAGGCAGCTTCAATTTTGATTGCATAATCAGCTATACATTTCACTTTGGGAAAAATTTTAATTACATCATGGCAAGAAAAAAAATTAAAGATATAAAAGAGACACATGATTGAAGAAGTAAAGCTAGTCTATCAAGAAGCAAAGTGTCATGAGCAGAAAATGAGTCATCTTTACCACCCAAAGACCTAGATCCCAGAAGCATCTACTTCCTTGCCTTGCCACAAGCAGAATCACCACTGTCCCCTTAAACAAGGAGAGAAAACCTCTGACCTCTGCCTCCAAATGGTGAATTAGTAATAACAAAAGTGAATATCATCTGTAGCATTGTAGTATGCCTATCACACTCCAACAGCCCCTCTCCACCACCACCATGCTCAACTGCCAAGCCCCAAAAATCCCTCCAACACTGAATTCTGTAGTATCTCCCTCCCCTGCTCCCTCCTCCCCCCACATCCTTACCACCTGATGTGTTGAATGCCCCCCACCCTAACCATGACCATATGCCTGATAGGGCCCAACCCATGAGCTCCCATAATCAGATTCATCAATGACACTCACTGCCTACAGGATAAAATCTCAACTCCTTAGCCTGGCATACAAAGTTTCTTAGGATCTGGCTCCTGCCCACTTCTCTAGCCTCATTCCATGCCAATCCCTTACATCCTCGTTCTAACTAATCTCAACTGTCAGAATTCAACATGTTTCCTCTCACCCTCCCCCACTGCACATACTGTAACTTCTACCTGAAATGTCCTACCCCTTCAGTTCAACAGGCCTGACTATCAGTCACCTTTAAAAACTCAATTCAGATTCATTTCCTCTGGAAACATTCATGAATTGCCATTCCCTCCCTGCTCTCTGAGACTGCACAGGCATAACTGTCTATTTACTGTGCTTTCTCCTCTATTTCACTATAATCTCTTGAGGAAAGGGACTATCACACTGATTTCTATCTTAGCAGCATCTATCATAATGCTTCTCCCATAATATAAGATGAATACATGTCAGCTTGATAGATATTAATTTGTTTGGTTTTGATAGCTGATATGTCTAACAAGTTCATTGTGGGCCCTCTATTTAATAGGATTAAAATTTAAAAGCTGTTTGGCTCTTACTTCAAAGCTCACTTTTACTGGATTATTTTTAGAGATAACAAAGTATATTATTGATATTAATTTCCTTCATGATCCAGCCACTCATCTGAACTTTAGTCTAGAACAAGTGGTTTCTCTGCACAAATGAAATACAATTTTTAAATGTTAACGATATTTTAATAAGAAAAGATAACAACTCTATACAGGACAAGAAATCTACTCATTGGCTTTATAACATCTTAATTAGCAGCACAAGTAAACAAGGCACAGCCTGCTTTTATTTTGCCCATAAGATGCAGTTCCTCTTTCAGAGAGGCAGTTCTGATTGTATTAGCATAGCCTGTCAGGTATCTAAAACCCAGGTCATTACAGTCTTCCTCATCTTGGGAAATGTGGCTGCTCATCTTTAATAAGAAGGCTCTCCTAGGAAAAAGACTCCCAGGTGGAGAAACCCAACATTAGATGCAAAGCAGTGTAATTCTGCTCAAGATGGCCTTGAGATGGAACCCATTCATGGATTTCAGCATCCATGAAATTGGAAGAATAAGCATACCCTGAAAATGGTTTTATTTTCTTTTAGCAAGTAGAATAGTACTTTCTTGCTTTGCTGCTTCTTGAAAGTTTTTGTATTTTCAAGTGGCATTAAAACCTAGAGAATGGAAAACAAAAATTGCAAGCAATTGCCCAGCTAATGTGTGCCTCGGATGCAAAGTCGAGGAAAAGTAGAACATCTTCCAAGAGTGCAATCAGCTTGAAACGAGCGATAAAAATTCGATTATCTACCAGTGCAAATTTGTGCAACAAATTGCCATCAGCCATTGTATGGCCTAGGAACCTATTCGTTACTTTCAAATCATTTTGACTTTCAATAGAAAAAAAAATCACAGAAGCATCAAAAATATTTTTCAGGTTTGTCAATGCCTACCAAATACAGCTTTATGCATCATTTATGAACTTCAAGTAAATGCTCTTAACATAATTATCCTTTTAGTATAAAACAAACCATTTTACAGTAATGTTTTCAAAATATATTTATGAGATGATAATTACTGTTTCTTGAAACAAAAAAACATGAAAAGAAATAAACTAGATTTCATGGTCAAAAAATTTTAGAAAGCTCTGAGTAAGCAAAGGTAAAGAGGTTTCTTTACTGTTGGATATCTTAGAGACTTTGAACATGCCTTGAAAACATCCATGAGAGAAATGGTTTTCCAAACTCATCTGACAATTAAATCTTTTTTCCAGGAGTATCACAAGAGACTATTAGTCTACATTTCCCTAATAAAGGCCATATTAAGTATCTGTGACCAAACAGTAACAAAACACACAATCTCCATGGTACTTCATTGGATTTTGCTTCTGTGTTTCTGTGTTTTGTTTCACTTCAGTTGCTATTACAATATGTTGCAGTGATGCAGGAAGAGCCAATTCTCAACATAATGTCAAGAGACTTCTAACCAGATGGTCTGATCACTTGGCTTGGAAATAAATAAAATCAGTAATATTAGAGGAGAATACCAAGTTATCATGAGGTCCATTATGACCAGCATTTTCACTGTTCATCTCCATAGCTCATCTCTAACCCACTTCCACTTCCACGTTTTTCCAACCAGAGAGTGGAGTAAATTCTTTCTGGATAATTATTCTCAATCTAGGCACTCTGTAAATTACCTGAACTAAAAGAATTGAGAGGACTCTATTTTGACCCTAAAACTCTAGAATTTTCAATCTTAAATCACATAACTCAAAGCTGCATAAAGATAACGTGCTCAAACTTCCCAGACCTGGTAAAGTCCCTGTAATGTCACTACAAAATAACCACTTTCTTCTTCTAAAACGTACCTGGATCGGAAATAACGTGTCTGTATTTCACTGGTTTTGTTACTCATTTTTCTTCGAGGTTTTAACTTTAGAATAGATTTACATCCTAAGACAGTGAGGCTTTTTGTATTTTGTGTTAATTGATGTATCCCAAGTGCCTGTAACAGTGCCTGACATTTATTAGACAGTATAAAATATTGCTGGGTGAAGGAATTAATTTTAGAAAATAAACTCCCTTATTTCTGATGTTAAAACCCTCTTCTAACTATTAGAAGTAAAAGGAAAGTCAGCAGAGGTGAGGGAGATTGGCCATTCTGATTTTACTCAATATCAGCTGGATCATTACTTAGATCCCAGGCTTATATAACAAATTCTGCTCTTTACAACTATAAATGATAAGACAAGTGGTATTACCTTGCCCTTTGAAATTAAAAAAAAAAATCGCTTTTGTCAGCCAAACGTGAAGGAGTATCTCTCTGAATGTCTCTTAGAATTCTTGGGGGCTTACATCCCTCCTAGTCATCACTGCCTTCAAGTTCTTTCCTCTTAATTAGTTCAGCTTCTCTTGCTGTCCTGTATATTCTGTCCCTTTCCTTTACTGAATCGCTCCATCCTGGAAAGCATCCTGATTGCTTCATTTCTCAAAATAGCCACCGATGTAAGGCTATGTCTGCAACTGACTTTAACTGGAGATAAGAGTCAATGGATGAGACTGACATCACAGCAGAATAAGCAAACAGGAATTGAACACTCTGTATCGCTGCTCTTAAAATTCCTTTGGCTATCCCACTACAAGGAATGTGCAACTGAGCATTCTCTTCACAGATTCCTGTGTTGGTTTATAAAAGGATGCTCAGAAAAGAAAATTAAAATATCAAGAAAATTTAAAAATTACCCTATTGTCCTACCATTTTTTTCTATACAGGGCTCCTCATGCAAAGTTGTTAAAACTCTATGTAGATTCATTGATAGATGCTTTTTCACTTAAAATATCTTAAGCATTTAGAAAAATGTTGTATTTTTTATATCTGCACAATAGTCCATTGGTAAATATACTATAATCAATTTAATGATTATTCCAGTAGATACTTAGCTCACATCTAATATTTTTCCACTGAAAATTAACACTTCACTAAACATTTTACATTAAATTAGTTCAATATTTAAGATTTTTTTCTTTACGATTCATCTTCAGATTTGAAATTAGTAAATCCAAAAATATGAACCTTTCTATGGCTCATTATATGTATTAACTGCTTCTGAAACAGTTACATTTTTTCTCACATTACGATGCTTAAAACTTTACTACATCAGCTTTTTTATTGTTTGATCGGAACCAAATATTTGCTACTACCAAGGCTATTGAACTTGAGAATAACAGAGCTGACACAAAGCATTTGAGTTTGGCATGAGGTCAGTGGAGGCTTTTGAATATCTTTCATCTTCCTCTGTTTGCCTGGGATGACCTGCTCTCTCATTTACGAAGCAGTAACCTTGCAGGCTGTGTTCCCCCAGGTAATAAGAAATAATTGTGCTTTTAAATGATGTTCTTTGGGGTCTGTTGTTATCTTTGCTGAGCTACATAGAATGAAACAGATTTCTTCTGTAACATCTTTCTAATAGCAAAATTATACATATTTACTGTAAAAAGATGGAAAGATACAGAAAATTATAAGGAAGAAATGCTTAATTACTTGTAGTATCACAAGCTAGCAATAATCTCTTAACATTCAGTACATTTCTTTCTGAATGTATTAAAACATTACAATGCCACACTCACAGTGTTGCTACCACCACATCACAACAACCAGGACCATATCTACCAACAGTCTACAATCCTGAGTTTTGCAGGTTACATCATACTATGAGAATTATTCATACCATTAAATACCTTTTGAAAATATAAATTTAAAAATCAAGTAACATCCCATGGTATGGATACATGATAATTTATTTAACAGTTATGTTATTAGACATTTAACCTTTTTTTTTTTATCATTTTACATTGTGTTCTTGCATGTTAAAAGATGTAATAAAGGTCCTTAAACTTAATCTTTGTATAGAATTTTGATTATTACCTAAGGATAAATTCTTCAAGGAATCTGAGCCAAAATTTATGAGTTTTTTTTATAACATCTTTATTGGAGTATAATCGCTTTACAATGGTGTGTTAGTTTCTGCCTATAACAAAGTGAATCAGCTATACATATACATATATCCCCATATCCCCTACCTCTTGCGTCTCCCTCCCACCCTCCCTATCCCACCCCTCTAGGTGGACACAAAGCACGAGCTGATCTCCCTGTGCCATGCAGCTGCTTTCCACTAGCTATCTATTTTACATTTGGAAGTGTATGTATGTCAACATCACTCTCTCACTTCATCCCAGCTTACCTTCCCCCCCTCCCCGTGTCAAGTCCATTCTCTACATCTGTGTCTTCATTCCTGTCCTGACCCTAGGTTCTTCAGAACAATTTTTTTTTTTTTTTAGATTCCATATATATGTGTTAGCATACGGTATTTGTTTTTCTCTTTCTGACTTACTTCACTCTGTATGACAGTCTCTAGGTCCACCCACCTCACTACAAATAACTCAATTTCTTTTTTTATAGCTGAGTAATAGTCCATTGTATATGTGCCATATCTTCTTTCTCCATTCATCCATCTATAAACACTTAGGCTGCTTCCATGTCCTGGCTATTGTAAATAGAGCTGCAATGAACATTGCGGTACATGACTCTTTTTGAATTATGGTTTTCTCAGGGTATATGCCCAGTAGTGGGATTGCTGGGTCGTATGGTACATCTATTTTTAGTTTTTTAAGGAACCTCCATACTGTTCTCCATAGTGGCTGTATCAATTTACATTACCACCAACAGAGCAAGCAAGAGTGTTCCCTTTTCTCCACACCCTCTCCAGCATTTACTGTTTGTAGATTTTTTGATGATGGCCATTCTGACTGGTGTGAGGTTGTAACTCATTGTAGTTTTGATTTGCATTTCTCTAATGATTAGTGATGTTGAGCATCCTTTCATGTGTTTGTTGGCTATCTGTATATCTTCTTTGTATAAATGTCTATTTAGGTCTTCTGCCCATTTTTGGATTGGGTTGTTTGTTTTTTTGATATTGAGCTGCATGAGCTGCTTGCACATTTTGGAGATTAATCCTTAGTCAGTTGGTTCGTTTGCAAATATTTTCTCCCATTCTGAGGGTTGTCTTTTTGAAGTGTTTTTCAATACCATGATTTATAATTTTAGAAAACATTCATTTGTTTGTCCATTATTCTCCTCAGTGTAGTCCACATATCAATCTATCTGCTATCCCTGATAATGCCACATCCTTCCTTTAGGCATTAACACCTTCATTTCTCACTGAACAAAATATTATGGATTAATGTAATCAACTGTTGGATAGATTCCAGAAAAGAAAATAGTTGTGGTTCTTACTCAGCTCACAGATAATTTATAGCATAGTGTATTTTTACAATTACCATGACCAATGCACAGTCTTTTTAGAGGGAATAAGAAGGTGAAGTGATACACATTAACTGTTTCTAAAAAGCTTTATGCTACGCATGCCATCTAGATATGTTGGTGTATACATTCACTATAATACATATGTATCTGCAAAGAGAAATGCGTTATTCTAGTCATCAAGGATATACCAGTTTTACACAAAGTGACAGCTATCTGAATCACGTGGGAATAAAAAAAATCACTTATTACCCACATTGAAGTTACTGTCGTAAGAGTCCTAATGATGTCCAGATTTACAATGCCAACATGGACAGAAATACTGATGCCCTAAATGAACAGTACTGCTGACTGACTGGGGGGAATATTAATATGATCTAGGATGAGAAAAACTGATCAAATCCTGGGCTTCAGAGTCAAAGCAAACTTTGGCTATATCAACTAAGTTGGGCACCTGGTTGATTCCAAATTGATCTGATAATGGAACATGCATCTCCCTTCTCTCACTCTGGTTAAGTAGACCAAACCCCAAATTAGCATCCGGGTAAATGATTTATAGAGGAAAAAAAAGAAAAAGCAGCTAGCCATATAAAATCTCCAGGTCTTGCTATTTCTCCCCTGTTAAATTTTTCTGAGATCAGCTTTAGCTAAGAGTTGACCATGTTTTGTTTTGTTTTATTCAAATAATGGTAAAACAAAGGGTGTATTAGTAATTGATAACCTGCCATTTTTTGTGTTTCTCCAATTGAAAATTCCCTTGTCTACTTCCCAACAAGCCAATTAAGCAGATCTTCTAAACCTGACTTTATTGCAAGTTTCTAATCTTGCTCATAACCTAGGCAGTAAAGGTTTAGGGAGTGTGATTAGGCATTACATTCTAAGATGTCACTCATATTCTTAACCTAAATTGTCTTACTGCAAACAATTAATATTTCAGTCTTGAAGCGAGATGGACAGTAGGCCAAATGTTTTCATCTTTCACTGCAACCCACTTGATGATCCTTTAAAGACTACCAATACATGGACTCCACCCTAGAGGTTTAAGTGGTGTGAGGTGGGGATCCGAGTATCTGTATTTTCATTTTTAAAGCTCCCTTGTCGAATCTAACATGCAGGTGGTTGGGAACTACTGGTTTAGACTAAAGGTGCATTTATGGACACATAAACATAGGTAAAAAGGAGAGTTATTTACGAATAAGTTTGACTCAAAGATCTTCAAATGCTTATTTACCTGCTTTAGTGGTAAATTTAAAATAAACAATATTGTGTTGTTATTAACATTATATCTGGATTCTCAGGTTAAAAGATATCCTGTATTAAAATCAGTAATAGCAGCTAGCATTCGCGGACAATCCACTATGTGTAAAGCACCATACTGGGTTACTTTATAAACTTTATTTAATCCTTATAACCCTCGGAGGTAAGTTATCACATCTATTTCACAGATTAGGAATCCAAAACTCAAGAGAGGTAAAATGATTTATACTAAGTGAAACCAAAACAGCTTAAAAAGCAAATCCATATAAAACATCTTTCCCAACCTCCCTCTCCTTTCCAATTCTACCTTCAATTCTTAAAAACAGGTCCAGCTTTATATCTACTTGTTGTGAAATCAAGTCCCCACGTTTCAGAGTGTGGGAACTGTCCTCCTCAAATAATTAACATAAAGAATCAAATGCTAACATAATGTACTTTGGCTTCAAAAATATTTCAATAGGGGCTTCCCTGGTGGCGCAGTGGTAGAGAGTCCGTCTGCCGATGCAGGGGACACGGGTTCGTGCCCCAGTCCGGGAAGATCCCACGTGCCGCAGAGCGGCTGGGCCCGTGAGCCATGGCCGCTGAGCCTGCGCGTCCGGAGCCTGTGCTCCGCAGCGGGAGAGGCCACAACAGTGAGAGGCCCGCGTACCGCAAAAAAAAAAAAAAAAAAAAAAAAAATCAATAATGGGAGCAAACTTTAAGAAAACACCATCAAAAATTCATATTAATTATTTTCTCCCTATCTTGGAAGGCTTGAGTCCAAAATGAGATACTTCCTGCCTGCTGAAGAACAGGTGGAAACAGGAAGCTATTTAAAGCCGTAAATATGCTCCAGAGTGATGGCTTACAGGACTTACTTGCACATAAATCACCTCAGAAACAGACCTAAATCCATGCATTTCCATACACTTTTCAGCTACTAGTAAATAGCAACTCTGAACTAAAACCCTCATTTAAAAAAAAAAAAAATGAAAGGACCCAAAACAGTAGAATCCTTTACTATCAACTGATAAAATTTGTTCAAAAATAAAAATCTTTCCTCCAGGCTAAATGTTTCATCAGCCTAGCTTCAGCTAAAGGGGATGTTTGACCCATAACATGTCATGCAAATTAGTAGAAGATGAACCTCTTATGAGTGAAGTCCTTAGCACTGAAGTTATAAAATCATGTTTAGAGACGTTGTATTATCAAGTTATCCCCTTCCTGTTTCACAAGAAATCACTTTTCAGAAATCAGGAGGATGTTCATGTTTACTTCCTTCACAATCTTCAATAAAGAACCTCTTTTACAGTAGTTTTTAATCCACTGATTAGTGGGAAAATATATCAAAGAACATTTCATCTTCAAATATCAAGTGAAAGAACATTTTTAAATATTTATAAGAGAGTGGTATTCTTCTATTTATATCATGCTAGAGTTTTTCTAGAAAACTGATGCCACCTCAGCACCCTATCTCAAAGTCAAAGACATGAATTGGATTCAGGCTCAAGGAAACCATTTTGCACAAAATATTGTCATTCAGTCCTTTCTGCACGACTCCAAACTAACTCAATCCAGTAAGAGAAAATATGTCTATAACATTTATTTTGAATAATGTCAGTTCCTTCATATTATCATTCTTAACGTGCTTAAGTTACTTTCTTTTCTTTTCACTTTTAATTAACTGTACTGACCTGTGTATATGGACTTCGCAATGTACTTAGTAAGAAATAAGACCACAGTGTAAAGGGTAATGGAGTGAGAGTCAGAACACTCAAGTTCAACTCCCAGTTTTCTCTAGACTTATGCCTTGATCCAATGACATAACACTTCACTTTCCTCATCTCTCATATTCTGCTATTAGGGACAACCAAGTATCAGTTGAGAAGACAAATGTGATAACAAAATAAAATTACATATAGGAAACAATTTTAAAAACACTATTTCCCAAAGCATGATGCAAAGAAAACTGGTCCCATGAAGTGGTGTGTGAAAGAAAGGATGGCAGTCAAGTAAGTTTTGAAAATGCTAGGAAATTCACAATTGATATTCAAATGCCAAATACTTTAAGAAGTCCTATAGTTATAGTGAGGAAACCTGTAAAACTTGATTTTTGCCTCGTATTTCCCCAACTAATTTGACCATGCTACTTTTTGACTGTGAGCATCCTGCTGCTTAGATGTGCTATAGAGTATAATTTGGAAGATGGTGTAGAGTACATTAAATTAAAAATTATTGTGATATTGTTTTAACTAGGCTTAATTTGGAACAAAGTTAAATTTCAGTTAAGTGTATTATTAAAACTGAGTTTCTAATTTATTAATTAGAAAAAACACTGTGCCCAAAATGCAATGACCAAATTTTAAACAAATAGAAAATTCTCAGTTTAAGGGATGTTTTGACACTGTGATTTCCCCCATATCATGAGTGGCTATAAAATATTTTTTCATTTTGTCCTAAACAATAACAACCCCCCAATTGTTTCTTCTAATGGGAAAAATATTAGATCAAATTCTCTAATCTTTCTAACCTCTAATATCTTTAATATAATCCCTATAAAAGAGGAAACACCTCTCCCCTGCCACTACTCCAACACAAACCCTGATTTCCATAAGGAAAAATCTATTCTGAAGATAACTCTTGGCCTCTCTCTACTCCTTCACTATCTCCACCCCTGAAGAGCAGAGTGGTGTACCTGACAAATAACTAGACACGTTCAAGTCTGCAGTACCCTTTCTTCTACTTGAGAATAAGCTTGCCCTCCAAGAGTAAGAATTCTCACCCTGCTCAGTCTTCCCTGGGCAGGCCAACCATGTGGAGAAGTGCACTGCCCCAACCACGGGTTAAAAGCCTCTTTCTGGGGTATGAATATCTGATGGATTTGGCTCTCACAATAAATTACATTCTTATAGAGAGCCGCTATCAGCGAGAATTTATCTTTGATCTCCAAATTTATTCTTTACTTAATTTCTAAAATTATGTAGAATCTGGGTAGAAAAGAATGTTGCTATTTTGGGAGAGTCTCTTATCAACCCGAACAATCTGACTCACAAATTCTCATCAAATTCTAAGCAGAAAAGAATAAAAGCTATCCAGTTGCTTCATAGAACATGCCCACAGATGAGCTATTTGTAGGAGAGACCAGTTTCACACTGGTCTGATATTTTCAAGTTGTGCCTTCAAAGTGCACTGGACTGATTAGGAAAATTCTGAAATGTATGTATCTTGAGAAAGAGCTCACTAAGGTCACTTTTTTCTATAGTAATGTTTTCAGTTTGAGCCCCCCAAAATCTTTTGTTCTTTGTCTTAGAACCAAGGTAGAGTGCTTTAATTAAGGTTCCCAGTTAGTGTTACAGCTTTCAGAGGATGCTCAACTTATTTCTATGCTCTTTCCAGTCCCATGTGTAACAGTTACCTCTGCTTACCTATAAGCTCCCTTTATTGGCTGTCCTTCCTTCCCAATCTCCCTTCTCTACTTTCCAAATAAATACTTGCATTCAAACACGTGATGCAGGATCTATGAATGGGGGAACATATACTAAAATGCCCTCCCATACTATCTACAGGCAAAATATTTTATTTCTTCATCATGGCTCCAAAAGCAATACACCTTACATATTATATCATGTTATTATCATATTATATTACAATCATGTGATATAAATTGCTTTTACCCTTCTACAGTATGTCAACTCTTAAAAACATTCATCTTGGTCTTCTCAGCACCTAGCATGATGCCTAGAATAATATAAGTGCTCAATAATTACTTAAGTGAAATATTAAAGTATAACCGCAAAAAGGCAAAACTATGAAGACAGTAAAAATATTAGCGGTCACCAAGCATTGGGGAGGAAAGAGGGATGAATAGGCAGAGCACAGAAGATTTTCAGGGCAGTGAAAATATTCTGTATTCTACCATAATGATGGATACATTTCATTATACATTTGTCCAAACCCACAGAACATACAACACCAGGAGTTAACCTTAATGGAAGCTATGGACTTTGGGTGATAAAATTGATAAACCTACATTCACATATCATTAACAAACATATCACTCTGATAGGGGCTGTTGATAAGGGGGGAGACTATGTATGTGTGGAACGAAAGGTATGAGAATCTCTGTACCTTCCCTTCAATTTTCCGGTGAACTTTCAACTATTCTAAAAAAATAAACACAATAAAGTTAAAAATTAAAAAAAATACAACGGCAACAAATAAAGAGCCTAGAATTTTAAAATACTATTTGATCTCTTCAAATACTTCTAATAAAGTGAATAATCATTAATATGAAAGAAAAAAGACATACATTCTGGGTAGAATAAAGCTAAGCAACAGTTGAGAAACAGAATATTAAGCCAAGATTATAACCGTGCATTAGCCTTGCCAGATAAATCTGTGGTATGTCATAAACTAATCGTCTTTAGGTGAAAATCCATATGCTTTTTAACATATGTATTTCCTTGCAATTTATTCACTTTAGGGAAAAAATAGTTTATCTGGTTTCCATAGCATTAAAGATCGCTGTTACTTTGCTCATTATGCCTTACTAATGCCAAACTATGCTATGTACACATTTCTATTCCTATATACATGCAAATGCTACAGTAAATAGTCACCTTGAGAGAGAAAAGGTCCTCAAGTCACAACCTCAGTTATGTCAAATCTCTGATATTGCTAGTGGGTTGTTAGTATAAATATTATATCATGGCCCCTTGATTCAGGATAAGGGTATAAATATAAAGCGAGTACATTTTTAAATTCTAATAATTCAGAAACAATTTTACATTAATTTTTCCAGGTCAGAGTTAAATATTTCACGTACATCACTTGGAAAAAATGTTTATATAACCTTCTTCAAATACAAACTCAGTGGTTCTCTATAAATCTCTTTATACATCTTTACCAACAAGAAAAAATATATATACTCAGATATATATCAGCATTTTTTCTAGGTATCTAGGAAATCAGTACCTAAAACCTGTTTACATCCAACATGGATTTAATTAGGTCCAAAAATTTTAAACAAAATAATAGTATTTAAGATGAACACCCTGTTTGGACTCAGACTAAATCTCTCTAAACCTCAGTTTCACCATCAGTAAAACATGAATGATTGTAACTATGGATCTCACAGCATTACTTTTAGGATTAAAAGAGATAACTGATGTAAAATACCTATGATAGTGACTGAGGCGTAGTATACATTCAATGAATGTTTCCTACCTTTTAAAGTCAGCTATCAAATTGGAAATTGACCACCTTTGAAAACTAATAATTCATATATGCCAGATAAGTATTCTGGTGTGAAACTTTCAGGGGATAGACGAATAAACTAAACATGCAGCTGTTTTGAGGCTGCTGATGAGAATCTACAAGATTTTGCCAGAAAGTTCTGACATTTTATTTTGATTCTGTTTCATATAAGTCAATTCCTTAAAGAGCTGGTATATTTTACAGAAGACCCTTCCTAGATTAATACATATGATCCATTAGCAAACAACATGACACTCAAATAAAGGCCAGATTTCATTGATTAACGTAAAATAGGAAGCTTAATAGCACAAATGCCTCTTAAAATCTTAAACATTTGCAGATAATTATTTGATTTTCTATAGAATTTAATGCAAGCATCAAAACAAAGCTGGAGTGTAAAGGTGATTCACAACACAGAGTACTAACCACTAAACCATTACGGCTAGTAAAGTTGATTCAGAAGGAAGCATATTCTACAAGGAACCAAAATACTCAAATTAGCTTTATTTTCTCCTAATATGTCAACTGGAGCCAGAAATGTAATTTCTCAAAAGAAATGATGAGGCAAACTTCTGAAGCAGACGCAATTCATGAAGAAACTGAAAGCTGAAGACTGTCCACTGACAGCACTCTCAAAGGCTGGGCTGTAAGTCTTTCACTGAAGGAGAATGTGGGTGACACACCACAGTGTCCACAACAGCCAATACATGGCTGTCTATAAGGAACACAGTGTAAAAATAAAGCCATAGATAGGTTAATGATAAAAGGATTTTTAAGAATTACACTGTGAAAACACAAATCAAAAGAAAGATGAATTGGCTGTATTAAATTTAAGTATACTTAAGATTCCTGAATATTACCAGGAATAAAAGGATATTTCATAATGAAAAAAGTCTTGATTTGTCAGGAAGCCATAACATACTTAAATGTGTATGTAACTAAAAGAAATTCAAAATATCAATACATGCAGCAAAAAGTGGTAGAAGTGAGAGAAGAAATAGACAAAACTAAAAATAATAGTTTCAGGCTTTGACCAGTCCCTCCCATCAGGAAACTAACACAAGCCTCTTAGACAGCCTCATCCACCAGAGGGCAGACAGCAGAAGCAAGAAGAACTACAATCCTGCAGCCTGTGGAACAAAAACCACATTCACAGAAAGACAGACAAGATGAAAAGGCAGAGAGCCATGTACCAGATGAAGGAACAAGATAAAACCCCAGAAAAACAACTAAATGACGTGGAGATAGGCAACCTTCCAGAAAAAGAATTCAGAATAATGATAGCGAAGATGATCCAGGACCTCGGAAAAAGAATGGAGGCAAAGATCAAGAAGATGCAAGAAATGTTTAACAAAGACCTAGAAGAATTAAAGACCAAACAAACAGAAATGAACAATACAATAACTGAAATGAAAACTACATTAGAAGGAATCAATAGCAGAATAACTGAGGCAGAATGGCTAAGTGACCTGGAAGACAGAATGGTGGAATTCACTGGTGCGGAACAGAATAAAGAAAAAAGAACGAAAAGAAAAGCCTAAGAGACCTCTGGGACAACATTAAACGCAACAACATTCACATTATAGGGGTCCCAGAAGGAAAAGAGAGAAAGGACCCAAGAATATATTTGAAGAGATTATAGTAGAAAACTTCCCTAACATGGGAAAGGAATTAGCCACCCAAGTAGAGAAAGCACAGCGAGTCCCATACAGGATAAACCCAAGGAGAAACATGCCGAGACACACAGTAATCAAATTGGCAAAAATTAAAGACAAAGAAAAATTATTGAAAGCAGCAAGGGAAAAACAACAAATAACATACAAAGGAACTCCCATAAGGTTAAGAGCTGATTTCTCAGCAGAAACACTACAAGCCAGAAGGGACTAGCATCACATACTTAAAGTGATGAAAGGGAAGAATCTACAACCAAGATTACTCTAGCCAGCAAGGATCTCATTCAGATTCGATGGAGAAATCAAAAGCTTTACAGACAAGCAAAAGCTAAGAGAATTCAGCACCACCAATCCAGCTCTGCAACAAATGCTAAAGGAACTCCTCTGAGTGGGAAATGCAAGAGAAGAAAAGGACCTACAAAAACAAACCCAAAACAATTAATAATATGGTCATAGGAACATAAATATCGATAATTACCTTAAACATGAATGGATTAAATGCTCCAACCAAGAGACACAGGCTTGACGAATGGATACAAAAACAAGACCCATCTATATGCTGTCTACAAGAGACCCACTTCAGACCTAGGGAAACAAACAGACTGAAAGTGAGGGGATGGAAAAACATATTCCCTGCCAATGGAAATCAAAAGAAAGCTGGAGTAGCAATACTCATATGAGATAAAATAGACTTTAAAATAAAGAATGTTACAAGAGACAAGAAAGGACACTACATAATGATCAAGGGGTCAATCCAAGAACAATATATAACAATTATAAATATATTTGCACCCAGCATAGGAGCACCTCAATACATAAGGCAACTGCTAACAGCTATAAAAGAGGAAATCGACAGTAACACAACAATAGTGGGGGACTTTAACACCTCACCTACACCAATGGACAGATCATCCAAAATGAAAATAAATAAGGAAACACAAGCTTTAAGTGACACAATAGACCAAACAGAATTAATTGATATTTATAGGACATTCCATCCAAAAACAACAGATTACACTTTCTTCTCAAGTGCGCATGGAACATTCTCCAGGATAGATCACATCTGGGGTCACAAATCAAGCCTCAGTAAATGTAAGAAAACTGAAATCATATCAAGCATCTTTTCTGACCACAACACTATGAGATTAGAAATCTATTACAGGGAAAAAAATGTAAAAAACACAAGCACATGGAGGCTAAACAATACATTACTAAATAACCAAGAGATCACTGAAGAAATCAAAGAGGAAATCAAAAAATACCTAGAGAAAATGACAATGAAAACACGATGATCCAAAACCTATGGGATGCAGCAAGAGCATTTCTAAGAGGGAAGTTTATGGCTATACAAGCCTACCTCAAGCAACAAGAGAAATCTCAAATAAACAATCTAACCTTACACCTAAAGGGACTAGAGAAAGAAGAACAAACAAATCCCAAAGTTAGCAGAAGGAAAGAAATCATAAAGATTAGAGCAGAAATAAATGAAATAGAAACAAAGAAGACAATAGCAAAGATCAATAAAACTAAAAGCTGGTTCTTTGAGAAGATAAACAAAATTGATAAACCATTGACCAGACTCATCAAGAAAAAGAGGGAGAGGATTCAAATCAATAAAATTAGAAATGAAAAAGGAGAAGTTACAACAGACACTGCAGAAATACAAAGCATCCTAAGAGACTAGTACAAGCAACTCAATGCCAATAAAGTGGACAATCTGGAAGAAATGGACAAATTCTTAGAAATGTATAACCTTCCAAAACTGAACCAGGAAGAAATAGAAAATATGAACATACCAATCACAAGTAATGAAATTGAAAGTGGGATTAAAAATCTTCCAATAAACAAAAGCCCAGGACCAGGTGGCTTCACAGGTGGATTCTATCAAACATTTAGAGAAGAGCTAACACCCATCCTTCTCAAACTCTTCCAAAAAATTGCAGAGGAAGGAACACTCCCAAACTCATTCTACGAGGCCACCATTGCCCTGATACCAAAACCAGAAAAAGATACTACAAAAAAAGAAAACTACAGACCAATATCACTGATATAGATGCAAAAATCCTCAACAAAATACTAGCAAACAGAATCCAACAACACATTAAAAGGATCATACAGCATGATCCAGTGGGATTTATCCCAGGGATGCAAGGATTCATCAATATACATAAATCAATCAATGTGATACACCATATTAACAAATTGAAGAATAAAAACCAGATCATCTCAAAAGATGCAGAAAAAGCTTTTGACAAAATTCAACACCCATAATATGATAAACTCTGCAGAAAGTGGGCATAGAAGGAATCTACCTCAACATAATAAAGGCCATATAAAACAAACCCACAGCAAACATCCTTCTCAATGGTGAAAACCGAAAGCATTTACTCTAAGATCAGGAACAAGAAAAGGATGTGCACTCTCACCACTGTTATTCAACATAGTTTTGAAGTCCTAGCCAAGACAATCAGAGAAGAAAAAGAAATAAAAGGAATACAAATTGGAAAGCAAGAAGTAAAACTGTCACTGTTTGCAGATGACATGATACTATACATAGAGAATCCTAAAAATGCCACCAGAAAACTACTAAAGCTAATCAGTGAATTTGGTAAAGTTATAGGATACAAAATTAATGCACAGAAATCTCTTGCATTCCTATATGCTAATGATGAAAAAATCTGAAAGGAAAATCAAGAAAACACTCCCATTTACCATTGCAACAAAAATAATAAAATACCTAGGAATAAACCTACCTAGGGAGACAAAAGACCTGTATGCAGAAAACTATAAGACACTGATGAAAGAAATTAAAGATGATAACCAAAAGATGGAGAGATATACCATGTTCTTGGATTGGAAGAATCAATATTGTGAAAATGACTATACTACCCAAAGCAATCTATAGATTCAACGCAATCCCTATCAAATTACCAATGGAATTTTTTAAGGAACTAGAACAAATCATCTTAAAATTTGTATGGAGACACAAAGACCCCGAACAGGCAAAGCAGTCTTGAGGGAAATAAACGGAGCGGGAGGAATCAGACTCCCTGACTTCAGACTATACTACAAATCTACAGTAATCAAGACAATATGGTATTGGCACGAAAACAAATATAGATCAGTGGAACAAGATAGAAAGCCCAGAGATAAACTCACATGCACCTATGGTCAACTAATCTATGACAAAGGAGACAAGGATATACAATGGAGAAAAGACAGTCTCTTCAATAAGTGGTGCTGGGAAAACTGGACAGCTACATGTAAAAGAATGAAATTGGAACACTCCCTAACACCATACACAAAAATAAACTCAAAATGGATTAGAGACCTAAATTTAAGACTGGACACTATAAAACTCTTAGAGGAAAACATAGGAAGAACACTCTTTGACATAAATCACAGCAAGATCTTTTTTGATCCACCTCCTAGAGTAATGGAAATAAAAACAAAAATAAGCAAATGGGACCTAATCAAACTTAAAAGCTTTTGCACAGCAAAGGAAACCATAAACAAGATGAAAAGACAACCCTCAGAATAGGAGAAAATATTTGCAAACGAATCAACGGATAAAGGATTAATCTCCAAAATATATAAACAGCTCATGCAGCTCAATATTAAAAAAAACAGCCCAATCCAAAAATGGGCAGAAGACCTAAATAGACATTTCTCCAAAGAAGACATACGGATGGCCAAGAAGCACATGAAAAGCTGCTCAACTCACTATTAGAGAAATGCAAATCAAAACTACAATGAGGTATCACCTCACACCAGTTAGAATGGGCATCATCAGAAAATCTACGAACAACAAATGCTGGAGAGGGTGTGGAGAAAAGGGAACCCTCCTGCACTGTTGGTGGGAATGTAAATTGATACAGCCACTATGGAGAACACTATGGAGGTTCCTTAAAAACTAAAAATAGAATTACCATATGATCCAGCAATCCCACTACTGGGCATATACCCAGAGAAAACCATAATTCAGAAAGACACATGCACCCCAATGTTCACTGCAGCACTATTTACAATAGCCAGGTCATGGAAGCAACCTAAATGCCCATCGACAGACGAATGGATGAAGAAGATGTGGTACATATATACAATGGAATATTACTCAGCCATAAAAAGGAACGAGATTGGGACATTTGTTGAGACGTGGATGGATCTAGAGACTGTCATGCAGAGTGAAGTAAGTCAGAAAGAGGAAAACAAATATTGTATATTCACGCATGTATGTGGAACCTAGAAAAAAGGTACAGATGAACCAGTTTGCAGGGCAGAAGTTGAGACACAGATGTACAGAACAAACGTATGGACACCAAGGGGGGAAAACGGTGGCAGCTGGGGGTGGTGGTGTGATGAACTGGGAGACTGGGATTGACATGTATACACTGATGTGTATATAACTGATGACTAATAAGAACCTGCTTATAAAAAAGTAAATAAAATAAAATTCAAAAAAATAGTTTCAGGCTATTATACTCTTTTATCAGTAATAAACAGATATGCACATAATTGATAAGGATATAGAATACTTAAACATTATCAACCAACTTTACATAAATGACATTATACAACATTATAACAAACAATAGCAGAACACATACTTTTGCCAAGTGCATATGAACCATCTACTAAAATAAACCATATGCTGACCCATAAAATAAATCTCAGTAAATCGAGACACTGAAACCATGTTGACTATATTCTGACCATAATTGGATTAAAGCAAATATCAGTAACAAAAAAATGTCCAAAAAATTCACAAATATTTGGTGACCATTTCTAAGTGTACCATGGATCCCTAAAATGACAAAGAAACATAAAATATATCAAAATGAAGAAAAATGAAATCAAAACAAAATGTATACACATATAAATCAATGGAACAGAATAGTATTCAAAAGGAGACTCCATATATACATTCAATTAATTTTTGCAAAGTTGTCCTAATAATCCAATGGGGAAAAGATAGTCTTTTCAATAACTGTTGCTGGAAAAACTGTATGTCCTCTTGAAATACTTCAACCCTTACTTCATACCACAAACAAAAGCCAACTTCAAATGCATCACCAGTCAAAACAAAAAAAGTAAAACTCTAATGCTTCTGGAAGCAGACCAAGATTTCTTAGGCAGAACACCAAAAAAACACTACCCGTAAAAAAAAAACCCAATAAATTAAACTCTGCTCTTCTAAAGACACTAATAAGAAAATGAAAAGGCAAGCTAAGACCAAGGGAAATTATTTGCAGTGCATATAACTAAAAGCTAGTATCCAGAATATATTAAAAATTTCTAAACTCAATCATTTAAAAATGGGCAAGTATTTCAGACACTTAACAAAAACAAACTATCTAAATAACCAATAAGCATCTGAAAAGACACTCAACGTCATGAGATAAGGAAAATGCAAATTAAAATTAAAAGCATAATCATATTGAGATATTATATATCCACTAGAATTGCTAAGATTAAAAAGACTGACAATACCTTGTGTTGAGGAAGACATAGGGCAACTATAACTCTTATAGAATGTTGGCAGAAATGTAAAACGTATAAAGCCACTTTGTAAACCAGTTTTCCTTTTTTCTTAAAGGTAAACATAACTTTATCATCAAATCCAGGAATTCCAACCCAGCAATTCCACGCTTAGAAATGAAAACAGGTCCACAAAAAGCAGTTTTCTTAGTAGTCAAAACTGGAAGCAACCCAAGTGTGAATGGGTGAGCAAATTGTAGTGTTTCTACACAATGGGATATTACTTAGCAATTAAAATAAAACTATTGATTCATAAACACACAACAAATAAATCTCAAAAACATAATTCAAAGCAAAGGAAGCCAGACAAATATTTTCTCTATGTGAAATTCTAGAAGAAAAACTAATCTGTAGTGAGAGAGGGCAGATTGAGTGTGGTGGAGGATTGACTACAAAGGGGTATGAAGGAGATTTTTAGGGTGATGGAGATGTTCTGTATCTTGATTGTGATGGTGGCAGTTACAGTTGTACACAAACTTACTGAACTATACACCTAAAATGATTGCACTTTATACCTCAATTAACGTGATTTAAAATCTATACTCATAAAAAGATATATACATTTATGACCAAAAGCAAATATCACAATTGAATACAAGTTGTGAAATCTACTTTTTTCTTAATGTGGATTCCCACAAACATTTCCTGGGACAAAGGTTTGAATCAAAGTAGTTTATACTGGAGATGATTATAGAAGGCATCAGTAATGGAGTGAAAAAGTGAGACAGAGAAGGGAACTCAATAAGGTGTGCTCCACGAAGTAAGTTACTACTGTGGGATTTGGTGAACCAGTGTACAGCGCACACATAAAAAAATTATCCCACCTGAGGATCACTGGTTGAGGGCTGTTCCAGTCATCTTTGGAAGCCTGTCCCTGTGCTCCTGCAGAGCGTTAGTTCCTGGGCACATCTGACCTGCTGCACAAGCAGCAAAGCAGGCTCCAGTAGACAGAGAAAGCCTCTGGGGGAAAAAAAAATGCAGGTACTGACGGTTGGAAGTTGAGCTAATATGGACTGAAGTGGTAGGGGAGCATGGACTTGGGCAGGACACCGTCAGTGCCTGCTACAACATTACCAGAAAAGAACACTCAACAATTCAAAATACATTGGTGATTCAGAAATTTTAGCCATACAGGTATTAGAGTTAAGGACAACTTCGGATCCTTTATACTTTTATTTCCACTTTGTTTTCAAGACTAACACATTTTTTTTTTACAACTACAGTGATGTAAGCCACAGGAACTGACCACAAAGTCAGATATATGCTATTCGAATATGCTGGAAAATGCAAAATTCATTGTATTTAGCCATCAAATTAAATACACATCATTGTGAAGAAAATATACTAATTCTTTTTCCCTGCAATAGTCTTATTTGCAATAGACCTACATCCTCCCCAGGATCAATCATTCACAGCAATATATTTAGAAATATAGTATTTAAGACACTTCACTGTTATAGCTAACAATTATTCTATAACAAGAGAGCACTACATGTTATCCCAGAGGCTTAAAAGAATATAAATTCCCACATTCGAAGTGAAACAATTAGACTTTTTATTATTGTTTTGTTTTTTTAATGACATAAGAGTCAGCATCAACCAATGGCTATAACTGGCTATTCAACTACCACATATATTTAAATTTCTAAATGAATATAAATTCTACATATTCAATCTCCAGGCACAATACTTTTGAATCAACTGTCTGATAGTACATCTATATGGATTAAATGCACTAGCCAGGACATAATTACATGAGCATTACACCATTTTTTCTAGACATATGAATTACTATAGCCTTTCCATTTCGTGATTAGTAGAGTCTCAGTTTTCAGAGTTTTGATTGAACATTTCTGGAAAAACTGAGTTCAGGTCTAATGTTAGTACTCACAGATTTTGAAAAGGCTTGTAGATTAACATAATTCTGGTGCCAACATCTGATTTTAAAGTATGCCTCAAATATGCTTCCAGACATTTTAGGATGAGGTAATATTTTAAAAGTTTAAACTATTAGTTTTTCAATTTTTATTCAGAGGTTAAATATTAAAATGAAAACTTTTTCTAGCCATATCAAAAGTATTTTTAAAATTGCAAGTGGTTAAGTATAAAATAGATTCACTTTTAAGTAATGTTCCATAACATCTTTCAAAATTTCCTTTTGTTGCTAACATAGGTTCAGCCTATCAGTTCATAATATCTTATTACCCAATTTTGCTGTTCTTGACCATTTTTACTTTTAAAAACTTTTGTAAATATGATGGAAATTTGGATCTTTCTTCCAAGAAAAAAGGAATATATATACAATTGGCAGAATTTCTTGGCCTCCATAAAAGTCAGCTCTGGAACCCATACACTACTTGCAGGTTATATGCAGGTCTGCATAGACATTAACTGAGCTTAAAAGTGAACATGAAGAATTTACAGGTACATTTTCCTATTTACTTGTTCCCTCCAATTTACATCAAAGCATATTTCCCTCAGATTTTCACAATGGATCAGTACAAGTCATACTATATGAAAGAGTTCTTCATGTATTTTTAAAATGCAACATCTAAAGACAGAAACATCAAACCTCACAATGCTTTTAAGAGCAATAAAGTGACTGTCAGAATGCACAAAGTATACGGACTTTTCAAAAAATAAAACGAATTCCTTTCCCTTCCACAGTTCCAAAGAGATAGAACAAACTTATTAGTTAATCAAGATCAGAAGGGGCATGCTTATTTGTAACTTCCAGCTAATTCCAAAGCAGGTGTTAAAATGTTTGTTTCTACAAAGCATCTATCTTTATATGTAACCTGAAGATAAAAAATAAAAAAGGCATCACTGATTCCTCTCACACATCAGAACCAGTCCATCAGCCAATCCTAGGTTCTACATCCAGGATCTGGTGATTTCTCACTGCCAATATTGCTACCCCTATGTCCTAAATTTGAGCCATCATCATCTCCCACCTGCTTTATTACAGTAGCTTCACACCTGGCCTCCATTATATTCCGTTCTCCACATTGCAGTCAGAGTGGTCCTTTTAAAACATAAATCACATCAAGTCACTCATCTGCTCTAAACCCTCCAAAGGTTCCCTCCAGTGCTAACTCCGTTCCAGTGACTCTAACCATTTTGCCTTTCCTTAGAAGCACACCAAGCCAGCCTTTGACTCAGGCATTTGCAACTGCTTTTCCCTGTCCATGGAATGCTCCTGCCCTAGGTATCCATATGACTGCCTCCATCACTGTCTTCAAATATCACCACAGATGAGGCACTTTTCCAAACCACCAATATTAAAAAAAAAAGAAAAAAGAAAGAAAACACCTAATAAACCTCTACACTCTCTCTCTGCTTCGTTCGTCTTCATAGTATTAATTACCACCAGACATACAATATATTCATTTGGTGAATGCTTTCTCCTTCCACTAGATTCTAAGCTGCCTGAGGGCAGGGACCTTGTCTGTACTGTTCACTGATGTATCCTCAGGACCCATACCAATGCATGACACATAGTAGACATTCCATAAATCTGTGTCAAATGAATAAGTGAATACTTGAGTGAAAAGTTAAGCAGATGGCTCAGTACCACCCCCTCCTTGGCCTCCATGTCCCCCTCTAAAGGCTCAGAAGGCACCTCTTTGGAAATTTAGGGATTCTTGGAACACACTTGTAAACCATGAATCTAGTTCTAGAAACATTTTTTTTTTAAACAAATATACAAGCAGGAGCTCCTAAGAAGAGTGGGCAAAGTATAATTACAGTGTAATGGAAAGAGTTTTAGACTTGAACCCTGAGTTAGGTTGAGCTCTATTCTCACTAACAGGCATTTCCCTTGACAGGGCCCTGTAAAATATCCTCAACATTCTATTCCTTTCAGTATGCCAGTGCTTGGAAATAAGCTCTGTATTTATTCATAACCTGTAAAAACATGACTGAGAAAGGGAGGATAAAAAGAATGATTAAAGGTGTGAGTTGAAAATATTTACCTTTTCACCATCTCCTTCATATCTCTATAATTATCCCTTTCATCCAAAACCATTATTTATAAAGGTTATTTAAGCCAATATAAAATTAAAGATTTATATTGGGGCTTCCCTGGTGGTGCAATGGTTGAGAATCTGCCCGCCAATGCAGGGGACACAGGTTCGAGCCCTGGTCTGGGAAGATCCCACATGCCGTGGAGTAACTGGGCCCGTGAGCCACAACTACTGAGCCTGCGCGTCTGGAGCCCGTGCTCCGCAACAAGAGAGGCCGCGATAGTGAGAGGCCCGCGCACCGCTTTGAAGAGTGGCCCCCATTCGCTGCAACTAGAGAAAGCCCTCGCACAGAAATGAACACCCAACACAGCCAAAAATAAAACTAATTAATTAATTAAAAAAAGAAGACTAAAAAAAAAAAAAAAAGACTAAGTAGTCATGGCTATAAAAAAAAGATTTATATTGGATGGAAATCATCATATAGGTCACAAAATCCTCCTGCATTTTAATAAATTACTTTGTCCTTCAGTATAGGTATCTCTAGATTAAAACATGTCTGTTTCAGAATCAGTGTGCTAGGGCTGCACCTTCCACAAAACAGATATCAACACCTTCTATCAAATGAATGAAAATATCCAGCAGATGTTAACTTCAAGTCACATTATCAATTGTGGAATAGATGTAATTTTTACCTTTCTATAACTTAATTTTTATCTTAAGCCCAAATTCTACCATACAGAGAACACTAAAATCTCAGCCAACTGAAGCCAATTTAAGCCTATCTAGGGACTCTCCAACCTATTCCCAAAATTACAAAAAACTTTCACATGGTGTTGGCAAGAGATGACACCTGATCCTCATTCCTCATCAGCCCACACAGGCCTCCCAGAGACACACATCCATCTGGGCTCCAGTAGTCAGGTCTGGTAGACTGCTCCTGCCAATCCTGTCCCAAACTCAAGGCCTTGTGGGTATACTGGGCTCTCTCAAGTTTACACCACTCTTAGATAACAAAAGAAAACTTCGTTGTTTTCATGACACTTTTTATACCCCATTTCCAATGGCCTAGATACTCCACACAGCGATCTCAACTCTGCTGCAAGACTTCCAGCTTCCCTAGATTCCATCCCAAAATATTTCTATTTTCAGAACAAAGCCCGAGAGCACGAGGCTCTTTCCCAGAATCATACTGGTATTTATAATCTTGCCTTCCACGAGTAAATTCCTTTTCTTCACCCTGTAAACAAGGAGCACCTGTTCTGAGTGTGAGAAATGAGTATGGAGGAACTGGCTCTGTATAATCTTAACTTTTTCTATTACATATAAAGTAGAATTTGTGCTCTAATGCTCCAAGGTCTCCCTTTTTATATACTTCACCCAAGCTAAAAGAAGAGAAAGCAACAAACACTTTTTTTGGTCAAACCCAATAACTCTGATAAATTTTCAAAAAAAAAAAAAAAAACTCGCAGAAGCAGCGAGTTGGAAAGCTGTAGTTGCCTATGTCAAGGAGAGCCCACGTGGTCCAAAGAAGTAAATGCACATATGGGGGGGTTGGCAGCATTACTTCAAAAGGCCCTGCATGAGAAATAGCTGGCAAATACCAAGGAAGGAAGCAAGGAAGGAGGAAGGGAGAAAGGGAGGTAAGGAAAAACCTGTGAACTCAAGAAAATGAAGAACTATATTTGTAAACTCAACTCATCCCTTAGTTTTCATAACTTACATACAGTAAAATATTATAAACATTACAGCTTGAAACACAAGTGTTATTTTAATGATATATTTGATTTTTCCCTAAAATCTGTGGAAAAATGAAAAGGTGGAGCTCAGGCTCAGTTAACAATGAAGAGAGGGCTCATAAGTTATTTACGACATGATAGAATTTCAGGACAGTTAAACCAATGGAGTATAACTTGCCTTCACACTTAGGGGTTCTCTCAAGGTGTGCTAATTTTGAACATGAGCAAAACATGAGTAAGAGAAAAAAGAGGAACACATATCACTGTTACACGCAGAGGGCCAGGGTATTAAGAGTACTGTAAATCCCCGTTTTTGTGTTTAGAGCTGGGTCTTTAAAAGACTTGAGGAATTAAAGCAAGAAAATTGTTACAATTTTTTCGGTGTGTTTGTTTCAAGAATAAGAAGCAGCAAAAGAAAAACTAAGTATGTCAGAAAAGAAGATTGAGCAAATCCTTCCGAATCTCCCCATCCACTAAGCTTTACATAGAAAATAAAATGTGTTTTTGTTTTCCCTCTGTGAGAAAAAGACTTTAAAGCTTAGAGCAGAAGGGCAAAAAGACACATTATGAAATGATACAAAAAGGTGACTGAAAACCATATTAAAATTACTTGACTCATTTTTGAGGAAAAATGGAAACCATGGTCTGAAATTTCCTAAACATACAGGAAGATTTCCCTGAAAGGAGATTCCAACGCAGGGACTGGGTGACGGTGACACTGACACACACACACGTGCGCGCGCGCACACACACACACACACACACACACACACACAAGTTTGGGGGACCACAACGGGTTGGCTGGCCTGGGCTGCCCATCCACCGCAGAGGCAACTGACCGGGCCACACTGGACTCTGAGGGGCCTGGACAAATAAGAGAAACAGCAAGCCGCTGAAGAAAAACAAATGGATTCAAGGAATTTTTCATCTCTTCTTTATATAATTATACTATATGTTCATATTAGATGTGCTAATTTTGCACATACGTTTTTTCACAGAGTAACAGAGAGAAGTAGCAGTTTCAAAGTCAGACTCTGGGGTCCTGAAGATGGGATTTGACTCCTGGATGTATCCACGAGTTGTACTGCTTTGGGCGAAGTTACTCCATGTCTCCAAGCATCAGACTTTTCACGGCAAGGGGGGCCTCGGAAGAGTCTCTATAACCTCGGCTTAAGTGAGGGGACACACGGAAATGGCCGGGCACAGTCAAGGGCTCATCCTTACGTGTTCAACAACTATTAGCCATTATCAGAAACTTGCACTCCTTTCTCTTTTGGGTGAAGAAAGTAAGAGAGAATAACAACTGCTTACCTCACGTAACAGGTTTATGAGGCACTGCGGCTCAGACGGCAACACAGATACTGAACTCGGCTCCTCCCACGGACAAACTGAGTTGACAGCTACATAGGAAACGATTTTCTCTGAGGAAAAAAAACCCAAAACTCGTGGAGCCGCTGCTGCACGTCGGGCGAGCAGACAGAGGGAAACCGCATCAACGCAGGTAGAAGGCTGAGACACAGTCTTTCCACGGTGACCCACAATCTGAGCGAGCTCAGAACCTGAAGCTTCTCCCTGAGGACCGAAGGAGTCCTACTCCACGGCGGGTACGCCAACTATTAAGACCTGCACCTGAGAGGCAAGCCCTTAAAAGGCCTGCCTTGGAAAAAAATCTCGAGAGCGCGCATGCCCATGAGCTCGCGAGAGCCACGGGCTGCGGCCACAGAAGAACGGCTCTTAAAGGGTCCGCACACAGACTCACCTGCCACAGTGCCCAGCACAGAAGCAGCCCTTTGAAAAGTGCCATACTTTGTGTGAAAGAAGCTTATTTGCTAATTTTAAAGCAGGTGGGCTGAGGGGCAGGGGCTTGCTGGGATCCCCTCTGGCAATGGAGGCTGGTGGGCACCATCTTCACTAAAGCAGGCAGGAGCCATTTTTTTTTTTTCTTGTTAAAATCAAACCCAAATGGAGAGCAGGCTTGAAAATTCCCTGAGCAGGCAAAACCACTTAAGTAATCCAAACCTTAATTTAGCTTATTTTGCAACACTAACTTGACCTGAGTCGTTTCATGCTTATGGCTCTGGAAATCAAAGGCAAAACTTAAACCGTTTCCCAAAATTGATATGAGGTAACCGCTAACCAATGCCCTATCATTGAAGAGAATTCAAATATAACCAGTCACTGTGAAGAATAAACAGTCACTGCCTTCTCACTACATAAGCTGCTTTATAACAATGTACTCCTGAGCCTCATTCCATGTTCTGGTTTGAGTGCTGCCAGTTTGCAAACTGCCCTTTTGGTGTGTGCACAATAAACTTTTATTAATTACTACTTCAGGGATTTATTGGTCTTCTGTTATTTCTGAACATTTACCAGTTCATAGCATTAAGAGTGGGATCCAAAGAAGACCCCGTCTGACTCTGAGGCTAGTGAGCAAACTCATGCTGGTACCTACAGAGTCCACTGAGTTCACTGCTTTCTTGTCAACCCTGGAATTTGAGGGTAATTCTCTCTTGGGCCCAGGCTCTGCTGCCTTTGCATTTTGAGCTGTCCCACTTTATTGTGCATACCTCTATTTTGTTTGTTAAAGCTTCTTGGTAAGTCACCCCATTCTGTTCAAAAGTGAGGAAAACGTGAGTCCCAGTGTTTTGGAACAGCTGTTAAGAAACAGGTCCCCTTGTAGTTATGAACTCTCAGGGAATCTAAATGCAAAGATGGGTTCCACCTGGTCTAAAACTTTTTCTCCATCTCGCTCAGAAAACTCCTGCTTTCTATATGTATACCCCCATGGATCAGAATCTTGTGCCTTTTTGGAAAATGGGTGAACTTTTGGATAATTTGGAATTGTGGTGGCCACTTGGAAACTTTAATTTGGATAAGTCTACCTTGAGGCACATTCTTGGCAAGAGAGAATCTCAGACCTCCCAGAGACAATGGAATGCAGTCTTTGATCATACAGAGAAGCTTCTAAAAGACAAAATGACTCCAAAAAGAGCTCTAAAACTATACAAATAAAAACTCTTTAGGAAAAAACTTCAATAAATAGTGTTGGGAAAACGGGACAGCATACGTAAAAGAATAAAAACCGGACTACTATCTTACACTGTACACAATTTCTTTTTTGCCTTCTACCGAAAACTTTTATAAAATGCAGAAAAGAAATTAATTGTAATAATAAAACTGGATTTCAGAAAATTGGCAAAGTGAATCTTGGCAGTAACAGAAACAATGGTAGATATATATGTATATTACATATACATACATACATATTTAATACTTATTTGAGAATAGAGGCTCTCTAACAACTTTCTGGCATTATTTCTTGAAATAGTCACTCTCTCAATGGCCAAATTTACTCATGTGTTTGGGTCAAGGAATTTGAGTATCAGAAATCAGTAATTCCAGTTGTCTACTGAGGCGCCTTACACAGAATCAGGAATTAGAAATCCAGCAACTGTCAGGTGAGGTTGATGTGAACAGAGCTTTGGCTGTATGTCTAATTTTGGGAGAATGTACACTTGGCACCTCCAACCATAACAGCCACTACAGCCAATGAAAGGAAGTCTCTGTATCCTTCGCCTTTAGGGCCTTTACAGTCATCCTGCAATCCAGCAGTAATAAAGGGCATAATCCTCTAAATGCAGAATTATAAATATTAAACTGCTTTCCATCAAACTTGGCCAGTTACTTGGCACAAGTACTCTCCTAATTTTAGGTGATTTCTCTAGACTTTGTTCACACAAACATATTGAAACTAAAACTCTCATGGGATTTCTGTTCTTTGCCATCCTAGTAAAAATAAAAGTAACTGTAAATTTGTTCCTTAAAAGTATTTCTGATAGTACTGGATATAAAAAGCAATGATACACCACAATTTTAAATTGAGAAGGACTGTTTTCCTTATGCTCCCAAGCCCTGAAATCATTCTTTGATATCCATGGGACTCCTGAGAAAAGCTGACCTAGCAATCAGTTTTTCAGGATTCAGTTCTGTTAAGGTCCTCAATTTTTGTCACCTACAAACTAGGTAAATAGCAATATTTTTTATGCAAATTAATGTGTTTAAATGTTTAATTTTTGATCTACTGATTTTCATTTTATTTGAATAAAAATATAAAGATAAAAATAAATATAAAATAGATAAAAAGACTGATCATTGAATAAATATCAATAAATGTCTGAAACTAGTACATTAACCAAGTCTTTCCAAAGTTAATAAACACAGCCATTTGAATTTGCTTCAGGCTAAAACTTGTCATTCAGAGTTGATGGTGGAGATGCAAATTGTTTTTCCAAAGAGCTGCTTATATCGGTTAAGCTGCTGCTTACATGTAAAGCAGTGGGGAAAAGGGAAAAGACAAACACTTTCTCAGGCTTCTCATGATTTTTTTAATCTATCTGTGCAAAAATATGGCTTACAGTTTATTGCTGAAATGTAGGAACCTGAAGATTCCTGTCCACAGTTTTAAATTTAACAAGTATTTCAATTACTTCCAGAATAATCACTTCCAGAACTTTAGTACTGTACTATTAATAGTTATGCCCCTTCTACTCATGCAGAGAAATTCTCACAGGAGTCATGGACCCCAAAATGCTCAACTGAAACCATACCATGACAATTCATTGTTTTTATCATAAATAGATAAAGCAGTAACTTGTATCATTTTTCTTCCATGAGGCGAGAAGCTGCAATAATCATTTCTTTATAATAATTTCAATTTTACTAAAATGTTTCTGAAAATAACAATAAATGATGACACACCCATGTTTGCATCAGATGCTATCTATTTCCATCTTGACTTTTTTCCTATATCTTAGCAAAGGTGTGAAAGAATATTTAAGACTCTAGAAAAAGCAATTTCCTTAGGGCAGCTTTAAGTTTATTTTTTCCAAATAACAAATGATTTTCTAGCATAACTAAAACTTAACTAACCAGTTTGTTGAAGCAACAAGTTGGCCTAGTAAAGTTTTTAATGCGAACCTTTGAATTTTCTTACTCATCATCTTTCTTCATCCTCTTCCTTGTCTAAAACAGAAGTATATTAGATACAAATAATCTTTTGAATCAAAGTTCTATATCATCACGACTTTTCTATATCACAGATGGAGGTGCTGATGATATAGGAGTTAGGGATATGTGAGTACAGGCCCAGAAAAAGTCTTAAAAGTTTAAATTTTTAAAAATTGAAATCTTCATTAGGGATTTGCTAATTTTCTCCTTTTTCCTTCTAAAGAAAAACTACAGAAAAATAATTCAATGCATTGTTAATTAGCTGCATTCTATATGTTTATAAAAATGTAAAAGCAATATTTCATGAGAACTTTGGAGAGTAGGGCAGATGGGTGAAGACTGAAGCATATTTTTTTTTTTCCTGAAACATATTTTCATCTTATCTTGAATGCTGGATTACAGGACAGACTACACCACATAATGAAAGTCACAGGCCACTAATCAAATGATCCAAAAAAAAAAGAAAAGATTTTTGCCTTCTTACTTATCCTCCTTTTTGTTAAGAGAGAACTGACTCTTAAGTGATCACTTTGATAAATAAACCCCAGAATAACAAGGTTTAATCTGTGGAAAATATGTTCTGCAGCTGGGACTCATGAAGCTCTTCCTGCCAATTGTGCCAGAGAAGTCTGTTGTAACATCAGCTTCTAAATTCCACAGCAAATTAATTAATACATTGATACAAATGGTTGTCTAGCTATGTTGGAGGATTTTGAGAGATGGACACTTAACAGAATGATGTGTCTTTAATTGGCAATTGAAGGCTCTCTTCAGTCAAATCAGTCATTGAGTTCTCAGTTTAGAACTCTGTGGTATTGGGTTCCCTGTAGAACTTCTATTATTTTCTGTATGAAAACATACTTACCCCTATGCAGCATGAAGGGAAAATGAGAATGGGTGAATGTTCTTAATTTGACCTCTTTGGTTAACCTTTGAGACTTTTCATATCCCAATCACCAGTTTGTGACCTTAAGTATGGGTTATTACTTTACATATTTCTTCTTCTGTTTATTTTGCTGGGATTGTGTATGGTAATTAGTTTTAAAAAGTAAAGCTTAATGCCCCAAAATAATGCTATATAGATAAATCGATCCCTTTTGCTATATGTAAATTGAGCATAGAAGCCCTTCACTGTAATTGTAATTTTCTCAGTTGAGTCAATACAGTAGAATCAGGGAAAGTCAGCCACAATCTTCAGACATCTTGGCTTTCTTTTAAGGAAAAAAAAATTACCTTCTCAATATCCTGCTAAATAAAGACGCTGTACAAGAAAACAACAACAACAACAACTAGCTATAATTAATTTAGGAGACCTCAGTCATCTCCTTATGTTCACTGATTTTTGGTATTCTTGGACAACTAGCATGACAGCAAACCAAAAATGTATGTAATACTGAATGCCACAACTGTTTCCCAGTTTTGAGACTTAAACTCCTAAGTTGTTTTGACTGGGCAACTAATAGCAATTTAGATAGTTCTGTACAAATTTAGAGACATGAGATGCAAAACCATGACTGTATTCCAACACATTTTTCTTGTCAGAACCATTTAAATCACCATCTTACACAAGTACATATTGAAACTCAAATTTAAGCATTTTATTTTTATGTACATTTCATTTGTCCAGAAATAAAATATCTAAATACAGACAGACTGTAATGTTGTATATGTATAGCTTTCAACAATACTTGAGCTGAATAAATGCTTTGTACATTAAGTTTGTCTTTTTAATGGGGTTCACAGCTACACTGATAGAATGGATTCCTCATATCCTTTTTTTTTCTTTTTTAACCAATAACAAGCAGAGAGACAAGTACATAGTTAATATTAATAAGCAGCTCAAATAACACTTGGTTAAACTATGTACAATACAAACCATTCATACAAATGAAGACTAGGATATTGAATTTGTTACAATATGTGTAGTAAAGATAAGACAGACACATAACTTACATGGTGTCTGTCAGGCATTTCCCTTCTTATATAATGATCAGAACTTATTTTAAGCAACCTTAGCTGGTCTCAACTTTGCAAAAGTCCAATGATTGGTGATGAAAGCTGTAATCCAGTGTCTGCCCACATGTAAATTCCAAATGTTTGCTCATCTTTACTGAGAACAGGCTCCCTCCATAGAAAAAAATGAGCCATCTTGTATCACCTTGAATGTGCCTACTGAATGCTGGAAAAAGTTACTACACTTGTTGTGTTCATAAAATAAAGAATACTGAGCTCTAAAGACACATTTTTTTTTCCAATTAACAAGCATATACTCCTACAGTAGTATTTACCAGTACAGCTACTCCAAGCAGTAGAAATGCATGAGTGGGGATTATTGATTAGCATGTGCTCAAGACTTTAAAGGAGATTTCCATAACAGCAAGTGCTAAAAACCATTCACTGTCTAGTTAATCCTTTTGCTTGATGATCGTTTATCCTGAACCATTATGAGTCAGACAACGAAAGCCCTCTTGACAAGAATCATGACGGATGCCAGCTGAAATGTATATGAGAGTGTGTCTGTGTACATCTATGTGTGAGAGCATGTCTTCAAGTGTGGCTTTAGAATCTGTGGTGATTTACAACTATACTGAGAGATGAAGCTGACTGGGCAGAAATTACATCAGATTGTTTTCCACGAGCGTATTTGCAGCCAGTTGACGAGAGCAGCAGTGTAGACACATTCCAGGCAACAGATGGGACCTTCTTCTTGAGGTAACAGCCCTGTCATGTGACCTTGAATTCCTCAGGCTTCAGTCTCACCCCTACATTCATCCTCATCCAGAGGGGAAGTAAGGTGTGTCGCTGTGGTAGTTGTAGTCGGGGCACACTTTCTGTACGAGTTTATAATCTGTACTATAAAAGGAAATGTAAATACAGATCACCTTAAAGGGCTTGGAGCAGAGCCAGGACACATGACTTTGGGTCTGCTCCTGGTAACAGGTTTTTGAAGGGTCATAGTTGCAGAGTGTGTTCTTGGTAGCCTTGTCAACCTTTTCATATTCAATGCGACAATTAAAGGACTTGGAATCTTTGGCATCAATCACGGTTTGCTGTGCCAAGTCGAATTCCACTATTTTCGTAGGGGGCACCAAGCTGACAGATACGTTCCCTTGACCAGTGGAATTATGCCTGAAATAAACACTAAATGTCCCATTGCCATGATCTACAATTTTCCCAGTTATCAATAGGTTTAGCTTCACTGTTTTGATGTTGGAATGAAAATCACCCCATCCAAACATTTTCTTAAACTTGCCCGTCTTAACAATGGGCCTTCGCTTGGCCCTGGGCCGAGGCTCTTGGAGGTCTGTGGAGTTCCTCAGCCAGTCCCAGAGGTCTTGCTCAGAATAAGGTTCTGGGGTGTCATATCGCAGGTCTAAATCTGTATCATTTTCTTTGCCACGAAAAGTCTGTGACAGGAGTCGGCTGATAGACAAGTCTTTGCTGCTTTCTGTCCATATATGCTTTAGTGTGGATTTGCTGCTTCCTGATTTTAGAAGTTCTGACTTTCCACCGTTTGTTAAATTGGCACATGTGACCTGCAAATGGAACAGAAAAATGGCATTTACATCTCTGTATCTGAGAACACCCAACACAAAGATCCAAGCCCTTTCTCAGAGGCTGGGAATTAAAGTACCTTCAGCACCTAGCCAATATTTATTAGGCCGTGATAAAGTACCACTTCTATTTCATACAATGATGGAAGAGAGGGGGTGTAGGTGGATAAAAGCCACTAAACATGAGAGAAAGACTATATAAAAACATTTGACGAGAAAAAGGCCACCTAACATGAATAAAGCAAATTAAATTCAAACATAAATCACACTAAAGTAATTACTTCTCAGCACCAAAATCCAAACACTCTTAAAATAAAATTTTACAAATGATTATGTTACTTTTTTACTTCAAGATCACCATAAGCTTTATAAGAGTATGATTCTCAGAAATATGTCGACTGACGTACTATAGGCTTTTGGTAGTCCATAGCCACAGTCACATAAGGAAAGTTAGTTTGGCAAGGAGGCTGTAGTATATTTTATCTGGTCAAAACAAAATAACATGTTTATGATCACCCATTATTAGCAAGAAACATACTGTATAAGACAATTTTTTCCATTAAGGGATTTAAAATGCGATCTAGGAAGAAAAACATTAACTGATAAGAGTAGTGCAGATCTTTTGATTTTAGAGTTTATTTTTGTCTTTGTTTGTTTTGTTTCAATGAAATTTAATCAGTTGGTCAAACATCCAAATCTGTACTTGCCTAATTCTATAGGCATTGTTCTTATTGCAGCCTCTATATTTATCTTTAGTATAAAAGAAATGAATACATATCCTAGTCTCTAGAATTACATAGATAGTTTCCCATTCTTCAGTGGCAAAAAGAATAAATACAAGCATGCATTTGGTAATGGCTTGGTACTTGTATCTCATCGTCAACACAGTTGATCAAGGAGAGGGGCTGTAATGAGATGCATCATGGTGCACCAGCTCATGAAGCAGTAATGAAATTGTCCCAAAGAAGAAGTGAAAAGGATTTAGATTGCATTTACCAGCAGCATATAGGGAGTAAAAAAAAAAAAAAAGGGAAGTGTCAGATTTCAAGGAGAAAGAACCAACCTATTGAAGAGGATGCTAAGATTCTGATCGCAGAACAACCTCCGATTTTCAGGTAGAATAGAAATTTACTTCTAAATTATACTCTCCACAGCTATAGTGATTATGACTCTGGAGTCTGACACCCGGAATTCCAATCCAGGCTGTGATCCTTCACAGCTGTATAGTGTGGGCAAGTTGCTTAACTTGTTTACACTTCTGTTTTTCTCTTCTACAGAGTAGGAGAATGATGCCGCTTTCCCTCACATGGCTGTTTTGAGAATTAAATAGGACACTCCATTTAAAGCACTAATGGACGGTCACCTGGACACGATGAGTGTTCAACATTAGTATTCTAACTATTATCATCCTCAAACATTTTATCTCTGAATTCCACTGGGTAATATTTTATGTAAATGAATAACTTACAGTAGGATTTGAGAGCAAAGGGTATCTTTATAAGAAAATCTCCCTTTTATATAACCAAAAACCTAAAGCAAACAATTTAAATATATATATACTTTTGAAAGTGCTGCTGTGACAATCTAAAAACATAACAAGTTGAGTAGATAGTAAAACTCAGGTTAATAAGACATGAGCATAAGTTCATCTATTAAACTGTTCAACTATCAAATGCAATGAATTTATTAGCCTTCAGTGGTGTGATGTGAACAGCTTCCAGTGGTGCAGACAGTCAAGAAACCTCTCTGGAATATCTCAGTTTGGGTACAGAATCAAAGCAGGTTGTAGTCATCAACACTGCCTTCAATATTCTTTTTTTTTTTTTTTTTTTTTTTTGGCGGTATGCGGGCCTCTCACTGCTGTGGCCTCTCCCGTTGCGGAGCACAGGCTCCGGACGCGCAGGTTCAGCGGCCATGGCTCACGGGCCCAGCCGCTCTGCAGCATGTGGGATCCTCCCGAACCGGGGCACGAACCCGCATCCCCTGCAACGGCAGGCGGACTCTCAACCACTGCGCCACCAGGGGAGCCCCTGCCTTCAATATTCTTATTCTCTCTTCCCTTCCCTTTCAGGGCAATGTCTAAAAGAGAATATCAGTCATGAAAAATCAGGGAGGGTCCTTAGGAAAGTCCCCAGATCTGTTCAGTATACACAACACTGATTCATTTTGTCTTATTAATTCAATAACTATATAGTGAGATTCTGCTAATATTCAGTAAAATAATAGTAATACAAAGGTAAATGAGACATGGTTCTTGCCCTCAAGATGTTCAAAATCTAATAGTGAAATCAGTTAAGCAAATAGCAGTGTGATGTAACCAACACTATGTATGATATTCTTGGAGTCATAGTCAAAGTTAAAAGGTAGAGAAGATGTAACAGAGGAGATGATACTCAGATCTGGCAGATAAAAAAGAGGTTCAGAACTTCAACAGATAGTGAATAGGCCAGAGAAGTTCTCCTAAGTATAAGGAACATACTATGTAAACGTAAAAAGTTGAGAAGGAACATGTCACACGTAAGAATGGAAAATTGTTCCTTACCTCTGAACATTAGGGAGAATTGACTGGGAGGATAAAGAGAAGAAGAGGTTGCAAGAAGTCAGCAGAACCTGAAGAAGGTAGGCTAGGGTAAAATTGTGAAGGTCCTAGGGTCAATTTGTGAAGGCATTTAAAATTATTATTATATATAATGGGGAATCCCTAAATTTAGGCATGTTTTGCTTTTAAGTAGGTCATCCTGGCTGTAGAAAAATCACCGATTGGACATTGAAAGGTGGATTGGTAGGGAGAAAACTTGAGGGAATAATTAGTTAAATAACAAATTGCAATACTTCATTCGAGAAAGTAAATGAGCTTGAACCAAGGCAGTGGCAGAGAAAAAGAGAAAGAAAAAATGGATATAAGAGATATTTTAGAGGTAGGATTAACTCAACTTGATGATTTACTGGCTAAGCAGGAGCAGGAAAAAGTTGCGAATTAATGAGTTTGCTCGCATCTGTAAGGAATACAAAAGTAACAAGTTAAAAAAAAAGTATAAACACTTGAAAAGAAGCCTCTTGATTTTTGAATTCACTACAAAGGACCTTCTTGAAGCAAGTTTCAGTAGTGGTAAAGAGACGATGTAAGATGACAACGAACAGCAGCAAGCTTAACACATCTACTCCCAGATGCAATCAGGAATCCTTGGCTTTCTCACTCTATTATATTGCTTACATCTTAAGCATTTTCATTTTTGCAACACATAAATGTACACATAAAATTGAAATCGATTTTGAGCCTTACTGAATAAACAATACCATTTTTTTAAAAAAACCCTTATACTGAGAACACCCTGTACCATTGATTTTACAAACATAATAAAAGAGTTTCTTTTTAAAAGTCACCTAAAGATTCTTCCACGTCAGTATATCAAATGATAACAGAGGTGGCAAAGACTATGGCATAAAATGAGACCAAAAGAAAAATCTGACAATTTCTAATTGACTAAATTCCAAAAAGGCAAAGCATCGTGAACCTTCTTTTCTACAAAGAGTAATTTTTCCTATAACAGTGAAAACACCAAAGATACTTCCTAACTGAATATAATTTTCCAAGGCAAAAGTGGCCAATGCCCGCCCACTCCAAAGGAGTTGACCCACTAGTCCAGTGATACCATTTCCACAAATTATGTGATTTTCCTAATTGTTTTAGAAACAATGAGAATCATAAAGACTCAACATGATTAGGTATATGCATTTTAAAACATATGTTTCTTTTGAGAACATTCAAATATAGGTGCAAAGAGAAGGGTCATTTTCTTCAACCGTAAACAAAGACAGAGCTAGGATCTAACATGAAGGGAGCATGTCTGGGGCAGGACCCGTGTGTGGAGCTGGGGAGAAAAGACTACTATTGACTGGTGGGAGTGTAAGCATATAAGAAGTTGCAATGATCTTGATCTAGCTCCTCCTTTACATACCTCAGGGCCATGCTTTCGCATTGCTTTCTCTAACATCTTTTCATTGCAGGCTTACAATCATAATGTCAATATATTATCTTTTAAAATATTGTTGAAAGGCACCACTTGGGAAAAATAAACTTCACTGCCACTTCAACTATGCTCCTGGCCTTATGAGATTTTATACAAACATTTCACTCTTTTACACGTACATCTCCAACTAGAGGTGCCTCCAGATGTCTGTGTACCTCTTTTTACAAAAGAGCAATAAGATGCCTTTTAATTTCTACCAAACCACACATTTACTGTTGATCTATTACTGTTCAATGTAAATTATCTCAAGATTACTTTGAAAATCATGTATTTATTTCATCAACTGTATGAGTATTTAAGCCAAACAAAAATTTTAGATAACCTGATGCTTAAGCAATATCTCTCATTAGTGAATAACTAATCAACAAAACGGCCTTGCTCTGTGATTACAACTTCATTTTGGCAGCTTTATGATTTCCTAGGTTGAATATATGTTGCATACTATTAACTGCTATTGGTTAAGGACATACTATATTCCAGACATTGTAATTAGCATCTTACATATGGCATTGCATTTCATTTAAACCACACACACGCACTCACTCATTCACTCACTCACACACAGACTTTAAGATCAATATTGTTATTTTCAGCTTACAGGCAGAGATATGGAAGCTCAAAAAAGACTTGTCCAAGATTACTGCTGGTAAATGAAAGAGCTACTGCTTAGCTACTCCACAGGGTATTTCCTTTATTTTTAAAATCATTTTAATCATTCAATTGTACATTAATATATGTTTATCAAAACATTTAAACATTATAGGATTTATGAACTAAAAATTAAAAGCCTATCTTCATCATCAACCCCTGTTCCCTTACAATCCCACCTCTCTCTCCAAAGGTAAAACCTCAAATATTTGATGTATATTGTTTCTAAATATTTTCACTATTTTTTCATGTATAAATATTTTACATAAATAGTGTCATATTTTATGATTTGCATTTTGTATTTTTCCAGTCAACAAAGTATCTTAGAGATGCATACGTCTTAGTACATCCAGGTATATCATCTTTATCAAATGGGAAATATAATTTTAGAATATGAATGTATCATACTTCTATTTTGGGGATACATTTTGTGATAGATCCCTAATTATTACATTGTTTCACAGCCAGGTTACCGAGACTTATTTTTTTAGCCTTGATTCCATTGGTTTTTCTGTTCACTGTTGCTTCAGATAACTTACTCCCTCCTCTCTTGAGCTGGATTTTCATTTCTATGGTTGTATAGATTTGTGTGACTCTTTTAAAAAGAGTTCAAAAGAGATAAACTATCTGAGTTGTCCCATGCCTAAAAATGTCTTTACTGGCCATAGGCTTACACTGGGCAGAATAGTCATTCATCTCTTAACTCATTTTGTTGTGTTTTATTTTCTTCTCTCTCCAAAACATGTGGGATTTTTTTCTATTTCAGGTATTGTGAAATCCCACAAGGTGGGCTACATGTGCTCATGCTTTCTCCAGACCTTTTCTTAACTAGTTTAGGGAAAAGCATACAGATATTTATAGACATGTTAGACTCTTTTTCATAGAGTTCCACCAAGAGGACTATAATCTCTTTGAGGGATGCTCTTTCTGTATTATGCCATTTTGTAACTTGGGAGAGAGAGTACCTCGCATAGAGTAAGTACTCAATAAATTACATATATGGTTTATATTCTTATTTACATCTATTTCAATAGTGAAGGTTCATTGATTCTTTAGCCACAGCCAAGATTTTGGTGGGATATGTGGCCCATAGAGGTTTCTCTCCTACAAGTTTAGAGCATACACTTCATTGACAATACTTGGAGTTCCTGTATTATATGTGATAAGCCAGAGGAAATGGGTTAGTATTTTAATACATCAAAAACACATCATTTCCTTCTGCTACAAAGCAGTGCTCCAGGAGTAGCAGTGCTGCCTTAACAATAGAAAAGCAGAAAAGGAACTCATGCCTCTCCCTTAACCTAGTAGTTGCTGGAGGCTGTATTGCATAGAAACTAAGAAAATGGGGTTTGCAGTCAGAGATCACAGGGCTAAATCCAAAATCTGCTGCTTTATCACCAGTGACCCCTTAGAGCCATATTGTTTTCCAACTAGAAAATAGAGATGATACCTTACTCACTGTGTTTTCGTGAAGATAAAATAAAAGCTTTTATATGTGGCACAAATAAAAGTATGGAAAGTAGTATGAGTTCAACACCTGAGAGCTATCATGCTTAGCTAGGTTATGAAGCCCCGAAGAAAAGGAAAACAAGGCTTTCAGAATGCACACGGCTATTCTATCCCCATCTTCTGACTGGAGACATTACATCTGCTCAAACGGTCCAAACAAACTGAGATGGAAATTAGCATAATTGTAACAACTCTGTGGTCATCTTTAGTAGTAGGTGGTGGTAGGAGACCACCCTGATTATGTACATTACAATTTAGTATTGGCAAATATTGGCAATAATTTATCTTTAACCTAACAACTTTAAAAGAAGACATTCTGATCAGCCTGCACATTCCATGCCATCCTTAAAAACTAGAAACATGGTATGTTTCCATCACTTGAAGAAATGGCTAAGAATTTTAGTATGTTACTCCATGAGTTCTCGTGATCCCATGCAGGATGGCTCACTTCCAACATAGGGCACCAACTATTCCCTACATTATTGTATTGGAGATTGGTCCTGAGTCATAGGTAATTGAGTACCTCACAAGTTTGTATAACTATATAGTTTTCCCTTTGATTCTTCCTCCTGTATGTCCTCTCATGAAAATTATCTTGAAAATGTTTTTGGTTCTTTAACTGCAGGAGAAAAAGCATGCCTTGTGAAGAGCCATGAACTACTGTTTCTGCTACTGAGAAACAGAATTTTTCATCTTACAAAAATATTGTCTCTTCCCTTATGCTCACTTTATAAACATATAGATATACATATAAGTTTTGATATATAGACTCATTAACATTGGTGAGAAATTAAAAATTATATTCTACACAGTCCCACTTAACCCATTCTCTCAAAACATAATTACAGATTACCTTACCCAGATTTGCATTGCAAAAGTTGCTTCTTTTTTTAGCATTTTACATTACTTCCATTTAAAATGTATAAGGAATATCTCATGTGAGTACTCCTGGATACTTGGTTATAATAATGAACAAAACACTTAAAATAACATGTTGAAAAACTATTTCCTGTCTGAAACAAAGCCACTTCAGCATTATTTTTTCATTATGCATAAAGAGATTTTAATTTGTCAGTAAATCTAGCTGTCTTTAAGGAAAAGACAAATATTGCATATGTAGGAATAGCTGGGTTAGATTCAGGGTCTTTCTTTCTGAACTGGAGGCCAATATGAGTGATTGTCCATAATAAGGCATGTACATGGAGGCTTTTGAAAGTTTATAGCTTCTTAAAGCCCAACAAAGTACACACCTATCTAGAATGGACCAAATGAGGAAGAACTGACTCACTTTCCAATCCTATTTCCAGCAACCTATACATACATATGTTCTCATATACAGCGATGGTATAAGAGAACATACTGAATTCACTTTATCCAATAGAACTCAAATTCCTCAGGAAATAATAACTTTGATATTTTTGAGACAATATGCCTACTTAACACCCTTTGATTTTCCAGAGGTTGATCTGAAAACCCTCCAAAAGACAGAGGAAGAAGTCGTTATATAAAGAAAGTGATAGAGACTAGTTGCAGTGGAATATCATCCCTGTACCATTTAGATCCTGGATTCATTCAAAAATTCTTCTAGGACTTCTTTCTTATCAGGCTAGAAGGCGTGGAGACTGATCAGAGCTTCACAGGTACAGAGTGGACAACAAGGCAGACGATCAACCCAGAAATACAAAAGGGGATGCAGATTCTGGAAATACGGTCCCTCCACATTCCTGTAAAAGTACAGTTAACTGGGAATCTCCAGCTTCCCGAAGTGCAACAAATCCAATGTCCTGTGAACAGACAAAACCAACAAAGAGAATCGACCCCTCACCCTTTTATCAAAGGATGGTGATGCTGGAGTTTTAGTTAGGTAAAACCTTTTGACATTGAGTAAATACATATCTTTGGATCATGCCTTGACCAGAGCAAGATGTGGTAAAGCATATCCAGCCTAGAGCACCAGGCCCCACTATGGCTCTAAGGCATAGCTCAGGGAAGACACAACTCATGCACTGAAGGAACTTCAAAGGTCACTATGTCCATGAGAAAACAATTCCCTTGAAAGCTCTTAAACCAACCTGTTCTTTTCTAAAGTCCCTCTGATAAGATTAGCATCCATTCTTTGATATTTGTTTCTTCCATGTAACATTCTTAGCACTCGGGAAACACAAATCTCTTACCCAATTATTGCCAGTTTTGGAACCAGATACACCATGAGTCTGGGCTACATTTCACTTCGGTCTTGGCCCTACCCTTTTCCCCTATTCCCAGTTTCTTAAAGCATGGCATGTGGAATCTCATATCAAAAACCCAAGTGCTGAGGGAAAAGGATGCTTAGGCAGAGAGATCTCATCAACAAGGAAAAAGATGACCTCTGTATTTAGCTGCTGTGGCTTTAAGTTAATCAGATGTAAAACTGAGTGGTATGCCTAGATTCCAAAAAGAAAAGTACTTGGCTCTTTCTGTTACCAAGGAAATTAAGTGGACCGTTTCACTAAATCAAAGAAGGATATTCACCCAGATTATGTTACAGGAGGAGAAGAGATGGGTCATGGAGAGATAAAGCAAACAGAGCCCAAAGAGACTGAGGACGATGTAAGAGTAGTCACAATAGAAAGGATGGATGGATGAAAGTGTGTGTGCAAGCAGAGCTCTGAGATTCCCTTGACCTTTAATGTACTTTAAAATGACTTATCACAGCATTAATGTGAACTGCTGTGAACACTGTGGATAGAAGGAATCATAGGAGAATTGAAAGAAAGACAGGCTGTTACAGTAGAATTTCCTCTCCTCCCCGACCCCCCACCCCATTATGTCCCCACATGCATATTTCCAAACTCTGAGAGGGAGTTTACCCTTTTCAAAAGAGCTGGGTGACACTCCATCTGCCACTAGAGGGCACAGCTAGGACATCTGACAGCTGTCTCTATTCCTGGCGCTGAAGTCAGATGGAATTGTGTCACTAGGGGCCCCAGAGCTCTTTGAAAAAAGAAGATGGACCAGGAACCTTTGTGGTACCTGCTGACTGTTGCAGCCCCTGGAAGCTACCTCTTCTATGAGCTGCAGAGACCAGGAAGGTCACTGTTGCTCAAGAAACTACTACAGAGGCCATCACCAACTAAAGAAGCAGTTGTGAGCCTTCGATTCCTCACAGAGGGTATGTTCAGGGTCTAGGTCAATGCAGTGTATTTCTACATCTCCAGCTGCATTTTGGCTACTCTTCCCTTTGGCCTCAGAGTTCAGATCACATCGGACTTTTTTATGTGTTCTCTTTCTACCAACTTCAGGACCTTTGCATGGGCTGCTTCTCCATCCTGGAATCCTTTCTACCCACTCCCATTTGCTTAGCTAACTCCTACTCACCCTCTAGCCCAACCTAAAGTTCATTGCTACAGGAATGGTTGATCCTCTCAGAGCATCTTGTGCTATTTTTGTTCATAAGAGTAATACTATTATCTATATCTATACCTATATCCTTATCTATCTATCATCTATCTATCTATCTATCTATCTATTCATCTTCTTTCTCTGAACTGTCATCTCCATGGGGGTGGGAGTGGTCATTTAATACCTTAGTCACTATTACTACACTTTATAAAATGCCAGGTTCCAAGTAGGTGCTCTATAAATATCAGCTGAATGAATAAATGCATGTTTGAATGGAGTGCCTACCTACACCTAATGATATTCCTTCACAGATGCGCTTGCCCCATAAACAGATAAACAGCTCATTTTCTGGCATAAATAAAAGTGTTTATATTGTAAGCCTTCATGGAGGCTTTGTGTAATTCTGTAAACATCCACAGTGGTGCAAGAGAAAAGGTGATAGTTTTCTAAGAAAATACAAGTGAGTTGATGCTATAGGTCATTATAACCAGACAGGAATGTTACATCAAAAGTCTCCAAATAAATGTGAGTATTATTTAAATCAAAGCGAAAAGTGAATAAGAGCAAAAATGCCTATATGAACATAACTGCATTTTGGAGGCTTTACAAATATCAGAAAAGCTTAATGAAACAATGAGTGTGGTCTCTTGGATGGCAGGAAAGTTAGTGTCATCTTCTGGATTTTCTCTCTTGAATTTCCAGAAATTTGATGCTAAGACAGAAATGAAAGAAAATGCTGATGGGATTCTAAGAGCAGAGGTTCCTTCAACAGGAATCTGCCAGACTTTCCGGGGGCATTATCTTTGCACTATTCAAGTGGATACTGTATTGACAAATAATAATTGAAATAGGCAGTTAGGCATGTGTTAGGCTATTTCTTTGCATAAATGCCCACTTTCTTGGAAAATGCAGTGGGGTTTTATAAACTTGAAGCAATACAACCAGTTTTATGGATGTGTTTGCAAAGGCTCAAATGGAGCTATAAAAATGTTCATTAACAGTACAAATTAAATTGTTATTAAAAAATATGAGTCTTACAGGCATGTTTGGCTTTACTCTAGAGTTGACAGAGTATAAATACAGTACAACTGTGACATTTCTGCTTTTTGTCTATATCACTAAAATCCATGATTGTTGAGAGTTCGAATCACAAAACATCTGAAGCTAAAAGGGACCTTGAAAATAATTTCATGATTTAGGAAGCTGAGTCCCATAGAGCTGAAGTAACTCACCTAAAGTTCCCACGGTGGTTAGGGGCAGAGTTAAAACTATAGTGAAGGTTTCCTAGTATTCAGTCCACTCTTCTTGAGTTCCAAAGTTTCTATAAGAGCTGGTACCTTATGTCTCCTCCAGAGTTTACTGAAACTGGAAATCAGGGTGTCAACTTCAAAATAAGGAAGTGGCTTATCTTTGCTCTTAATTTTGTGGAAGGAGGGGATACTATGGAAATTTGCCATCATTTGCTAACCCTGAAACAAAGAGGCACTAACCCAGTGAGTGTATCTCAATTACAGCTTGGAGTCTCCTGGATTGACTATGTGCACAAACCTATGCTCAGACCTCCTGAGACTTAAGTCTGAACAGTGACTGCTCTGAAGGGAGAGAGAATCAAAATGAGCAAACAGTTGTCATAGGTTTTCAGTTAAGCAAATGATAACACAGAGGGAGTTATTCTTTAGTCTCTAAAAGAGAAAGTGCTTTATATTTGTTTCCAAAAAATTTGTCAGTTCCTATTTTCAGAAGACTTATTATTTTTTTAAAAAAAAAGCAAAGTTAAAGCAAAAGTTTGTCAGACTCTCTCTTCTATAAGTCCATCAGCAAGCATTTGTTAAATAACCATGATTTTTTTTAATTTTAAAACATTACCCTCAGGGAAGTTATTGTACTCAGTCTAAATCTGTATGTCTGCTCATTCTAGATAACCTACATCAGTAGTTTAGACTCTCTTATAGATAAGGTCCTACTATTTTGGAGCTGCCCTCCTGTTATGAGCCTTGAAAGTCAGTGATTCCCAAAAGAGATTTACTAAAGTAAAGCCAGGGTAACGTGAGCTGTAATATATACTGAGGATTATAACAGAATTGGTAGTGGGGGTGTTGGAATGTGTACTGTATTAAAAAGCTTATTCCAAGTGTATCATTGATTTGCTTCTAGTCAGAATATTTATTTCATAGATTGACATAATGTTAAAGGAAGGTGTGAGATATATGTTTTTTTCTCAATGTTTTTTTTCTCAAAGTGGAGGCTGGTTTAAACAGTCAAGAAATGTATTTACAAGTGAAATCATCTTTTGCTAAGTAATCTTGGTTCTTTAGACAGATTGCAAGCATGATCTATCTTAGTTGGAATCTGCACAGAAAACAGTATTTATGTTTATATAGTTTTGTAATTTTAAAATTTCAATATAATTTCCAACTTACAGAAAGTTGCAAGAAACTTCCATACACTCTTTACCCAGATTCACCAATTAATTCCATTTGATCACACGTCATTTTATTGCTTTCTCTCTCTTTCATTCATATACACATGTATATTTATATGTACATGTACATATGTACACGTTTATATGTACATGTGTGTGTTATCTATATTTCTGTGCGTCTAGGCCATTTTCAGAGTAAGTTGGAGACAGCATGCCAATTTCTTAAAGAAGTTCTAAAGTAATTCCTGAGAAATATTACATTTTCTTATATACACATAGTACAGCTATCAAAAAAAATTAACCTTGATACTTTACTATAATTTAATCTATAGTCAATATCAAATTGTCCCAACAATACCCTTTACACTTACTAATTTTTCTGGTCCAATCCACTGTCATGCATTGCATTTAGTTCTTATGGTCCTTCAGTAGCCTTTCTTTCTGTTTCTTGTCCTTTACATTTTTGTAAAATGTAAACATTATAGGCTACTTAATTTGTGAAATGTTCCTCAGTTTGGGTTTGTGTGCTGCAAATCACTTTATAATAAAGTTCTAGAGCTTTTGACTGACAAAGACGATAATGAGAAAAGAGTGTTCCTGGATTTGACAGTGAAGGAAGCGATGCTTTGAGTAGTTGTAGAGAGAATAATATTATTGTACTATGCTAAATCATAGCCTTGCAAGTCATTTGGACTATTTAATATAATTTTACAGATAATTAATTTGCATTATGTATAATTGTTTTACTATTTTTGATAATAAACTCATTTAATTTTGTCATTTTATGGCTCTTTCATTTCACATTTTGTTTAAATGAAGCTAAAGTTTAAAAAAAAAACCTGTTTCCTGGATTAACTAATCAATCTGAGGCTGACATTCTTTTAAGTCAGAAGGATTTTTAAAGTAATATTTGTATAGTATTTATTTTCCCATCAAAAATTAGTATGTTATATGAGTAGATTGAACTCTGACAGCCTCCCTGGGATGTTGATACCAATACTCCAATGATAGGTTGGAGGAAACTAAGACCCACTGGCAAAGAGACTTCCTTCGAATCACACATCCAAGAAGCAACATTCAGTTTCTGTGTCAAAAACCCCAGACTGCTCTGCCGTTACCACAATGTACTGCTATTTAACAAGAGTACACATGGTCATTCAGTTCCTTGAATGGGCATGAGCCAATTGACCTTGACCAAGTAGAGGTATCCTCATGCTTCAACCCTGTATGTAGAACTTCAAGTATAACTTGAATCATCATTCTTCCAAAAGAGCTGACTAGCATATCACTGTTCATTACCCACCAGGTACTCAGGTATACAGACACTCAGTTAATTTCAAAGCCATAATCTCTTAAACCTCAATTTTCTCATTATAATTGATATGAATACCTTGCCCCAGCATTATTTTGAGAATTAGAAACAATGTATGTGAATAGTTCTTCTCAATAAATGGTAGTTGTTAATAATACTTGCTCTGATTTGTTTTTTTTTAAACTCATCCAGATAGTTGCATTGATCTGTGTGGTTATTTTGTATAGAAGAGTCTAATTTCCATAATTTAAAGTCATGTAGAAAAAACTGTACATTTTAGGTATCTTGGAGTAGTGGTAAAAGCAGAGGGTCTGGAGCCAGGCCATAGGCTCTCATCCCAGCTCTTAAGGCAGATGCCCTTGTCCATGGGAATTGCCTAAATGGTGACATCCCAAGTCATTCTGGCAACCAGTGCACTGTTATTCCTTTGAAGTGGTAATACTCCAAGCGCAATATGATTTTCACTAATGATCCTAGTTTTAGAATGTGAAATTATGACTTTACAAAGAAACTTGATTTAAACTGTAGATTTTTAAATTTTTCTTTTCCTTCCTTCCTCCCTTCCTTCCTTTCTCTTTTCTTTCTTTCTTTCTTTGTCTTCCTTCCTTTCTTTCTTTTTAGTGATACAGTATAGAGAAATACCACCCAATGCCCCCATCAGAGTTGTACTATCTAATCCATGACTTTTTTTTTTTTTTCTTCCAATACGCGGGCCTCTCACTGTTGTAGCCTCTCCCGTTGCGGAGCACAGGCTCCGGACGCGCAGGCTCAGCGGCCATGGCTCACGGGCCCAGCCGCGTACGTGGCATGTGGGATTTTCCCGGACCGGGGCACAAACCCGTGTCCCCTGCATCGGCAGGCGGACTCTCAACCACTGCGCCACCAGGGAAGCCCTCCATGACATTTTTGATGTATTCTTTACAGAGCATCCCATTAGAGTTCCAGAGAAACCCTTACTTTCTATTATGTCAACGACACCTTTGTTCTCCTGGAGCCATCATCAGCTCTCAAGCACTGAACCATGAAGCAATATCTCTGTAACTAGGCCAAATAGGCCATGACCTGACAGGCTATAAAGCGGTCATTATCTCCTATTAAATCTGAAATCTGTGCTTTGCATATTTTAAAACAACTATCCAGTTGCGCTATAGAGGTACAACTGCCAAATGAATAATTAGATTTTTAGGAAACTATAAAGAGAACCAAACTGCTTTCTACTGTGCCAAAAACAAAGTCAATTCAGATTTACTTTCTCTCCTCCCCTGTTTTTATCCTCACTCTCTGGCAGTGAGACCAAAAATATTTTAATAACCGATAAATAGACTTCTATTGCATAATTTAACTGTATAAAACCAAGTCGGGGTTTGTTATATGGGTGCCAAAGCATTCCATGTTGTGCACTTTTGGGCTGCTTTCTTGTATAGTTGCACAGAATACTGTAGATGGTTGGCACCTAATACTTGCTTTGTTTGGTCACTGTGATTACAAAGAGGGCTTTATAAAATGTAAAATGACTGAATAGGCCACTTAAATGTCAAAGCTCAGAAGAGATTTGCTTTTATGGTTTAAAATTTGTGTCTTTTTTTTCCTTCCCTGCTCCCTGGAGATGTCTAAGTAACTCATTTCGCATAGCTTTAATGGTAGAGATGTAAGGGACTTTAGAAAGATTTGTAATAGGATTGAAATATAACTATATAAAATATCCTATTAACTCTTGCCCCCTGTATTACATTTTGAAGATTTTTAACTAAACTCTTGAAGCTCAGTACCTATGATGTCATTAAACATTTTTCACTTCAGTGGATTGTGACTCTGGAAAATTTGTAACTACTCTTGTCAGCAGGGGATTAAACTTTCAGGGAATAAATTAAATTGGGTTAAAGTGTCTAACAGAGTTTTCAGATGAGTGCTTTATTCAAGTAGCACAGAAACATGTTAACTTTGAAATGAAACTCTAGTTAGGTAAATAACTTTTGTCAAGAACCTATTGCTTAGGTGCTGCACTGCTCTAAGCCTACTTTATTAATATTGGTTTGCAATCTTCAGTACAGGTGCAGAAAGGAATTTTAAATGCAATTAAAGCTGAGCTAGAAGGTCACACAACTACGTTTTAATCAAAAGCTGAGTTCATGCCTGCTTTACATATAATATGTGCAAAGAAAGATCCCCTTTTCACATTGAATATGACTACATAAATACTGTTTTGAGAGAGGGCAAATGCGCTTCAAGAAGAAATGCAAAGGAATAACACTGTCGCATTATAAGAAATGTTATAAGCACCTAAAGAAATATCGTGCCAGGAATACATTAATATATTATTATTACGAGTTATGACTTTTTAAATAATCCCTGAATATGTTTATATGTGTGTGTGTGTAAGTACACACACACATCAATATGGGTTTTTTTTGTGTCTGCACACACACACATATACATACACACATGATCCAGTCTTTTAATTTTATAGTTTAACATTTATTAGGGAAATCTAGAATCCATTATTCTCAAATCCATTTAAAACCAGACATAAATGTTGTAAAAAGCAAAATGTTTGCCATTATTCAATCGTATTCACAAGTGGTAGCATAAAATAGGGCAAGAAGATAGGAAATGAGTATACCTGGAGGCATCCTTAATTCAAGAGAAAGGATGTATCATTTCCAAAGTCGTACTTTTATGCTCCCTTGGGAGCCTATGAATGGAGGAGAAATATAGGGAGAAAGATATAAGAATAAGAAAACTTGAGTAAGAGAAGAAATGGCTACCTTTCCTATCACGTTCAACCAATTACCTTGGCATGTTAAATCGTTAACAACTGTATCAACACCACGATGAGTGCTGGGGCACCTGACAGTGTCCCGGAGCCTTCCTTCTGTGCTAGTCAACTCTTCAGGTGCTGGACTTTAGGGAGGGGAAGGAATTGTCCTGGGGGGAAGGGCCAGAGACTAGAGTGGCCAGAGTGCCCAGAATAGCAGAGAGAAGTATGGGGGACACTCTAATGGCTCAGGACAGTGGCTATTTACCAATTAATACATGAGTATTTAAATAGTTTAACACTGATGCATACTAGCTGAATATCCATCCTCTTTTTTTCATCAGTTACAGTTCACCATTCATCAGCCTACAACACAAATACAGGTTACCCTTGAATACCATGAGGGTTAGGGGCAGATCCTCAGTGTAGTCAAAAATCCCCACAGAGGGACTTCCCTGGTGGTTTGGTGGTTAAGACTCCATGGGTGGTTAAGACTCCATGCTTCCACTGCAGAGGGTGTGGGTTCGATCCCTGGTTGGGGAACTAGGATCCCACATACCCTGTGCTGTGGCCAAAAAAACCCCCCAAAATCCCCATAGACCTTGTAGTAGGCCCTCCATATTTGCAATTCCTCCACATCCGTGGTTTCAACCAACCACAGATGGAGTGGTACTATAATATCTACTACTGAAAAAAATATGCAAATACATGGACCTGAAAAGTTCAAACCCATGTTGTTCAAGGGTCAACTGTATATCTCAACAGTATTCATTTAACTCCAAAGGCCAAGGAATTCAGAATGGCTAAAAGGCAATGGAAAGCACAGAAATATACTTTCTTTACTAGTTACACTTCTGTAATGCATTGGTATAATTCTTCTGAATTATTGCTATCTGATAAGATAAACTGGATCAAAATCTACTCTACTTAATTATGTTTAGTTATAAATTTTCTAAGTAAATATTTTTGTTAAACTAACCCTTTCATGAGATTATGAAACAATGTTGGTCCTTTGTTTTTTGGGTTTTTTTTTTTAAATCCATTAATCCTAATCCCACAGCTTAGGGTTTGGAAAAATTATATTAGCTAAATTCCCTTCCCTGGTACTTTTACACAGAGAATTATAGATTAATGTTATATTCAGAGCTGCCTTGAAGGAGAAATGACATAAGAGGGCTTCCTGACGTTTGGGGGTGTGTGATATGGAAAAGAGGAGGCTGAAGTCACCCGACACTCACACTACTTTACTACTGTGAGGAAAGTGTTAGAGAATGATTTGAGGTTAACATCTAGAGAGGCCCAGTCTGTCTCCCTGTCTGCTTTCCCCCTTTGTTGTCTTCACCGCATAAACCCACATCAGCGCTCAGCACCACAAGTCACCATCACCTCAATATGCATATGTCAATCACATTATACGTGCCCAGCACTAAATATTATAAGCAGGATTTCAAGTCCTAGTAATGCATTTAATTTGGGGACACATCTTCCTCCATCAGTCACCTCAGCTCACTATTCCTGTATACTGCCCCACACTTGTAGCCTGTTGTATTCTGATTACAAGTCTACCATTTTCCCGATCTGGAATGTTCTCCTGAAGACTCTTTCCTAATCTGTGTTACTTTCTTTTTCATGACTTCAAATTATGACTCTATATAGCCTTCCCCAATCACTCTACTTGGAATTAAAAGACAATAACTTTGGCATTTTTTGCCTTCTCATAACCAATTACAGAAGCCTGAAAAGAAACCTGGCTCAAAAGTTAGAGAGCCACAAGTTTAAATTCTGTCTCTGCCATTGTGTGACCATGAACAAGATAGCTAACCATTCTGGGCCTTAGATTCCTCACCTGCAAAATTAGGAATGCTAATACTATAATCCACAGGGCTAATACAAGAAGTAAGTTAGATGTTTGTGACATGAGATGTTTGTGTGTCTGGTACAGAGTAATTATTTGATCCAGAGCTATTCCTATTTTAGGGGTCTTTTTAGGTTTTATTTTAATTTTTAATTTGTGCTTTTCCTTCTTCCCTCATTCTGTTGCAGTCTTACCAAGGGCAGACTGCTCATTTAACACTTTGTATCTTCCCAAGGCACAGAGGGAAGAATTCTTATTCAGTGGGCACTCTACTAATATTGATAGACTTTTCAAAGGAGTTTGAACTGCTCGTTTGTCTGAGCAGTTGATTTACTTTGCTACCTTAGAATGTCATGAAAATGTAACAATATGAAATCTGGTGAGATTATGATAGCTGCTGACACAAAGATTTATTACCTAGATGAGATATTTAATATATGCTTATTTCAGGAAAACAAGCCTTGTAAAAATGTTGGATATTTTGCTGAAAAAAAAGAAGAGACAGAGGGAATTGATCCTGAAATTAAGCATACTGAATTCAACATCGATTTAGGGATGCATACTTAATTGTGTTCACTGTTAACCTAAACGTAAAGATACTTGAATCTAGTACCTAATAGGCAATACCAGTGCTGTGGTCACATTCGCACACATTCAGTAAATCAAACCTGACCTCTCATCTCTCTTTTGGCAAAGGACAACACTGAGCTTTCAGAAAAAGAAAAGAAAATAAACAACAACAACAACAAAAATATGATCAAGTAGACTTTCTGGTTGTGAAACCAGAAAATGAATGGCACATAATATAAACAACTGTCTCAGGACTGGAATTCACTCAAACCAGTATCCCTGACCCCAGCCCCTGTCTGCTCAAATTCACTTTCTATACTGTAACCATATTATTCTTCCCAAAATATGCTTTCAACATGCCAATTATCTACTCAGAAAAGTCAATGGTTTCCTAATCTCTGTAAGATATTATTTAGCCTGGCATTCAAATTCTTCAAGGATCAGACTCCTCTCTATCTACCTAAGCGTGTTCCCTACTATCATCAAAACATATCCCGGTCCTTCCCAGTTCATTCTTAGCTCCTTCTTGAATTTAAGTCTTTGTTCATTCTGCAGCAATCTGCATCCCCCACTACGTGCATGTCCCTACACATGTACACACGTCCATGCACACTCTCAGGCCCATACACAGTACCCCTTTTCCTACACCCCTACTAAATATACATACTCTTCAGGCCCAGAGGCAGTCTTGCTCCCTGTCTTGAATCATGCCAGACCATGCTGATATCTCTTCTCCTGAACATACATAGGCCTCATTGACACTTAACCTGACAATAATATGACTTAACTGGGAATTCCCTGACAGTCCAGTGGTTAGGACTCCGCACTTTCACTGCAGGGGGCATGGGTTCGATCCCTGGTAAGGGAACTAAGATACTGCAAGCCATGCGGTGTGGCCACTAATGATAATAATAATAATAACATGACTTAACCGTATGTAGTGGTCTGTCCTATGACCCCAATCAGATTATAGCATCTAAAGAGAAAAGTTGCTGCCTTCATTTCAACTTCCATGCCTGCCTCAGTGTCAGGCGCATAGGAAAAATACAGTAAATCCTTTGATGGAAAATCATAATATTTTGCATTATAAGTAAATACATTTAACCCACTGCTGGACTAGCCGCACAATAATATTTGACTGGTTTCAAAGTGAAAACAAAGAAAGGCAAAGCAAACCAAATATGCAAACATCTGCAAGGCTAGTGGAGTCAGTAAATAGGTATGTCAATAAAGTTTTGGTTTTCATCTCTAGGAGTATTGAGTATCAAGGTCGCTCATATGCAGTCATTATTTGGAAATGATTCATTCTTCAGATTTCCTTTTACTAGAAACATTCCTGGGATATGACTTGAAAGTTATTTTGCTTTATCTAAATTTAAAACTGCTGAATATGGGGGGTGGGTAGCAGCAGGATACAGGAAATAAAATTTATTTCCCATGGAATACAGTATCCTTGCATTATCACAAACCATGTTTGACATGCTTCGTTCAGTAACCATGTAGGCAAACCTGCAAAGATTTATTTGTTTGGCAGTTGATCACACTTGACCTCTAATGCCATTTGATTAACAAGTTTCCCCTTGAGCCTGTTTTACTGATAAAAACAAAAAAAAAAAACAAAAACAAGGTTTAATTCCCCAATGTTAGAGAAATGTGTCTTTTTAAAATGTAAAATGTGACTTGTAGAAGAGAGAGAATGAACCTCACACATTAGTAAACCACTCTACCCTGCCACCACCACCTTACAAGGAGGCTTGATTAACAGATAAAAATCCACCTCAAGATTCCCAGGTAGGCAAGGAGGCTCATTTGCCCCAGCTGCCTGGAGACATTTTAACAGCAGGAACTTTGAGCTTTTAATGAAAATCAAGTTGAACAGTGTGGCATCAGGAAGCTGCCCAACCTGTCTGCCTGCCAGAATGAACTGCTCAACTGGCAGCACCCTCCTCTTCTAATCAAGAGCTCAAACACCCACCCCACAAAGTCCCAGAATTGTTCTTAAAACCAATGCTGATACTTAAGAAGGCTCTAAGAACATCAATACAGCCTAATTATTCAATTCTCTTCATAGGGCAAAGAAGATTCTTTTTTAACCCCTACAGTGATTAATTTATGCCCCAAAGCATAATATTTGATTACCCCTCTCTTAGCATATGTAACGTGTGACCCTTAATACTGGTCATAAAATTATTCAGCCACAATAGTCAGTTCAGTGGCTTCCTGAGGCAGTAAGTTCAACTGTTTGGCTGCCTGCTGGTAAAAATATATAGCCTGACATTATCTCAGAATTTACCTGCTACTTGTTTTATCAGTACGTGTTTGATGTAAATGATTTCTAAATTCCTAGATAATGATTGAATCCAGTTAAAAAAAAATAGAAAAATAATTTGTCTATAAAAAGCCTGATATTCACCAGTGTGCTCACAAAATGGGATGTTTTAATTGAAGTGAATGTTCTCATTTAGTCAGAAATCTTTTGGGTTTTCCACTCTTGTTTAAAATCTTTATAAAACACATTAGTCCATCTTTCTGGCTCAGTAAATACAGTATAGTGTGCTGAGTATAATTAATACTTCTCTGATAACTGTACCCCCCAGAGTATCTCAGGATCTTCATACTGAACATTAATTATGATGCTCAGAAGGGTAGGTGGCAAAGAGGGAAGTGTCTAGGTTTGCAATGCTTAAATCATATAACAAATCCTGGAAATTTTTAGGCTGTTTACGTTGGTTTTATTTCTTTTTACTTTACCTCATTCCACAAAGGATTTGAAGCACTCAATAAACCACATGACATTTTTTTTTTTAATTGAAAGTATCCAGGCAAAGGGAAAATGTGGATGGCATACAAATGAACAAGCAAAAGGATAAGAAAGGTACTTGCAAAGAGGCCATGACGCAGTGCTCAACAGATGTAACATGGACTATATGATGTGGCCAAGGCAGAGAGGAAAATGGGATCAATCACAAAGTTCATAGCATTCAAAAGATTGAAAAACAACTATAACAAAAATCTCTTGTTTTGGAGATGCACAGGTTTATTCCTTGATTATGTGTACTCATAATAATAATTTTATTATTATTTTATGATAAAATAATTTTATGAGGAATCTCATAAAGAAGACACCACTGGGTGATGTCCTGCTTCTCGCACTTTAACGCGCATATGGACCATCACGGGATCTGATTAAAAGGCAAATTCTGACTCAGAATATCTACAGTTGGAACCTATGATTCTGAATTTCTAATAAGCTTTTGGGTAAGGCCAAGGCTGCTGGTCCATGGGATCCTGATATTATAATATCATTTAGTAATCACTTCTATAAGAGTAATCTTAGGGCTTCCCTGGTGGCGCAGTGGCTGAAAGTCCGCCTGCTGATGCAGGGGACACGGGTTCGTGCCCCTGTCGGGGAAGATCCCACATGCCGCGGAGCGGCTGGGCCCGTGAGCCATGGCCGCTGAGCCTGCGTGTCCGGAGCCTGTGCTCCGCAACGGGAGAGGCCACAGCAGTGAGAGGCCCGCATACCGCAAAAAAATAAAGTAATTTTATTAGTAAAGTATAAAAACATGCATTCCCAGTACACATTAACATCTACCTTGACCCAAAGGCAAAATTTAAAACACCTAGGTGAGTAAAGGGTGAACAACATATCTTACTTCATATCAGCTGAATGAACGAACCAATAGGCGTTAAGTTCCACATATGTGACGATTTTTTCTGAGTGAAGAAAAAAATTAAGAGTTCTTGATAGACTGATTCGGTTGTTTGTCACTATAGTGATTCAAAATGTGTGAGGAATCTTTGTAATAGCATGTTATAAATATTTTCAGTTTCAAATTAATTCAATTTAAAATTTGCATATTCATATATACGAATGCATATTAAATTATTTAAAGATTTATATTTTCTATCCAAGCAAAGTTTCAACCATTGATCATCTTCAAAAGAAAAAAGCTTTCATTTGCAATATTGAAGCAATTATTCTAAACTATGTAAAAATAATAAGAAAGGACATTTTTTTAAGTTAATTGTTTCTATAATACAATTTATTTATTGTTTGAAGTAAATCATGAAACAGTAGAATTACAATGTTAAAAGAAGCCTCCTCTTAGAAAAGAAGAAACTGAGGCTCAGGGAGATTAACTGACTTTCTCATGGTCACACAGCTAACAAATCCCAGAGTTAGGCCTTTGACTAAGTCTCTCACATGTCACACTGCTTCACTATCATTATTCAAATTGACCTACAAACCTCAACAGCATTATGATTCAATACAGTGGAAAAAATAGAAAAAATAGAAAGAGGGGCATATTCCATTCAGTCACTGAATATGTATTAAGAACCACTGACGTGATAGTCATTGACTTGGTGGCCAAAGGACAGTATGCAATAATGGATAGCATTTTCTTGCTATGCTTTGAGTTACTCAACAAACATGATGGATCAGCATGCTCAGTTGTGATATGTGCTGCCTCCCAAATCCAAATTAGCCAACCAAGCTTTGTGCCACCATAATCTTTGAGGACTAAATTAGGGCAGAGAGAAGGTGTGTCAACACAACCCTAAGACAGTACTGTGAAGAAGGACTGTTGATCTTTTTAGGTAAAAGTAAATAAGCACACTGCTGGTGATCTTTGCAAATTGTTACAGAGACAAAAGCATTTTCCAGATTAATAGTTTTGCACCAGGTCCAAGGAGCCGTGTTGATTTGCTTCAGTAAAGAAACCACATCTGGAACTGCAGCTGCAATTGGAATCACTGCCTGGTTATATTTAAGATAATCCACAGTAATTCTCTAAGATACATCCATCTTCTTCAAAGTGCAACCAAGTGAATTCAATGAGGGTATAATGGAAATCACTACCCCTGCACATTTCAAGTTTTTGATAGTGGCACTGATCTGCAGTTTTTCTAGGGCTATAATTCTAATTTAGGTTTGCCATCCTGGCAGAGAAAGGAATGTCTGTCATGCAGCATTTTGTCAGGAAAACCAAAACCAAACCAAGTATTTCCAAAAAGAGCCAACAGCATGGGGGATTGGTTTCATAGGTATTGAAGGACTACAAAAGCACAAAGGGAACACTAAAGCAACATGGACAAAAAATTATAAAAAGCAGCTACCAACCTCTAAGGCTAGAGATATAGAGGGCATGGTTTGTGGTTATCAGAAGTTAGAACGTAATAGGAGGGACTAGAGACTCAGAGAGCTGAACAGAGGCACTGCCCTACTGGTGCTGGTAGTCCTGAGGAGATATAATGTGATTGGTTCTGGGAAGGCCGAAAGAAGCTGCTATTCAACTTCTGTTGCTAGCTATATGCTGACAAGAACAGCAAGCAGAATATTACTCTCCTAATATCCAGTCTCCCCCATGTACTCCATGTTGGCAGAACCCAACAAGAAGCCAACTGGTAGAGAACAGAACTCTGCAAAGTCTTAGCCCCGGTACAAATCAGAGTATGGAAGGGTAGCTTTAGAACCAAGAGACAACAGCTTGATAATAAGTATGTATTTTATATGAAGAAAACAAAAATCACAGAAAAATTACATTGGGTCAGGAACTAGGTTTTAGCCTCAGCCACGTTGCTAACAAACTGTAAGAATTTTAGCAGGTAATTTCAACTTTCTGAGCATCAGTTTTACTTGAAAAAAATCACTGTAACAATACCACCAATGCTTTCCTTCCAGGAGGCATAATGTAGGTGAAAGCACTCTGAATAAGTATAGAGTGCTATATAATCATAAGCTTGTCTCATTATTATTATCCATACTAAATGGAGCCAGGAAAATATAGATGAATGAAACTTATAGATAATCTTAAAATCTTCTTTTAGATGGTTTTATATTCTTTCCCATTTAACCAGTCTTTACAGGGCACATGCAAAATAGGTCAGTAAGTTCCATGTCTAGCCTTCTATGAAGATGCTAACAAACAGTAATGTGAATCCAAAGACAGTACCAGGGGAGAAAGATAGGATATGAGGAGCTTAGTTAATTCTCCAAACAAATGGCCAGTTTGACTAATTGAAACATAGACACAAACTGTTTATGTATAACCTGCTCCTCCTGAAAGCTGAATTTGAAAATTTAACTATTGCTTACAGAAATAGTAAAAATAAATAAGTAAATAGTAGGCCAACTTAAAATAAATAGCAAATTTGGTATAGAAAAGACTTCCTTTTCATGATACATTGAGGTCATAAATAGTTATTTGGGAAGGAAATAGTTAACAGATAAATTGATGCACTTGATTCAATAACTTTGCAAGTTAAGAAACCACAAAATTAAACAGTGAGAACTACAACAATTGGAGACGCCTATCAGAGACTTTTGGGTAACCACTCACAAGATTCAAAGTTTCATTCCAGACCAGATAGAATTAACAGACTTGATTGTTATTATTTTATAATTTTAGATCTGCTAAATTAAACTGAAGAATCTCTCTAAAAGTATGAGCACTTATTTATTCAGCCAGCAAATATTTACTATCTTCTTTATAAGAAGTTCTAGGTTCTAGGATACAAAAGTGAGAAAGAGCTCTGATATCTATGTAGATGATGACACCACAAAAGAAGTGGAAGTGGGAGAACAATTAACTTTACCTGAAGGCTCTAAAAAAGGATTTTTAAATGTGACATTTAAGCTGAGTCTCAAAAATTTAATTCAAGTTTGCTATTTAGAAAGTAGTAAAAGGGCAGTAAAGAAAAAGGCAGCTGCATTACAAAGGCAGAGAGGCATGAAAGGCAGCAACATATCAGGAGGACAATAAGAAGTACTGTGTTGTGGGAATTTAGGATGCAAGGGTGGGAGTGGAGGGTACAGGCAGCCAACAGAGATGAAACTGGAGAAAAAGTCAGGGCCAATGAATGAAGGGATTTGTTACAATGATAAGGAGCTTGGACTTAATTCTGTGGGAAGCAGGGTCCCAATGCCACCTTTAATAGGGCAGTGAAATGACCTAATCTATTGATTTTCACACGGTAGCTTTGATACTAACAGAATTTGAATTTTATTAGAGAGAAACTGGGGTTAAGAAGAAATATTGCAGTTGTCTAGGAAACAGACAGTAAGGACCTATATGCTAACGTTGTAGAAATAGAATAAAGAAGAGGAGTCTGGTCTGGAGATATTCCTTATATACATCAATAGGATATGCATCTGAATAAGAGGAAAGGCTGGAAGATAATTCAGAGGTTTTGATATTGGGAGATTAAGAGTTGAGAGAGTGGTGAAATTTCCATTCAAATAGAGTAGAAGTCAGCAAACTTCTTCTGTAAAGGGCCAGATAGCGTAGGTTATTTTAAGCCTTTGAGAGCCAGACTGTCTTCAACACAACTACTCCTTTCTGCTACTGAAGCACAAAGGCAGCCATAGGCAATACGTAAACAAATAAGTGTGGCTGTATTCCAATAAAACATTTTATGGATACAGATATTTGAATTTCATCTAATTTTCACGTCATGAAATATTTTCATTTTCTTTTAAAGATGTGAAAATTATTCTCACCTTTCTGAAAGGCCATGCAAAAACAGGCAGTGAGATAGATTTGGCCCAAGGACCATAATCTGCCAACCTCTATAATAGAGAAAGCAGAGGAAGGAACAGCATTCGGGTTAAGTTTAAGGTGTTGTGGGACATCCAGGTGACGGTGTGCAGAAGGCAGGTGTTCCGGGCTGGACCTCAGTGAAAAGAGGCGACCAAAATGCTCTACGAACACTGTTCTTCATGGTCATAAAGAACCAAAACTATATGAGAAGGCAAATACAACAGAGAAATGAAAGACAATATCATACCCTAATGCTGTTTTTAAAGTACTTTTTAATTGAAGGTAAGGTAATATTTGAGGATTTTATATTATCAAACCCAGACACTTATCTCTATAATAGGCAGTTAGAAGCCATGGCTAAAGAACTAAAGGATTTATGACAGAACTTATAAAAGTAATGAAAGACGATAGAGTACAGGAACTGTCTAAGAAGCAAATAATGTTTCATCCTTTATGGGTGAAAGACAGAAATGAAGCTGGATTTAACTTTAGAAAAGCAATTTCATTTGTTACCTGTCAAATACTGATGCAAAAGATAAATAGAAGTCATAGAAATCTTCTTAGACAGTATGCAACACTACTCCACAACCCTATGCTTGTTTAGTAACATTCAAACCACTCATACAGGATCCTAAATAGGAATAGTTTACAATTCATTTTGGTAAAGAAAGGATGACAGTTTCTCAGATGCCTCGCTGGAGAGCTTTTGGACATGTGCTGCCCTGTCTTTCACAGGAAGAGTAATGAAAAGTAAATTTATCTTGAGGTTTTACCATTTATTTGGTTGAGGCACAGTATCTCCGGTCCACATTGGATTTTTAACAGATGAAATATTTCCTAAACCAAGTAATTTGATTCTGTGCAGATAGTAACCACAGGCAGTATAATTAATTTCTTTTATATCTTCAACACAGTAAATAAGTGGATCTTCCCTTTCTAACCATAAGACAAAGCCAGACACAAGTCACTGTGAAGAGCAAGGTGCATCATGAAGATTAAGAAATCTCCTATGATGCTGTGGATCGAAGCTATTCATTGCCTCATAATAAAGGTGAAATGTTAAAAATCATTTTTTTAATACCAGGTCAATTTCCAATGCAAAATGGCCCAAATAGAAGAAGACAGATTTCGTTTTTTAACTTCTATTTTTCCCATTGTCAAAACCCTATCAAAAACCCCTTTGATACAATAATAAAATATTGTTGATATACTCAACAATATATTCAATATATTCATAACTGTTAAAAATTACTTTTTTACATGACAATTACTGCTTAGTTAATTCCTTCTCAGTTATTCTTCTACAGGATAATAATATTGTTGGTACTTCATAAGATAAAACATTGACACTAAAATGAATATTTTATTAGGTGAATTTCTATATACAAAAGGAAAATCAGGGATAAAAACTGAGCAGCTTTTCTACTAAACAAGTATTAGTTTTAAAATCTTAGAGTCAGGTACATGTAAAAGTATGAAATTAGATCACTCCCTAACACCATACACAAAAATAAGCTCAAAATGGATTAAAGACCTAAATGTAAGGCCAGACACTATAAAACTCTTAGAGGAAAACATAGGCAGAACACTCTATGACATAAGTCACAGCAAGATCCTTTCTGACCCACCTCCTAGAGAAATGGAAATAAAAACAAAAATAAACAAATGGGACCTAATGAAACTTCAAAGCTTTTGCACAGCAAAGGAAACCATAAACAAGACCAAAAGACAACCCTCAGAATGGGAGAAAATATTTGCAAATGAAGCAACTGACAAAGGATTAATTTCCAAAATTTACAAGCAGCTCATGCAGCTCAATAACAAAAAAACAAACAACCCAATCCAAAAATGGGCAGAAGACCTAAACAGACATTTCTCCAAAGAAGATATACAGACTGCCAACAAACACATGAAAGAATGCTCAACATCACTAATCATTAGAGAAATGCAAATCAAAACTACAATGAGATATCATCTCACACCAGTCAGAATGGCCATCATCAAAAAATCTAGAAACAATAAATGCTGGAGAGGTTGTGGAGAAAAGGGAACCCTCTTGCACTGTTGGTGGGAATGTAAATTGATACAGCCACTGTGGAGAACAGTATGGAGGTTACTTAAAAAACTACAAATAGAACTACCATATGACCCAGCAATCCCACTACTGGGCATATACCCTGAGAAAACCATAATTCAAAAAGAGTCATGTACCACAATGTTCATTGCAGCTCTATTTACAATAGCCCGGAGATGGAAACAACCTAAGAGCCCATCATCGGATGAATGGATAAAGAAGATGTGGCACATATATACAATGGAATATTACTCAGCCATAAAAAGAAACGAAATTGAGCTATTTGTAATGAGGTGGATAGACCTAGAGTCTGTCATACAGAGTGAAGTAAGTCAGAAAGAGAAAGACAAATACCGTATGCTAACACATATATATGGAATTTAAGGGGAAAAAATGTCATGAAGAACCTAGGGGTAAGACAGGAATAAAGACACAGACCTACTGGAGAATGGACTTGAAGATATGGGGAGGGGGAAGGGTGAGCTGTGACAAAGCGAGAGAGAGGCATGGACATATATACACTACCAAATGTAAGGTAGATAGCTAGTGGGAAGCAGCCACATAGCACAGGGATATCAGCTCGGTGCTTTGTGACCGCCTGGAGGGGTGGGATAGGGAGGGTGGGAGGGAGGGAGACGTAAGAGGGAAGAGATATGGGAACATATGTATAACTGATTCACTTTGTTATAAAGCAGAAACTAACACACCATTGTAAAGCAATTATACCCCAATAAAGATGTTAAAAAAAAAAATCTTAGAGTAAAAATCTATATGTGTTTTCTATTTGTGACAAACATTAAGCATTTACCTAACCAATATGGGAGAAATTTTTGATAAGAGGAAGATAATCAAAAACAAACAGAGGGCTTCCCTGGTGGCGCAGTGGTTGAGAGTCCGCCTGCCGATGCAGGGGACACGGGTTCGTGCCCTGGACTGGGAAGATCCCACATGCCGCGGACGCGGCTGGGCCCGTGAGCCATGGCCGCTGAGCCTGCGCGTCCGGAGCCTGTGCTCCGCAACGGGATAGGCCACAACAGGGAGAGGCCCGCAAAAAAAAAAAAAAAAACCAAAAAGAAACATATTTTCAAGTTTAAATTAGAAACCATAATAAAACCTAGTCTTTTCTACAAGGTATCCCAACAACTAAAAGTGAAGAAAAGCCACAATCAGGATTTGTTCTTCATATAATGGACCAAACAATTACTACATCTGTTCTTACTCTCCAAATTTAATTATTTTAATCACTAAATTGGCTGAATTAACACCTTTATCTTATTACCAGCAGAGACACAGCTTTAAAGTATTTTCATTGGGTCAAGAATTTAAGCAGGACACTACAATGAACAAACTTCTGAAAATAAATCTTTTCACTGATGGGTATGATATAATCAAGATGGGCTTTGGAGACATTCTGAGCTGGGTTCAAAACCAGCATCTGTGGCTAATTAGCTATGTGTTCTTGGGCAAATTACATTAATCCAAGAGACCATTAGGTCTAATTCCGTCTAGTTTAACATCAGTCATCAGCAGAAACTTAAGCTTCCTGGGTTATCCACTATTACCTAGATCTGAGGTTCTCAATTTATCAGATTCATGGCTCCCTTTACATAACAATAGTTTAATCACTCTGAAATAAAACTCATCAATATTGTAACCTATTTTTCAAAAAATCAGTATAGTGTCCCGTAAGATGTATTCCAATATGTAAATGTACGGATACTACTACTCTACAAGACACGTTGGTATCAGATGCTTGAACTTATCCATAGAGCCATCAATAAGATAATTACAAATGCAGATGGATACAGATGTGAGGTATTGGCCACTTAAATACCATAGGTGACACTGCCGTCAATGACTTGATTTTTCCAAATGTGAACATCTATTAGCACAGTTCAGTAGAGAACAAGTACAGTATTTCCTTCAATATACACAATACTTGAATTTCTAGAAAATTTAGTGTAGACTAAAACTATGCACAAAGGATTTGTGTTTATATAAAGTATATAATTGTAAACAGATTTTTTACCTCTATAACTCTCCAGGAGGGTGCTCATAGCTCACGTAAAACATGGGTGGGAAAATGTGTGATTGTGCAGCACTCATCCACACATTACAAGATACCTCACATCCCCGCCTCCGATAACCTTCTAATGAGTTCCTTTTCCCTCTTCTTCTACTCTTGCTCCTGGCACCACCCTCTTCCCCATCAATTCATCACATAACAGTGAGAGCGATTCTTTAAAAAGTGTTTATCAGACTTCGTAACTTGGGCTAAACCCATCAATGATTTCCTGTCACAGAATACAATCCAAACTTTTGCACGACCTTCAAGTCCTGAATGATCCTGCCTGTAGCCAACCTCTGTGACCTCATTTACCAGTATCCCGCTTGCTTCATGCTCCAGATAGACTGGCTCTCTTGATGGTCCTAAAACTCATCAAAATTATTCCATACTTGGCATTTTATATTTGCAGTTCTCTCTTTATGGAGCACTCTCAGCTGAGTTTTTCTCTCACTCCTGTACCCTACCTGACTTCTTCACCTGAAAGGTGAATTTCCCAAAATGGAGATTGGTTCACTTGCTCCTCAAATCATCATCCTGCCTATCTTACCAAATGGCACATCCAGTTGGCTCAGGCTAAAATCTTTGACAATTTTCTCCTTATCCAAATGCCTTTGTCCACCTAATCAATGAATAAATCCTTTCCTCTTTATCTCTAAAACATATCCCAAATTTATCATAGCAACTGCTACTATTTCTGTCTGAGTCATCTCTCACCCATACTATTTTACAGGCCGCCTAGTTGGTCACCGTTGCTTCCGTTCTTACCCTCTATAATCCTTTCTCCACACAGCAAAATCAGATCATGTCATTCCCCCATTTCAAGAGATCCACTGACATCTTTCATACTTAGAATAGAACCCAAACTCTGGCCACAATAATCTACAAAGGCTTTGACATCTGGTCCCCTTGCCTCATCATTCACCTTCCTTCCACTCACTCTCTATATAACCAGCTTTTTTCTGATAAAAGAACAAGTCACACTCATTCTCACTCTAGGACTTTTGCTGTATCCTGCAACTATATGCCTCGAAATTACTGTGACACATATTTGTACGGCTGACTTCTTCCTATCATTCAGGTGTCAGTTTAAATGTCACATCCCCAGAAAGGTCTTTCCCAATCTACCATGTCTGAAGAAATCCCCACTTACTCCCTTTCACAATACCTTCCTTTATCTTCATCATAGAACTGATTAGTGTTGGGTTTTTTTTGGTTTTGTTTTGTTTTTTTGCTTACTTAGTTATTTATTAATGACTATCCCTTGAATATAAGACCCATGGAAGCAAGAATCTTGATGAAATTAACTATAAGTCTGTACCCAATGCCTGAGTAGTCATTACTCAGAATGAACACTGAAAAAATATTTGTTGAATAAATAAATGAAGGAGTGGCTCAGTATTCTAACAAGATTTTCCTGGAGCAAATTCTTTAACTTCACACTTTTCAAACTGGAGTATGTGCATCACCAGAAAACATGAGTCAGTTTGTTCAAACCCCAGGAAAATATGGAATACCTTCCAAGTATTTAAACAATATATTTATATAAAAAGATTAAAATACATAATGAATTAGAATATAATATTTATATGGGTTTTTAATATAAAACAAGATTTCTGTGCAACTTCATAATTTTAGCACTTGCTTCAGACTATGCCTCCAAATCTCCCAATATAAGGTGTCATTCTTCTCAGTTTTTTTGTTTTTTGTTTTGTTTTGTTTGTTTGTTTGCGGTACGCGGGCCTTTCACTGTTGTGGCCTCTCCCGTTGCGGAACACAGGCTCCGGACGCGCAGGCTCAGCGGCCGTGGCTCACGGGCCCAGCCGCTCCGCGGCATGTGGGATCTTGCCGGTCCGGGGCACGAACCCGTATCCCCTGCATTGGCAGGCGGACTCTCAACCACTGCACCACCAGGGAAGCCCCTTCTCAGTTTTAAGGAGTACATATGTACTCCTTAATTTAAAAAATTAGGAAACAAGGCATTAAGTAAGGCAAATGGTTAGGAAGCCCCATGTTTAATGTTATATTAAAAACATTACCATATAGATAAGCAAAGTTTCCTATTTGTTGAGTAATTTCTAATATTGTGAATCATAACATTTGTGAGTTGTTTTTTCTTTATAGAACAGCTATGAGTGCCGCTAGCTCCTGTCAGTGGTAGAAAATGTTAACTCTGGTACCAAATGCTTAGTGTATTAGAGGTCAAGCTGGAAGACCAGGACCAAGAGACATACAAAATTCCTTAACAAGGAAAGCCAGAGTGGTCTCATATCTACCTACCCTTCAGGAAAGTAAGAGGTAGGGGTGATAGAAATAACAGTGCAATAAAGTCTAATGATGACAATCTGCTGAATAAGGGATGAAAAGGTGTTCGACAAGCAGTTAGGTCAGCAGTAATTTGTGACTCCCACTAAAGTAATGATGACGTCTAGGAAGAAAATATAATAATGATCATCCTGGTAAACAAATTGCATTCTGTAAAACAGTGGGTAATAGCAAAACCTGACATTGAAAACTGTCTCTGTCAATAACTAACTGTGTGACTTTGACCCAATTACTAGCCTCATCTGTAATATGAACATAATGATACCTAACTCTTAAGAAGATTGGTAAGATTACATGAGACAGTATATATCAGAGACCTAGCATCCACCAAGCCCTTAAATTATAGCTATTATTGTTACAGAATAATGTACCTACCATTACAAAAATTAAAAGTATCCTATTCTAATTCCAGAGTTAATATAAAAGGAAGTTTGGTTTAATACTAGCAATGAATATTTCATGCTTTTTTTCTAAAGGAAATGTTTTAATAAAAGTTCATACCCTAGTGCTGCCAGACATCTAAAATTATAGCCAATGGTTTTATAAGTCTAAATCATCTAATATTGGGGTTTAAAGTAATATTGCATTCAGAGATTTTCTTTGCTAGATGGACTGAATAATCAAAACAATCCCAAATCCTATCCTGAAGTATTCACTTTTTAACTTAATTTAGCACTTATTTTTTCAATCAAATTCTCATTTTCTTCAACTTTTTTTTCATGTCTACACCTCTAAGAAGTTAGCAAGCTACCTAAGGCAGAGGCTGTTTTGTGTGACTGATTTATATGAATTTTTAGTTACATAGTGGGGAGAATAAGTTGGTGTAGGGAGGGGAGTGAGATGAATGTTTACAATGCCTGGGTTTTGTTAATTATAACATGAATTCCTCTATTCCTTCCCTGCCAAAACGTAATCAATTGAATTATGAATCAAATATCACTCTATGAAAAAAATAGGCAAGTGTTATCATAACCTGTTTAAGCACAAATGAAATATTCAGGATTCAAAGTTTCATGTTTTCTCCAATCTGACATGGTGCTAGGGCTGGGTCCAGATTAAATGTTTAAAAGAACTTTTTCCTCCACCAAATGGACAGGCTGAGAAATGAAATCATCATGCCAGAAAAATGCCATCCCAGTGGTTGCTCCCGGACAACCCTGCTGTATTTTCTGTTGGGACATAGAAAAAGCTCATTTTCCCAAAGGAAGCTGTGGTTCTTTGACAAGCACACATGAGATGGGTGGCAAGAGACAATTCAACCTCTCCCCACATGCACGTAATGGCACCTGAAACACAAAGACAACTCTGCATCTGCGCTTGGGAGAGAGTGAAGCCATGAATGTTTTCCAACACCACAAGCACTTTCATAGCATGCAGCTTGAGGATGTACCCATAGAAGTGCATTTGGTTTGCCCCAGAATGTTCTAGGAATGACAGGTTATCATCAGCGCTCCCATCCATCAGGGCTTGCTGGTGGATTCACTGTCTGTTTGGTAAGCAAGACACTACATTTTTCAGAAAATCACTTTTACAAATGTAATCTTGACTTGAACCTTCCATCACAGAGCAGTAAGTTTTCCAAAGATATGTATTTTAAATTACATATTGAATGATACATGAGTAACAAGAACCATGAGTGGAATGACCACATAATTTGTTGTTCAAACCAGGACACTTGAGAGCGAAAAGGGAAACTATTAATAATTATGCCAAAAACAGAGGAAGAAATCACATAGGATTTCTTAGGAGAAAAAGTTTAAAGCAAGCATATATTTATTTATGCAAACTTGTAGACTAAAATTTGAACATTGTGGAGGAAAAGGATTTTTCTGTAATGGAGGAGGCGTGGTAAAGTGATACAAGGGTTGAAGGAAAGAAAATAGCAGAAAGAAAATAATATTGATTGATTGCCTGCTTTAGACCAACCTTTTAAATAATAAAAACTCCAACAATTATAGTATGTATGGTAATGATAACCTTTTAGACAACAATCTGTGAGGAAGATATTAGCCATGTTTTACAGTTAAGGAAACCAAAGTTTTAAAGGGTTAAGTCTCGTGCTTTGTGACCACCTACAGGGGTGTGATAAGGAGGGTGGGAGGGAGACACAAGAGGGAGGAGATATGGGAACATATGTATATGTATAGCTGATTCACTTTGCTATAAAGCAGAAACTAACACACCATTGTAAAGCAATTATACTCCAACAAAGATGTTAAAAAAAAAAAAAAGGGTTAAGTCTCTTGCCAAAGACCTGTAGATAAAAAGATGGAACTTGGATTCAGACACGATGCTAGCTCATTAAATTTGTTCCAAAGTTACTATGATTTTATGAATCTCCATTTTATAAATGGTATTACATCTCCATATTATAAATGAGGAAACTGAGGCTCAGAGACTATGTCTTGTTCAAGGATTCACATATAATATGGAATGTGGATTCAAATTCAGGCCTGCCTGATTCTTAAGTCAATGTTCTTACTTCCAAAATATCGACTGGGATTTGTTCAGGCTTTGTTTGTTTGAGTTTTGTATGGGGGTTTTTCTGAGGGGAATGAGGCAAGGATCTCTTCCCTTCTTCTTACATGGACTCTGCTTAAGCTCCATTTGCACTCTAAAATTTCCCCTCCTTGCCTCCTTTTTTCTCTTTTCCTCAGAGCTCCTTCTAAATATTTAATCAAGATGTCAGAACTGGGCTTGTCAGAAACCTTAGCTTACTAGTAAGGAGCTTCCGTAGTGTATCCTTCACATCACTTGCAGTCTGTGTTTCGTCTAATTTGTGTTTGTTTACATACCCTTATTTCTTATGAAATTCATTCAGTATGGGGCATTTCATCCTCCACATCAGCTTATCCACAGCATCTCATTCTGCTATACTTGTCCTACTTTCAACTTGGCTTGAGAAGTTATCATCACCCTTTTCTAAATAGCATGAAAATCTATTAACCACACTGTGTACACAAAGATGCAGGGAGGTAACACAAACCACTCTCACACTATGAGCAGATTGAAAGGAATTTCCCCACAGTATTATATGAGAAAGTTTAAGTAGCACTATTCTAGACAAGAGGCCAAGAAAACGAACGAAAGAAGAGTATAGCAAGGGCACATGTAAATTCCTCTTGGGTTCTTACCCAGGTAGTCTTGTTCCATTAATAAGAAAAAAACTATGCTCTGATGCTAGTCGTTGACGATTACATTCATCTAGACTGTATTCTGAAGTTAAATACCCACAAAACAAGACTTGTCCCCATTCTGCCTACTTCTCTCCATCCTTGTCACCAGCACCCTAGTGCAAGCCACCACCATCGCTCACTGGGGGTGCAACAGCTTGTCGATGGTCTCCAGGCTTCCATTCTTGCCCCTTTTTGGTTAATTCTCCACCCTGTAGCCAGAGTATCTTTTAAATCTGTTTATCAGATCTTGTTATTCCCTTATGTAATTCCCTCCAGTTATATCCCATAGCACTTAGAACAAAATCTGAACTCCTTATCCCAGCTTACAAACCCCAATAGGACCTTGCAGGCTCCTCCTACCATCCTATCATACTTTTTCTCCAGGCCCACTTCAGCCTCCCCGACCTTCGTCCAATACCTGAAATGGGCCAGGCTGTTTCCAGCCCCAGAGCCTTTGTATATACTATTCCTGCTGATGGACAGGGTGCCTCCCCAGATGGTGGCTTGTCTGGTGCCTCTTGTTACTCAGACCTTGGCTTGAAAGTTGCCTCCTCCAAAAGACCTTCCTTAACCTAAAGGGCAGCCACTCCATTATTCCCTAACATACTAATCTCCACATAGCACCTAATACCCTCTGACAGTTTATTTTTTATTTACTTGTTTTATAGTTGCTTACTGCTTATCTCGCCTACTGCCAATGTAAACTCCATCAGACTAGAGAACATGCTCATCTTAGCCACCACTGTATCCCCTATGTCTAGAAGAACATCTGGTGCATAGCAGGACTCAGAAAGCGTTAGTGAACAAATAAATAAATTAGTCAACCAATTTATTTATGAATTTTTGCTTTACCTTTATATCATAATAACTGGATAAGATTTTTTTGATTTCCACTTTTCAATATAAAAACATATTTGCTAACAAAAATATTTTCTTATGATTACATATGACTTTTAAAAAGTGTGTTTACCAATGTCAAATTGTATAAATTCTTTGATTCTGTTTTGTGGATGTGACCTCAAAAAGTTCCAGAAAGAGCTCACCACAACTACAAGCTCTTGCATAAGCATATTGTAAAAAACTAGTGAGGCCTTGAATCTGTATTTTAGGAAGGCTCAACCCTTAATTGGGACTGTGACCAATCTTGGTTTAAGAGGCTTTCTGATAGCATGCTATCAATTAAAGGACACAAAATCCTGCCTCTAGAAGTCTGTATCTGTAACTGCACCGTAACTCTAGAGAGTTAAGCCTTCATTGAATGCACAGAACTGGTCGAATGACCAGGTTAAATGCTTTCTTACCAATAAAATGTTTAATTAAAAAAATTTCACTGGAAAGTTAGTAAGCATTTTCCTTAAAGAATATATCCTACCTTCCAATAGGGTTGCAGAAACACTAGGGCTGAGTGAGCCATATGTCACCCCAACCAATTAGAGTCACAGTCAAGTGACTTTCCTAATCGTTAACTAAAAAGAAGTCTCTGGAGGAAAAAAGTAAGTCCCTCCTTGAGGACCTTATTCAAATCTGGATGGATGGCAAAGGAGCAATGCAAGAGCGTATGAGCACAGAGACTCATGTAAGCTGAACAAAGGTAATGGTATCAAGAAAGTCAGTAAGCCAGGAGCAAGGGCACCAGAGGTGGGTTCAAGCCCACACTGCCCTTGACTTCAGGGAACTTCAAAAGAAAGCATCAGATCACTGATGTTGACAGGGTTGTCACAAACAGGGCATTAAAAACATAAATATGTAAGCTGAAATACTGAGAAGCAGAAATAACTAAGGTTGTTTATTTCCCAAGTATGTGGTTCAAAATTCTAGCCAAGACTTGTTTAGAAGGTAAACCACAAGTAATTTTCACAATTAGAGATTCCTTTGTTCCAAATCTGCTCCATCACATTTGATCATATTGCTGTTTCTTGGCTTAACTAAAATTATTTTTATCTTTGAACTTCAATGTACCTATCTGCATATGTTGAAATGTTTGCTGATCTCCTTAATTCCTTGCACTCATTAGTATTCCTTTTCTTGTTCTGTGTTATATATAATGACATTGCAAACCACTCCTGGTCCATCACCAATATTTACCAAGACTGAAAATATTAATCACAGGTATCTTCCGAATCAAAGCAACCAACGCTGTAGTAATTGGTTTTAAGATATAAATAAGACAGAAGGGCCATGGCCAGAAAGAATAAATAGCTCACCAAATTCCCCTGTGCATAGTACGTACGTTCCACTTATTGAATAACAGACTCTCTCTTGCCTCTACTGTCTTCAGCATTCAAACGAGGTTTCTAAGCAGAGGGAGCCTACTAAACAAGATAATCAGGTCTTAGGTTTAAAGATAACCTAAATCCTTCACATTCTTCTGGCAGACATTAGCAGGGGACTCAGTAATAACTGCCAACTTTGGAAAGCCTGCCACAGGGAGATGAGTCTAAATTGCTTTGTTAAAATAACCCAAACTTCTGTCTCAAAATATCCACATTGCTCTATTGTAAGAGGAAAAAATTTGAAATGTGGTGAAGAAAGGGAAAGATTTACCACATTTACCTACTCTTATCATGTTCTGTTAGTAAGGTGACAATAAGCCCTGATTCTTCTGGTACAGTTCTATTTTCTGCCTGTTGTCCCTGTGCAATTACTAATTGTAGTGTCCCCTTTCATTCTCAAAAATGTTGCAATTTAGGTAATAAATTATATGGTTATCCTGTGTGTTCAGTAGCAAGTACTATGCTCATGATGGATCCACAGATAGACAGAGAAAGAGAGAGAGAGAAAGATATTTTTCTCTATTCCACCATTCTCCATTCCACAGAGGCTAATCTGTATCACCTGTATTATTGTGTCCCTTCTGAGTGATTTTGGCCACTCAGAGGCACTAGCAGGAAATACGAGGGTGGGAATAAAGAAAAGTAGTCAGGATATTTATTCCCTGATCTCACTCCCTGCCTGGCTATGGTCTAGCTGGTATGGTCCCTCTACTAAAGGCCACAGCTCCAAATGGCTCTTTTGTACAAGCACAGCCCTATATCTGGCTGAACCCTTCACTCCCATTGCTTCTTCAGATCTAGACTTAGCAATGATTCTGTTGCTAGCCCTACAATGCTTCATAATACCTTGTAGATGTCCTTTAACCTTGTCCATACCTTTGTAGAGTAGTTTCTTTCCTCAATTTCCCATTTGAGTGTTCTCTATGTTTCCTGCCTAGAAGCTGACTGAGGGAATTTTTTTTTTACTTCATCTACACAGAAATCCTATGTATTAGAAAGCATGCCCATTCTACTTGTGAAAAAATTAAGGTACAGAAAAGCTACTTTATTTTTCCAGCTAGATAGAAGAGATTCAAATCTGGGTGCCCCGGACTCTGAAATCTATGGGTTATCCTCCTATATCAAGCTAGTCAATCTACAGACTCCCTTCCTATATTAGATAATGAAGGACACAATAAGCTCTAAAATTCCAGTGATATATGAACATATATTTTTTCAACAAATACTTTTGAGCAAGTGACCAGTATGAATTAGGTAATGTGCTCATTAGGAAAAGCACTAGAGGAGGTCAAAACAAAAGCCATGGAAAACAAAGGTACCTTGAACATTAACTGATATCAGGTTTAAATAGGACAATACAGCAGTCAGGAGCATCTTTAGAAGGATGTGCCTGGGAGCAATGATCCGGTTCTGTAACACTTATTGACTACCTTCTGATAAATGGAAATCCTGATTCTTAATTGCGTCCTAACAAGGAAAATTTATCTGCAATCTCAAAATCAGTCTCTCAATAAGACTGTCAGATGATAAACTGGGTAACAACAGGACCCATGTTTCCCCTTCTCTATCATGGGCTCCCCCTCCGTTTTAAGAATGACTAAGTCTTGATGAGTGCCAAAGTCTCAAAGGTAAAAGAAGATAAATCCATTTATCTCATTTGAATACAACACGTTAAGTTCCAGTATCACTTACTATCATCTCTTTTGCCTGCTGAGCCCAGATCAGTTCAAGGACCTGTGACCCTTTCTTTCCTTAACTATATTTCCCAGTCCTGTTGAGAAAGTTTGGATTTGAGAAATTTGCAGATTGGTTTGGACTAAGGAGAGGAGGATGTGAAAAATAAAAGCAGAAGCAGCAACCTAAGATACTATGTTAATTGGAAAAAATGACAACCACATTTACCAAGATTCATTCTATAGTATATTAAATAATAGGAGAGAACAAATTTATTGAAAATGTTGAGTTAACCATAAGATATGTAAAGGAATTTATGATGTATAACAAATCAGTTCCATGACTTACATTAGTGCTATTTTTAAAGTTTACATTTCTATTTATCAAGTTTCTGAATAATGAGTTTTACCCACATTGAGAACATCAAGTCCCAGGGCATCCGTCAGCTAATTTTGAAGATATCCTTTTATACACAGAGCTCTGCAAAGTAAGCAGGGGTCCCTGTCCAAGATGCCAGGGAGAAGCAGGTCACAATGCACATTTCATAATAAGTACATTTATTAAAATATCCACATTCATTTTCAAATACGGAATCTTTAAATTTCATGACATAAACAGGATAGAGCAAGATTCTCTTTACTTACTTTTTTGACATCAAGTTAACTATGCATACACTTGTACCATATGAGAAAAAAAGAACGACACAGCCCGATGGTTCTGATTTCAAAGACAAAGAGAAATGAAACTACATTTATTTGTGTGAAGTCTGACCAATAGACTTAGTTCCAGAAAGAAATATTTTTCAGAATATGTCAGAAGAGGGCTATTATCAATAATAATGATTCTAGCTGATACTGAACATTTACCATGTACCACCTCATGTGCAAATATCACCATATTTCTCCTCAAAAATCTCATCAAAATTATTATATCAATTTCACAAATGAAAAAAAAAAAAGGATGGTCAGTGCAGTTATTTCACTTGCCCAGGATCACTTTACTCCTAAGTAGCAATACCAGTATTTAAACCCGTTTCCCTCTGATTCGGTGTCCATGCATTTTGAGGGAAACACTCAAGCACATAAATTTGACAGAAAGAACCATGTTTCTATGGTTAGATAAATGAGGCTAAAATTATGTTTCAATATAACATTGTAGCATAGTTTTAAGTCAAAGAAGGGAGCTTTTTTTGAGAATGCGAGTCCTTTATTTAGAACTTCCCAAACTATACCATACTGGCAGTGATTTACTTTGTCTTTACGAAAAATCTATCTTATCAAATTCTTGCCCACTTTTTTTGGTTAAAACAACTTCTTGGGCTTCCCCGGTGGCACAGTGGTTGAGAGTCCGCCTGCCGATGCAGGGGACACGGGTTCGTGGCCCGGTCCCGATCAGGGAAGATCCCACATGCCGCGGAGCGGCTGGGCCCGTGAGCCACGGCCGCTGAGCCTGCACGTCCGGAGCCTGTGCTCCGCAACGGGAGAGGCCACAACAGTGAGAGGCCCGCGTACCGCAAAAAAAAACCCCAACAACAACAAAAAAAACAACTTCTTATAGGCAGAAAAATTAGCATAATTTGTTCACCATAACATGTAAGCCAGAATAAAATGCAGCCTTCTCAGTCACAAATACAATAATGACATGAATGACATCAGTTCAAGTTTATCATAAAATTAAGCTGATTTGAAGGAACCTAGTTCGAGTTGCATTCTCCTAACACAGCATTTTTAATGTTATCCTCTTCCCTAATTTGACAAGATTAGCATTAAAAGCAGGTGAAAACATGTCACTAGTCCCTTTGTCTTTAACATATTCATGGTGCTAACCATCTTTGGTTTTTCACTTACTTATCAGAGCAGGAAAACAATTCTCATATGCACAATTGTATAAAGAAACTAAGATTTTCTGTGTGCAGATGACCTTCTGTTCTGCCAGACCTCTCCATCGGTCCTCCAACACAGTCAGGCACTTTCCAATATTATTTTCCCAAAGGTCATATTCAAGTGTAACAAATCCACCTGACATTTTCTACATTATTTGCATGTAATTTGCTTATGCCTAAACGGACTATGATTTTGAAGAGTACAAATCTAATTTAAATCTCCCTGAACTACCACAATGAAATGATAACTGTGCTTTTTGAATTTTGACAGCAGTACAGAATTTTCATTAGATGTAAGTAGAAAACACCGAACACATAAGGAATGGAATATATTCTAAGTGCAAACTAGAAGCAGGAAGCTTGTAGGTATAAAATATCAGGCACATTTGTTAAACTTAAGGTCATACCTAACAAGGAGCTTTAGAAATGCAAAGAAAAAAAATGACTCTTTTTGATTGGGTTGGAAGAGGGTAAAGAGTACCTTATTTATTTTAAGGAGCCAGGAATGTCCCTCTACCTCAAACATAACCAATTAGAAAATAACTCCTTTGGGTAACATAAGCTGTTAAAAGCAAACAAGCATTTTAAAGGAAACCCACTGAGAGATATCAGTTTATTAAACCTTTGTGTGAATGAGTTTAAGAGAACATTATCTAAGAACAGGTTTTGAAGGGAACAGGTATAAACTGCTCCTGAGAGAAAAGTGAAGGCCACTAGCAAGAAAGGGAAGGGGGGAGAAGACAAGGCTAAGAAATGAGAAGATAAAGTTCTTCTACTTCCAGTTCTGCCCAGAACCAGTCCAAAATACACCTAATGCAGGTAGACAAAATAGCACAGTGAATTGGAGTTATTTAAAACTCACATTTCTGATTACCCATTCTCCAAACCCACATGTTATTTTTGTTGGAAGATATTTAAACAATTAGCAAAGCAAACACAACCCGTGGAAGATTCTAAATGTCACCAAAGCAGCAAAATTAATAGATTTAAAAGAGGTAAGCAAAATCGTTGCCAGGGGAATAGGATAAATAGCATAGGAAACTGAACAGTGGAGAAAATGATTTGGAATTTTCTTTTCACAATGACAGAAACTGGTTTTCGAATATAATTAATAATTAGGTCTGGTTTGTTCTTTAAAGGATAGCTTCTTCAAACATATACAATCTCTTCTTGCAGTTACAGATCTGTAAGTCTGCCAGGTTGTTAGGAAGAAAACAATGAAGCTCTAAACATCTAGAATCTCTAGTACTTAGTACCAGGAGACCTAGATTTTTCTCTTTTATTCCAAGCAACAGTCCTTTCTTCCAACCTATACACCATCTTGAAACAGACTGAAACGGATAAGATTATGAATTAATAAAATCAGAGTATGGCCTGAGAGAAAACAGTCAAGAAAATAAAAAGACTGAACCTAACCTTTAGCATCCCAGTATCACATATCAAAGGCCAAATTTCAAAGCCAGGATACCAGTCAAATGTCTTCCTGAAAATAAGCCCTGGTGTGACGAAACATATACAGACTATTGTGGTAATCACAGCTAACAGCAAAGGTGCCTCATAGGCAGAAATAAGAAATTAACAAGCCCAGAAATGGCCTGATCTGTAGAAAATTGCTACCCACAAGCTTCACTACAGGTGCTACGAATTACAAATCCAACCCATCTTTTCAGCTCATTTCCCAGTGATCTCCTTCGCATGTCCTGCACACAAAGCTAAATTATTCACTGTTCTCTAAATATGATCCAGTTCCTTCATTCTCTGTGCCTGAAATGCTGTTCCCCAACAAATTTCTAATTCCAAATCCTACCTGAACTTCAGGATGCAAATCACCTGCCATCTCCATAAATATGAATCACACTGGATTTAGACAGATCTCTTGTCTGAATTATTATGATAATCATCACTTTCTAACATATTGTTTCTACTTTTTTGGACATTGTATTTTTCTCTACTAATCTCTAAATTCCTTGGGAATAGACTTTCATAGTAAATATCCCAATGTCTTGAATATAATTTGTGTTAATAAATATTTGTTAAATGAAGGAATGACTAGTTAGGATGGTATATAAAATGAAAATAGATTAGGGACCTAGGAAAAAACAAGTTTTCTTTTTCTTTAATTAAAAGAGATTTAAGGATTTAGGGAATATAAATTCTAAGTTACAACGACAAATAAAATAGAATATTAGATCTTGGGAAACTTTGGAGATTTAACCCTGTTCCTTTCTGTGTCAGTAACTGAGTGAGGGTAGTGCCTGGATTTCTTGAAGTGAAATCAAGGGCTCTTTTTGCTGGAACAAGCTGCCTCATGGTAAATCCATCTTCTCTGATGTCTGAAAATATTCAACATCACCTTCTAATGACTTGAAATATAAAAAGGTTAATAGTGTGTGCATTCCTTTAAATGGCATATTTTGTGCTACATTTCTGAAGAGGCATCACTCATCCTTTATAAAATGTTACAATGATTTCTTCTGACTACTGGTCAATACTTCTATTTATTCATGCCCAGAGTCTACTCAGTGTGTACTCATTTCCACTAAGCACTGAGGGCATGAGATTATTTTCAGTTTTATATATGTGTGTTGATCTCACTTATGCTTATTGCAAGTGATAGTTTTGTTTTTTGTTTGTTTGTTTATAATGGTCTAAGAGTAGAAGAGGAAAGTCTTGCCTTTTATTTTTATGATGTTTATATAGACCAAAGAAATTTGGTAAAGTGAAGGTAATCTCTTGTAATCATTCCAGAGACTTCATTAAACATTAAAATACAATCATTGAATTATGTTATTTGTACTGTAAAGAATTTCCAGAGGAGTGTACCCCAAATCCAGTTGTGTATCAGAATCTTTTAGAATGCCTTTTGAAAACACAGATTTCTGATCTGGACCAAAGACCTACAAAGCCAGAATGTATCTCTTAACCACTACCCTGGGAATCTGATCCCAAGGAGCTTCTAATGCATAATTTGGTTAGGGAATTACTACTCCAAAAACCTGTGCCCCTTATAGACGTCTGAATTCCTGAATTCTCCTCCAACCTGCATACCCACTCAGATTTTGCTCTTCTTGCACCAGCCACATTAGCTTGGAGCTATTCATTCTCACATGCCCATCCAAAGTATCCTAGGGGATTTTTTTATGTCCCTGTGTTTGGATTAGACTCTGGCCTCTGACTCTCCCCAGGATCCTGGGAAACCACATTCCATTATCATTACTTGCTCTGGCCCTTGCTTGCCCTTTCAATGAGCCAGGCTCACCCAGGTATACCACCTCTACCCCCAGGACTCTTCCAGACCACTCTTCTGCTGGCCTGCTCACCCATCACTTCTACTCTTCTCCTGTTTCTTTCCTCTCCTGCCTCTCCCCTCAAGCTCCCATAGTAGAGGGAGACTTAGCAAAAGTGGGCTACACAGGCGATATCTCCAAACCATCTACGATCCAGCCTGACAAGGTGCTAATGTTTCTCAAGGATTGTGACTTCCCTTTAATAACAATTATAAAATTCTTAATGTAGTAAAAAAAAAAAAATTAAGACTGCATGTTTCCATACGTGTTATTTATTTATTTTTTAACATCTTTATTGGAGTATAATTGCTTCACAATGGTGTGTTAGTTTCTGCTGTATAACAAAGTGAATCAGCTATACATATATCCCCATATCTCCTCCCTCTTGCATCTCCCTCCCACCCTCCCTATCCCACCCCTCTAGGTGGTCACAAAGCACTGAGCTGATCTCCCTGTGCTATGCAGCTGCTTTCCACTAGCTATCTATATTACATTTGGTAGTGTATATAAGCCCATGTGACTCTCTCACTTCATCCCAGCTTACCCTTCCCCCTCCCTGTGTCCTCAAGTCCATTCTCTACGTCTGTGTCTTGATTCCTGTCCTGCCCCTAGGTTCTTCAGAACCATTTATTTTTTTTAAGATTCCATATATATGTGTTACCATATGGTATTTGTTTTTCTCTGTCTGACTTACTTCACTCTACGACAGACTCTAGGTCCATCCACCTCACTACACATAACTCAATTTCATTTCTTTTTATGGCTGAGTATTATTCTATTATATATATGTGCCACATCTTCTTTATCCATTGATCTGTCGATGGACACTTAGGTTTCTTCCATGTCCTGGCTTTTGTAAATAGAGCTGCAGTGAAAATTGTGGTACATGACTCTTTTTGAATTATGGTTTTCTCAGGGTATATGCCCAGCAGGGGGATTGCTGGGTCATCCATACATTTTATATTATGAAATCAAAATCCTTAGACTTGGTAGTTCACACTAAAGAAATGTCTCCCCTCATGTAATTGCCCTCCACAAGCCATATCTCTCCCAGAAGACCTGTGACCTTACTATCTAGTCTTGGATACCCACGGTCTGCTGATCCAGTAGAGGTTAGGACAGTGGCACTGTCTGACCTAATGAGCTTTCCCCACTCTGAGCAGTTTTATTAAATTATATATTAAAGCATATATCTTACATATGTATTATAATAAATATGAGGTCCCTTGGGTCTCTGGGAAGCTAAAGAAATTGCATTAGTGGTAAAATTGTCTCAGAATATTACTTAACTTTCACTGGAAAAAAACATAAATCAATTCCAGTTGAAAATTAGTATTTCTGCATTGTATATCACCTTGATTAGAAAATAAGTACAGGAGTACCTCATTTTATTATGCTTTGCTTTATTACACTTCACAGATACTGGGTTTTTTACAAATTGAAGGTTTGTGGCAAACTTGCACTAAGCAAGTCTTTTGGCACCATTTTTCCAACAACATTTGCTCACTTCACGTCTCTGTCACATTTTGGTAATTCTCATATTTCAAACTTTCTCATTATTATTATATCTGTTATGGTGACCTCTGATCAGTGATCTTTGATGTTACTATTGTAATTGTTTTGGGGCGCCACGAACCATGCCCATGCAAGATGGTGAATTTAATTAATAAATGTTGTGTGTGTTCTGACTGCTCCACCCACTGGTCATTACCCAGTCTCGCTCCCTGTCCTCGGGCCTCCCTAGTCCCTGAGACACAACAATATTGAAATTAGGTCAATTAATAACCCTCCAACGGCCTCTAAGTGTTCAAGTAAAAGGAAAAGTCACATGTCTCTCTTTAAATCAAAAGCTAAAAATGACTAATCTTAGCCAGGAAGGCACGTCAAAAGCTAAGATAGGGCAAAAGCTGGACCTCTTGTGCCAAAGATGTGAGTGCAAAGGCAAAGTTCTTGAGGGAAATTAAAAGTGCAACTCCAGTGAACACACGAATAATAAGAAAGCAAAACAACTTTACTGCTGATATGGAGAAAGTTTTTTAGTAGTCTGGTTAGAAGATGAAACCAGCCACAATGTTCCCTTAAGCCAAAGCCTAGTCCAGAGCAAGGCCCTAACCCTCTTCAATTGTATGAAGGCTGAGAGACATGAGGAATCTGCAGAAGAAAAGTTTTAAGCTAGCAAAGGTTGGTTCATGCTGTTGAAGGAAGAAGTCATCTCTAGAACATAAATGTACAAGATGAAGCAGCAAGTGCGAATGCAGAAGCTACAAAAAATTATACAGAAGATCTAGCTAAGATAATGAATGAAGGTGGCTACTGTAAACAACAGGTTTTCAATGCAGATGTTGAAAGAAGATGTAATCTAGGACTTTCATAGCTAGAGAGGAGAAGTCAATGCCTGCCTTTAAAACTTCAAAAGACAGGCTGACTCTCTTGTTAGGGGCTAATACAGCTGCTGACTTTAAGTTGAAGCCATTGCTCATTTACCATTCTGAAAGTCCTAGGGCCCTTAAGAATTATGCTAAATCTACTCTTCCTCCTCTATACATGGAAAAACAAAGCCTGGATGACAGCACATCTGTTTACAACATTGTTTACTGGATATATTAAGCCCACTGTTGAGACCTACTGCTCAGAAAAAAATATTTCTTTCAAAATATTACTGCTCATTGACAATGCACCTGGTCACCCACGAGCTCTGATGGAGATGCACAATAAGATTAATGTTGTTTTCATGCCTGCAAACACAACATCCATTCTGCAGCTCATGGATCAAGGAGTAATTTCGACTTTCAAGTCTTACTATTTAAGAAATATATTTGGTAAGGCTGTAGCTGCCATAGATAGTGATTCTTCTGATAGATCTGGGCAAAGTAAATTAATAACCTTCTGGAAAGGATTCACCATTCTAGATGCCATTAAGAACATCCATGATTCATGAAAAGAGATCAAAATATCACCATTAACAGGAGTTTAGAAGAAGTTGATTCCATGGATGACTTTGAGGGGTTCAAGACTTCAGTGGAGGGAATAACTGCAGATGTGGCAGAAATAGCAAGAGAACTGGAATTAGAAGTGGAGCCTGAAGATGTGACTGAATTGTTTCAATCTCGTAATAAAATCGAAAGGCTAAGGAGTTGATTCTTATAGATGAGCAAAGAGAATGGTTTCTTGAGATAGGATCTAGTCCTGGTGAAGATGCTGTGAAGATTATTAAAATGGCAACAAAGGATTTAGAATAGCACATAAACTAAAGCATAAGCAGGGTTTGAGAGGACTGACTTCAAATTTGAAAGAAGTTCTACTGTGGGTAGATGCTATCAAACAGCAATGCATGCTACAGAGAAATTGTTCATGAAAGGAAGAGTCAATCAATGCATCAAACTCATTATTGTCTTGTTTTAAGAAATCGTCACAGCCACCCTAAAATTCAGCAACCACCACCCTGATCAGTCAGCAGCATCAACAACAAGGCAAGACCCTCCACCAGCAAAAAGATGATAACTCACTGAAGGCTCAGATGATGATTAAAATTTTTTAGCAATTAAGTATTTTTTAGTTAAGGTATGTACACTGTTTTTTTAGACATATGTTATTGCACACTTAACAGACTGTAGTATAGTTTAAACTCAACTTTTATATGCAGTGGAAAACCAAACATTTCATGTGACTCACTTTATTGAGATATTCACTTTATTGCAGTGATCTGGAACCGAACCTGCAATATCACTGATTTATACCTATACTTATTCACGAATGGTGATATGATATGATAGAAAGATCTCAAAGCTAAAAGGGCTGCTTTTTATTATTATTATAGCTCTGAAACTAAGTGACTTCGAAAGGCCACTTAATTCTCTCACAAATATCTATTTATTTAACTACCTAATATGTGATATAACAAAAATATATGTACAGTGTCCCTCGGTATTCAAGGCGGACTGGTTTCAGGACCCACTGAAGATTCCAAAATCTGAGGATGCTCAAGTCCCACTGTCAGCCCAGCCTCCTCAGGTTCCCCATCTGGGGCTTCAACACTGCCAACCTTAATCATAATACACAATTCAAGAATGTGGAATCTGCAGATACGGAGGGCTGGCTATATTTGTTCTTCATCCCTGGTTCCTGGCACAGAACTCCTCATGTAATACAATAAATTAATATTTGGTTTTTTGTCCAGATTACTGCCACAGAGCTTCTAGGACCCCTAGAATTTCCTGAGTGATAGAAGGTTAGTGGTGTCTTTTATTATTTACAGCAAGTCCTTATTAATTGTACTTGAGATTATGTTAAGGAAGTGACTCCTGGAGGATGGGAGCTGGTTACCAGAAAAGCCAACAATGTGCATGTGCTTCCAGGGTTAGAACTTTCAGCTCCACCTCCCAGACTTCCCAGGAGGAAAGAGGGGTTAGAGACAGAGTTCAATCACCAACGGTCAATGATTTAATAGATTATTCTTGTGTAATGGAATCTCCATAAAAACTTCATATGAAGGGGTTGGGAGAGCTATCAGGCTGTTAAACACACGGAGGTGCTGGGAGAGGGCATGGAAGCTCAGCAGCCCTTCCCCACTCCTTGTCTTATGAGTCCCTTCCATTTGGCAGCTCCTGAATTATATCCTTTTTAGTAAAACTGGTCATAGTAAGTAAAACACTTTCCTGAGTTCTGTCAACCATTCTAGCAAATAATTGAACCTAAGGAGGGGACTGTGGGAATCCCAATTCATTTTCTGTTGATCAGAAGTACAGGTGACAATCCTGGGGGCTGTGGCTGGCATCTGAAGTGGGGCTTGAGATGTTCAGGGGCTTGAGATGTTCAGGGCTCAGTCTTGAAGGACTGAGCCCTGAACAATGCAGAGTCTTCACTAACTCCAGGTAGTTAGTGTCAGAATTGCAATGTGTGAAAAACCTACACGTTCAGTGTCAAAAGTGTTGAGTACGGAAAAAGCTTTTCTTTAACTGATATAAAGGAAATGGACAGGGGTAGCAAAATCTATGAGAAGAGTACTGGACACTAGTACCAGCTCTATTACTAACCAGCTGTCTGACTTTGAGCAAATCACGTTACCTCTCTGAACCTCAGCTTGCTCACCTATAAAATAAGGGATCGAATTAGATATTCTCTTAATTCTCTATTCCGTCCTAGTTGAAGTATTCAGAAGGTTTCTGATAGCTTCGGATCACAGCAATCCTTTTCTAGCACTAACATTCTGTTAATAGAAATTTCCCTTATGGATTATGAGGGAGCTGTTTTAGTACTTCTTTTCTTATAAAAGATGCTGATAGCAGGTACTTTCAACTGAAGCTACCTCATTAGCAGTGGCAGCTCCAGGTGTTAACTTCATATCAATAACTCTTACAATGATCTCTTGTATTATGAGAATTCTCTCCTTTGATTATTGCATGATGATTCTACAGTTTTCCTCAGTCACTACCAAGTCGCTTGACAAAGTACTTCATTTTCTGAAACATATCTACACCATCTTCCTAATTCTACCAGGAACATATTTTGTTTTCATTTTGTTTGCAGATGCTTTCCTGTCATCAAATGCATTTTACCTGAGCATGTGTGTATGCGACCTAGCATTTATTCTTGAATCACTTGGGGAAATAATCTATAAGCCATGAGATTTGTTTTGCTCATTGAAATCTGCAATCTTAAAGTGTATGGCTTGAAGGAACAGACTCCCTACCTTCATAACTTTAGCTGCGGCTAACTGTTCATCTGATGTCACACAGGCCCTGCATTTTCCACACTCTATGCTTTCTGCACTTGCTATTTCTTCCATCTGAAACAAACACCCTCTCTCCTCCCTTCATCACCAGTGCACCATTACCACCTTTAATGCATCGCCATATCCCCAAGGCCTGTTATAACACCTTATGCACAAAATATTTAAAATGAATTTAACTTCTTTTGTACAGTTACCAAGATAGGCAAACCCACAAGTGGCACTGAATGAAAGGTTTCTCATGTTGGTGGTAGTAACCACACCATGAATGAATACAACCTCATGTCTGAAGAAATAATAAATTTTCAAACATCTGATTTAGATTAAATCTTAATGAAAAGGATGAAACAAAGAGACCTGGATGATATGTCCACCAAAAAACAATCCTTCACCCAATTCAGACACATCTGATCAAATATATATTAATCTTAACCAAAGGACTTTCAACTTATACCAAAAATAATAACAAAAATTAGTTTATGACAAACACAAATTGAGAGAGAAAATTGAAAATAATATTTGAACAATTCTTCTGTGACTGGAGTGCCCCTTCTTTATTTTACCTGATAATTTATCAATTAAACATATTAAACTGATTAAGATAAAATCCTGGCCAATATGTAAGACATACATAAATAAAACACAGGTCCTATTTCATAAAGATTTCTAGTGCCTCAGCACCTTGAGAATATATTTGTCTAGTCCACCAAGCCAAAAATTGCAGTGAATTACATTTAAATGTAAATATTTCTAAAAGTGTTAGGGAACACTGAAATATCATGGTAAGTTAAGTAAAGCAAAGATAAACCTAGGAAGGTGAATAAAAATAAAGGGAGGAAAAGGCTGAGAATAAAACAGATGTTAGTACTAGAGCCCCAAGCAATTCTGCTATGGGACCACTTTAAATAAGCAAAATTACAACAATAAGAGAAAATCATTTATTTATTATGAGTAGCTCACGTCCAGACCACCAACCTAGAGGCAATGGTGACAGCCTGAAGTTGCAAATTGCAGAAGCAGCAATTAGTACAAGATGACCCATTACCCAGCAGGAGGCCCCACAGGATCTACTGGGAGTCTATGATTTGGCTGAGAACCGTGGAGTGAGAGAAGTAAGAGATGGGATCCAGAAGAGGGGGTTGCTCCTGAACACTAGCAGTGCTGCCCATTGGTGCAAGCATCTCCAATGCAGGCTTCAGGAAACAACAACCAGAGAAAGTTAAAATGTAACTGGAGAAAACCTATACTGTAGATGCAGAAACTGTGTATGAGAAACTCCCACAGACTTCCAGAGATATTCTGGAATTGAGGACGGTGCGTCAGAGAGGCAAAAGGGCAAAGTCCAAGGTCCTAGGCAGAAAACAAGAAATGGAAAAATATCCCTACTCTGGGGAGAGATGTAAACTTATATATTGGCAGTTAGACTGAGCACCAAGTGGTGGGGTATACTGAGCCTTCGGACTGCCAGCATAACCTTCTTTTGTACCCATAAACCTGGTGAGTCCTTTGACCCCTGGGCTACTAAATAATAGTACTAGAAATCTAAGAAACTTAGGAAATCACTTTCTCTATAAAGTGCTTGAAATAAGGATGAATTTCTTCCTCTTGTTCAACAGATTATCTTAGAAATTTCCTCCAGCTCCTTCACGCTTTAACTCATTCTATATCTATTACACACTAATTCCTTGGCCAACTGTATGGCACCATAATCTAATCACATTGATTACATAATATGTTGAATTGAGCGCACATTTTCCCAATTCTTTTTATATGAGTAAGCTTTATATGAATAAGTTTCAAATAAGCCTTGATCAATTTATAGTCTGCAAATGCATGGTTTTATTATCAATAACAAATCTCATTTTCATAGCTAAATCTATCTTTGGTTTTCTTGTTCTAAATTAAATATATTTGAGTTTACTTTAAATTTGAGGTCTTGTTTCTTTGGAAACCAAGGATGGGGAGAAAGGTTCATCTCTTCCCTTTTCCATTTCACAATTATGAGATGGGCTCCATATGGCTTGGAGTTTTTGTCAGATTTCACATTCTAATACCTTGATCATCTGGTTTTGTGCTATCATAGTTCTTTTCCTCTCTAGGGAACTTCATGTCTGTTGCTGGCATCTGTCCCCTGATTTTCCCTGTAAATGTCTTAGCAAATAATTTATTTAATTCCTACTCTTCCTATTAACAAATTAGCACTTTCTCTTTGGTCCATCATTTCTTAAATGAACTTCTAAATATCTTTCCGTTAAAAATCTATACAGTTTCTATATGCATACTCCGATAACTTTTTACTTAAATGGAATCCAACTGATACACATACTCACTAAAGAATCAAGAATTCTTACATCATAACTTTAGGAAATTCTGCCGTTATCAATCTGGTTAAATGTAGCATGGGGGATTTCTGCAAAAATTGCCCTTCATAATTGTTCTCTTAGTTTCTTTAGGTCTCAATACCAGATTAGGAAGAATAAAGTACATGTATAAACCTACTGCTCTCTATTGTCAAGAGAACTCTGATCTCTCAGACAGGACACCACAGATGGTTATGTTTTAACCTGTAGCACTCATTCAGAGACTACAACTTAAATGATGTTCTTGAAATGAACAAAATACAGACATCCAATATTTGCTCAAGAATATAAATAAACAGGGTTAGTTTTTCTGCACTGGCCCATATACTTTAGAATGACAAGTAAATTTACATTTGGTTCAGAATCTTTTTTCCCCCTTAATGACTTTAGTTGGCTTTTTCTAGTTCTTGATAAATAATAAGATTTGAAACAACAGAGTATAACACTACAGGTCTCATCCCTAAGTTTTCTTCTGGCCTTAAATTCCCATATCATGAAGTATCAGATTTATTTAAATAAATATTTTACCCATTTAAGCAATTAACCAATATGTCATAAACACTGGGAATTATACAGATACAGCCAAGCTCTATATAAATCAATAAGCAACCCTTGAAACGTTGAGTCGTGGGCTATCACTTCTTTTCTTTTCTAGTAATGTAAATGTATATATTCAGCATTTTCTCTATAATATCCATGTATTTCCCTGTACTTAGACTTTGCTAGGCAAAGCAATACTTTAAAGAAATGTATTCCAATAATATACAAACAAAAGGACCTTTTTATCCAAAAGGTCTTTTCTAACATTTTTTTCCTTACTAAAATAAAAATCACAATTTTATAGGTAAGGACTGATTTGGGGCTCTCAGGAGGATCATTATGCAAATGACTTCAGTTTTTGGCTGCTCACTTTAGCTCACACAACCCAACTAAGGTACAGAGCTCCAGAACTCTATCCTTTGCTCTGAAAGAATACCTTGAACAAAACTTAAACAGTGTTTTTAAGCTAGTTCCATTATAGCACATAATAGGTGCCTAGGATAACACACATCTTAAGAATAGGAAGGCATAATTCTTTCTGGTGATTCAATCTATAATACTCTTTTTTTAAGGCTGTCTACAAACTATAGTAGCAACTCTTTTGAAATGTTAATACCTAATAAAACTTTACACATTTTTTAAACTAAGACATCTGTGGCACTGACCACCGTAGTTAAATTGTTTAGAAAACCATCTAAGACTGTGCCTGCAATTCTAGATCTTAGCCCTACAGCTTGGATAGTTTACACATGGCCAAGCAGCATAGAAAACTTCTGAGAATTAGTTGTGGATGGAAGCAAGGGTGGGAGGCAATGAGTGAAAAAAGAGAGACTAAATGGAAATTGTGTGTCTTTGACTAGGGTTGGATTGACTAATTTATTGGAAGCCATTTAAAACTTACAACTGGCCTTTACAATACCTGAAAGAGATCCATGGTTGTCTACACGTGACCTTCATATCTTTGTATATGTTACCCTTTTCAGGGAATATAACATTACCGTAACCTTCCTTTACTTGGTTAACCCATACTCATACTGTAGGAGGCTCTACAGATAACCCAATACTCCACCTGTCCTAGCTGTTCCCTTAGCATCCTGTACTCATCACACTGAATTGAAGTTTTCCATTAATCCTGCAGTGATCAGTGACCAATGCAGAAGCAGAGGCTGTGTCCTCTATCTCTAAAATCTCAGGACCTGGCCCAGTTCCTGGCACACTGTAAATGCTCATTACCTGATTGCTGAATGAATCCTTTCCCTTTAGGAAAGGAGCAAGGAATGTCAGGAAATTGTAATTGGGAAAAGACAGATAGTACACTGTATATCAATTCTTGTCTCTAAATAGAAGGGGACTGATAGAACAATTATTTATTAAATAGTTGTTGCATGCCAGGGCATTACATACGACATCTTAAGCATTTTGCATTAAGTATTCTTAATCCCATTTTAGAGATGAAAAAACTTACCAAGATACTAAGTAACATACCCAATTTTACAGCAAATAAATGGAAGAGCTGGAATTTGAATGTTAGGACTCTGACACCAGAGTTCCTATTCTCTTCCCTTCACCCGAGACTGGGAAGATTTAGCCTACCCTAGCTTTGTTCTATTTTAGGACTTACCCATGCACACCATGTCCATAAAACCCTGTCAGCAGTGGTAGGAAAAAGTCAGGATTGCTCTGTCACTAAGTTGGCTTAGAAAAAGCACATATTTCATCTGGAGCTGGCTACACTGATAGGGCTTGGCTATAAGATACCCCTTGAAAGACTGGTCTTGGTTTCTAGGTCAATTGTTCCTGATGAGCGTTCGTTCATACCTCATCAGAGTGATGCATGGAACCTCATTAGTGGCATCCCTTCTGTGATAGGCCTCCAGAGAGCATGATTTACTCTTTGGTGCATGCTGCTGGCTGTCAGCATGATTCACCCAAAATTGACAAGAACCTGCTTCATTAACGCAGCTATAATCCCACCTCTCTGTCGCTATGGTCATATATTACCAGTTTGTTACCAGAAGCTGCTGATCAACTTCTCCCGGGCTTCTGCTTTAGTGATGCCCAGAGCCCTGGATTTCTTTAGGGTTAGTTTACTTCCCTTTCTGCCTCCAACCCCCAGACCTTCAGTGGCTCTCCATCTGAACACACCCGTGTTTCTTAATAGAGATTGATTTATAAAAATGAACTTTCTTTTTAAATATGATACATTTTCTGAACAAAATATAGCATTTTCTGAACAAAATATAGCAAAGATCCATAGAGTGACATAACAGCAATATTTTCAGGAAATGAAGGCACTTTAGAGAGACAAAGTGAGCCAATAAGGAGTCAAGAAATCTCCCACATAGTGTGTGTCTTAAGCAAGCCACAAAAATCTTGCTAATCTTCAGTTTTCTCATCTGTACAATAGAAATATTAAGAAATGCCTTGCAGATTTGCAGCAAGCATTGAATTGAGTGTTTGTGTGTGTGTGTGTGTGTGTGTGTGTGTGTGTGTGTGTGTGTGTACCAGGAACTCAGATTAGAGTTGCATCTTATAATAAAATAAAGGTATGATTCATGTTTTCACCATAGATTTATACCTCATTTAAAAGACAAAAAAAATCATGTTTTAAATGTAGGTGCAACCCCAATACTGTATTTTGTTTACAAATGCAAATAGATGATAGATCCTTACTCTGTCACGTGAAGATAGCTTTCGAAACTATAGCTCTCTTTAACTTCTTTATCAGTGAGTAAGGTACTGATAATACTGATCTCCTTATTTTAGCCTCAGATTGTGGCCTTTTCTAGTCTTTTGAAGATATTCAACATTTAATCAGCATTAGCCATAAAATAATTCTGGGAAGGTTACCAAACATAATCATTTCCAAGTAGCACTATCTCCCTGCACCTACTATCACTACTAATGATAATGACAATAGTACTTAATAAATATAAAGCATTTATTCTTTGCCAAGCAGTGTTGTAATCCCTTTGTATTTACTCAGTTAATTACCACACGTGCATGCACATACATATAAACTATATTGCACAGAACTGTTATTATCCCAAATTTACACAGGAAAGCATGAAGCACAAAGCAGTTACATAGCCTCCCCAAGGTAATAGAGCTACTAACTGATGAACCTGGAATACAAACCCTGGTACTCAGCTCCAGGACCTGTACTCTTCTGTTATTGTTGTTTGTCTGATGATACATTTTTAATTTTTATTTTATTTATTTTTATTGAAGTATAGTTGATTTACAATATTATATTAGTTTCAGGTATACAACATAGTGATTCAATGTTTTTATAGATTATACTCCATTTAAAGTTATTAAAAACAGAGCCCATACTCTCAACTTCCATGCTACATAGCTTCTCTAACTTGGAAAACAACACGTGCAAAACTACACTTGGCTTTCCTAGATAAACATACAACCTCGATATACACTTCAATTTTTAAGAATATATCCAAAATATTTTTCCAGAGTGGCATCCAATTCAGGAAGATTACTAGAGGATCTATCATCAAATTATATTTGAAAACTTAATGCTATTGTCAGTATTTATTTAGTTTAAAAGCCTACATCTCAATTGAAACTGTTTATGTTAATAATACTTGCTTCTTTTTATTTTGGGATATCTCTTTCAAATATCTTTTACTTTTATTTATCATGTATTCCTTTTTTAGAGCCAATTTGTTTCCCTTTTATCAGGCTTAAAATAATTATATTCAAATTGGCAGTGGTATTTCAACACGACATACGAAAATAGAACAATAATGCCTAATAATTATTGAGAATTCATTTTGTGTCAGCAACTGTGCTAGGATGTTTTCCAGATATCATCTCATTTTGTACCAACTTTGAGAGGTAGAGTTTATTTCAGTGTTCTCACATGAGGATATATAACTTGACAAAGGAAATCCTGATGCTAAGTGACGAAGATGCAAACCCAGGTCTGCCTGATGCAAATTCATGTGCTTTTCATTCTGCCACCTTGTCCCTTCCCTTAACAGCACACGGGAGAAGGCAAAGATGCTGGGGCTGGAGAAGGTCATGTGGAAAGAGATAGCAGAGGGGACCATGGGACAAGAAAGGTACAAAATCCTCAAAGTTGGAAAGTGAGAAAAGACCCCTCATGCAACCCACAGCAGTTGGCACATAATGTTGAAACTACTTAGGTCACTTCTATAAAAAAGCTGATACTTGGCTTTGGTTATCACTTTTTATTTCTTCAAAATATAAACCTCTTTTATTAACTGCCTCAACCAGCCTAGCAATTGAGCTGTATAGAGATTAGAAAGCAACTGGACAGACAATTTAGAATTTCTCTTTTAAGTTCTTTTCTAAAGAGGCAACAGAGTATTTACATTTATTATTTCTTTTATCCTTAAACACTTTCTTCAAAAATAGTGAAAGAATTAAGATTTACCCAATAACTTTATGACAGAGCCAGCACCAGACCCAATTTTTCTGAATAGGAATGTTTTTCTGAACCAAACTTATCTAAGACATTAGAAGTATTCAAAACAAGACCTAAAATGACCTCAGAAAGCATCAAAGAATCACTCCTTCACTGCAGAAAAGAGCTTCATTAAGAACTCCAGGAATATAAATAGCCATTCTGTTTTTAAAGGCCTTAATGGGAGGCAATTATATGACCTTCCACAGTCTCTCATTCCAGTGCTCTAAAGTGTTTCTCTCGCTAAAACTGAGGGAAAGCATCAGTAGTTTCATTCTTTCTGGCAAATATAGGAGCGAGAGTCCCTGAAGCCAAACTCTACTGGCAATCAGAAAAGTGCTTTTAGAAAGCTCAGGCACATATCTGTCCAAGAAAGCTTCAATGGCCGAAGACAGCTGGGTGCTTAATATGATAAAATCCTTAGTCAAACATATGGTCTTCTCCACATGATAGTACTTTCCTATAATAACTTTCCCAATTTTTTTTCATATAGAAATCAAACTGTTTATTTAAGCAACACAATACAGAAAAACAGTATGTGCTATGTATTTAACATATTTGTACATTAATATTTTTGCCATTATAATAAGGGATCTAAAATATGCACATCATTTATTAGAGCTGAATGACATGTATCTGTGGAATGCCTGGCTTGACTTTGTCCACAGACCAGGGTAGGGCAATTTTTAAGGGACCTCTTGTTAAAGACCATGATGACAATTCAGGAAGATGGGAACATCACAGATAGGTCAGACTACATCAAAGGTGATATCATCTTGGGTGCACCTAACACACCATATATTGATCGCAAGATTACAAAGCAATCCCAGAGGGATGCACATATGGAAAGATGTTACAGGCCAGAAATCCTTGGAGAACTAGGAACAAAGACACCCCTGTCCCTATCCCCTTGTATTGAACAAAAAAACTCTTCTGTGATGCAGGTATTTCAAGAATCAAAAAGTTGTTCAAATTGCTTTTATATTGTTATATGCTGTGTATCAGGCCCTGTTTTACCATTGACTTCCATTTCAAAGACTACTTTTTTCTTTAAATGAGGATATTGGGCAGCCTAAAAGTGAAGCAAATAGAATTAATGTTCAATTGAAATAGTGAAAGAAGAATTTAAGTGAGATTAAATGGAAAGGAAAGGAGGAAATAGGAAGGACTTGGTTATGTTGGCAGAAAAGATGAATGAGAAGGAGTTTACATGAGAATCTTTGTGTTGGACAATTCAGACAATGGTTTGTACCATTAAAAGCATCTGGAGGTCACAAAAAGTACTGAATTTGGGTTAGTTAAGTTCAATCTTATATAAATTTGGGTAAGTTCAATTTGGCTTTAAACACTGGTTTTAGGTAAAAATGTTTAATAAGAAAAGAGGTGATAGAACTTGTGAGAGACTTCAAGACTGAAAACGTAGATTTGGGAAGAGTGAATTTTCCAGAGGAGACTCTGTTGAGATAAAGCCAAGGATACTGCCTGAAGTTATGGTACATAACAAAATACTAAACAACCATTAAAAATCATATTTTCAAATAATAAATGAGACTTGTTTTGTGGCCTAGTATATGATCTATGCTGGAGAATGTTCCCTGTCCACCTGAAATAAAGGTGTATTCTGCTGTTTCCCATGAGCTGAGTAAGTTTCCATGCTACAGAGATATGCAAAAAGATTATAATATCTATTAATATTAATATACAATTTCACAACAGTATATATGATTATATATATACTTATATATAGCATAGTGTGTGTGTGTATATATATATATATATATATATATATATATATATATATCATAGTGTACATGTATAATCCTCTTCTAAAAGGAAATCAAGATTAGGATGAGGGGCTTCAAGAGGTGGAAGCTACCTCCATGAACCAAGACCATCAGACACTGGAAACCTGATTATTTCTTTGTATCACAGGATTAGACTCCCTTTAGCTCAGTTAGGTTTGAGAAAGCTAACTTTGGGTCCCCTGGCTGATAAGTCCAGTAACTAATGCACTTCTCATGAATTTCCATAAATTACAATATTAGGTTAACTTTTAATTTTGTGCGGGATACCTTTTGTGTTGGTAACTGAAGAACCTGGTTGAAGAACCTGGAATAAATTGAATACAGGTCTTTTCGCCTCCAAACTGTATGGTATGTGACAGAAGCAGACCTTAGCTATTATTTGTGTATAATGACTTATACAAAAAGCCCACTGTAGATGAAAAAGCCACAGAATTTTTGAGGAAGAAAGGACCTTGGAATTTATCTACATTAGGGCCAGACAAGTAATAATCACGTGAATCAGACAGATTGTTAGGACTAGAGAGAGTATGGGACGCAGGGTGGAATGTCAAGTGTGTGTTCCCTCTAGAGGATTTAAAAAGGAAAACTGTGTGCATTATGCCAAAGGAGAGAGAAGGAAGAATCAGCCAGCAGACACCATGGGGAACACTTTACCTCATTTTTACAAGTAATAATATTTGATACTCATATACATAAGTGACTCCAGGTATATGAAATAACTCCCAGGGCCCAATTTTCTAGCTCCCTATTCAACCACACCTTTATGCCCCTGACCTTGTTGTCAATCATTTGTAAGCAGTCATTCTGTCTCCCAGCACATTGAAATATTACACTCTTATCAGATCAGAGTATTGCACCCACTCCATCCATTCTTTAGCACTTACTGTACTATAACCACTGAACATCCTGAGAAAGAGAAAAACAGATAACATGGATGGTCTTTAGTAGACACACCTTCACTTGTTTAAAAATGCATTACCTGTATGGAGGTCCTCAAAATATTAAAAATAAAACTACCACATGATCAAGCAATCCCACTACTGGGGATATATCCTAAGGAAATGAAATCAGTATCTTGAAGAATTTGTTCACAATAGCCAAGACACAGAAACAACCTAAGTTCGTCAACTGATGAATGAATAAAGAAATGTTGTATAAATAGACAACGTAATATAATTCAGCCATAAAAAGGAAGGAAATCCTGTCATTTTTGACAACATGGATGAAGCTCGAGGGTATTATGCTATGTGAAATAAAGCAGACAGAGAAAGACAAATGCTATATGATCTCACTTATGTGTGGAATCTAAAAAAGAACACACAGAACCAGATTGGTGTTTACCAGGGACTGGGGATGGGGGAAATGGGGAGATGTTGGTCAAAGGGTACAAACTTTCAGTTATAAAATGAAAACATTCTGGGGATCTAATATACAGCATGGTGATTATAGTTAATGATACTGTATTTCATATTGAAATTTGTTAAGAGAGTAGATCTTAAGAGTTCTCACCCCCTTCATACACAAAAAGATAACTACGAGAGGTGATGAATGTGTTAATTACCGTGATTATGGTAATCATTCACAATGGGTAAGTATATCAAACCATCACATTGACACCTTAAATATATACAATTTTTATTTTTCAATTATACCCTAACAAAGCTGGAAAATAATGCACAACCTTTTTGTTTCACCTTCCAAATAGTTAATGATTACACACATTTATGAATATTTAGTTAATAACACTGGCAGTAGTACACATATAGCAAATTATGGCTCTGGATAACACTGCAGTATTAAATAGATTTAAAACAGTAGTCGTGGTTTCGTGGAAAAAGTACTGAACCTAAAGTCAGATACCCATAGTTTAAGCCCTGACTCTGACATTTACTTTCTATCTGACATTAGGCCAAGTAACTTCACTTCCCAGTTTTCTTATTTGCAAAAGCGTAACTCAATAATGCCAACCTATGACCCAGAGTTGATGAAGAATTAAAAGCCTTTCCTTCACAAACTTTACAAATATTTCTACATATAGGTGAAATTTTTAATTTTTCACAATTTTCCTTTAAGAAACAAAATCATAATTATGTTTGAAATTGTCCCTGTACACTTTCTCATTCTGGTTAAATAAGCTCATGAATAAGTTTTAGTAACTTAAGTCAGACTCATCTCCAATGACACAACCTGTTCTGACAATTATAAACTGAATTAGATGACAAGCAATGGCCCGCCTTTCTCATTTATGGGAATCACAGGCATTAACATCATTTACTGCTAGTTACAAGTTTATACAGCAGTGCTGAAGCCAACAGGGAAACAAATACAGACTACGCAGCTCCTCTTGATATCTCAAAAAATACGTAATATCTCAAAGAATATGCAATACTCATTTTAACTGGAAATACGAGCCAAGGCATAAAGCACTTACAAAGTCACTTTCAAGTTCCTGAGCAAGTTTTTGGTAAGAAGCTACCTGAAAAGTCTTTACATTTTTATTTACTTAACATATGTTATTTAATTTACTATTTTAAGTTAATTGCTTCTTTTTTTGTACTTGGTGTGTACCAGATATCTATAAGTTTTCCTCAGTTTTAAGATGCATAATTCTATGTGTCAGTCATACTTCATAGTTTATTATTTAGAAACATGTACAATGAATTATTTTAATACTATAAAGGACCTAGGGCTTCTTATCATTTAGGAAATTTAAAACTTAGCAATATCATTATACTTGAGGAATTTTTTATTTTTATTTTATTTTATTTTATTTTCGCGGTACCCGGGCCTCTCACTGTTTTGGCCTCTCCCGTTGCGGAGCACAGGCTCCGGATGCGCAGGCTCAGCGGCCATGGCTCACGGGCCCAGCTGCTCTGCGGCATGTGGGATCTTCCCGGACCGGGGCACGAACCCGTGTCCCCTGCATCGGCAGGCGGACTCTCAACCACTGCGCCACCAGGGAAGCCCTACTTGAGGAATTTTTATCTCAATTTGGTTATTTCTTTTAGTTGCTACATATTTGGGGTATAATTGGACCAAAGTCATTAATTCCATTTACATTTTGTTTTGCCTTTGTTTTGCAGTGCACTTTTAATGCCCTCCTCTTTATTAATTATTACTCAAGGCAGTTGTTAGATTCAACTAGATTGCATTCTTTTGATACGTCTGGATTTGATGAGTCAAACTGTTATTTAAGAATCAGTAGATGCAGGATATTATCACTTTGAGATTGGTGTTACTCAGGATGAAAAAATGACTTTTTATAACCCATCCTCAGTCCCAGCTATTCTCCATCAATATCATTTTGTGTGTTGTAACTTTAAGAGAAGGGTGGGAAAGGGAGGGTGGGAGGGAGACACAAGCAGGAGGAGATACAGGGATATATGTATATGTATAGCTGATTCACTTTGTTATACAACAGAAACTAACACACCATTGTAAAGCAATTATACTCCAATAAAGATGTTAAAAAAAAAACAGAGAACTAAAATTTTCAAATCCATATTGTGAGGATAAAATAACTAATGAAATGTTCTAAGGTTACAAAATGAAGATACCTCAATATTCCAAGTTATTCTTGCTTTGACTACTTATTATTCAGACATGATTTGGAGAGGGAGCAATCACGCTGCTGTCCTTTTCTATGCCACTAAGCAGCTTCTTAATCAAAAGAGATTACCTGAGGAAATGATCACTCCATCTAAGGTTATGTTATGTATAATGGCATTAGCCACTTTTTAAAAAATAAGGGACTGATATATAAATTATGTCCTCTGCTTTTCATGAAATTGGCATTTCTCTTCATTTGTAAAAGTAACCATTTTTAAGATGGAAAATTTTGACACACAGAAGACAAATAGGAAAACTAAAAATCAAATATTTAAGCTTCAAACCTAAACCTTACACTGGTTCCTACACTGCATTACAAAGATGTTTGCCTACTTCCAAACCTATTATTGGAAGGGTTGTGAATCGTTTCTTTGTCTGGTACGGCTGCTTCAATCGTACATAAATATTTCACAGTTATTCTTGTGCCAAAGAAGCCTTCAATTGCTATTATTGAAAAGGATTTCTGTTCTAGTGAGTGGCTTCACTGCTGTCCAATTCATTTTAAATTTACGTTTCCTGTCCTCAGATGCCAAAAAGTGAGTTTTACATTTGAGTCTTATTGATCTAAAAAATTCAACAAGTCTGCCATTGTAACTGTTTTCAAAACTTATAGCTACTTGAATGTAGGAGAGTTGTTCTTAATATTGAGCAGTGGTGTGTTAGCTGTGCACACTCTGTGTTCCTACTTAGTGTCTTCTTTCAGAAGTTTCACATATGTATTTATGAAAGTTAACGTATAGTTTTAGTTTGTGCCCTTCTCTACTCCTGACTAGTTCTGTGACCATTAGACAGGTACTCAACTTTTTAAGTCTCACTCCTTATCTGGAAAATAATAGCAACAACAAAACAAACTAGTGCCTATCCAGCAGGGTAGTTTTAAGGATTAAAATGAGATAATGTACATAAAACATTTTCCCAGGGCTGACACATAACAAGATGCTAGATATATGTTAGGCCATTACCATTATCATATTATGAGCAATTTAATTAATTTAAAGTAATATTGCCAGTTGCAGAAAGTAACACAGGGTATTTTTCCAAGCACGATTATGCCATTCCTATGTGTTCCCAAAAGACTCTACACCAGTCCCATCCCAGCACTTCTCTCTGTATTGTGGAGTGTCCTGAATTGCTCATTGGTGTGACCACTCACACATCCCTAGCACTGGATGATGAGTGTCATCAGGGCTGAGACTATCTGGTTTGCTGTGCATCTTCAGGCAACTTCACAATAAGCAATAATTTTGAGTTGGTTAAATAAATAAATACATGTATTTTTTACTAGATTATATTAATCCATTCCTCTTAAAGGCTATTTCCTTCTGATTTTTAATAAAGGGTCTAAGAAATAACAACCCTTAGTACTGGGGACATCCAAAGGTTTTCTGAATAGTAATATTTCCTGGACTAATAAACCTGTTTAGGTTCCTTTTCACCTTTACTTAGCTCTTGGCAGTAGCACTGTGGTTATCTTCCATTTTAACTATGTTAATTAGCCTACAAAACCTCCAGGGCTCTCCCACAGCCCATCAGGTAGGGCTCAAAACCATCATAGACTCATAAAGCCACCTGTCATTTGGCTCCAAGTCATGAAACAAACCCAGTTGCCAGTTTATCCAGTTCAAACTTTTCTACTTCAGCCAAAAAAAAAAAAAAAAAAAAATTGTTCTTATGCCAACTTTCCCTCTACCGTTCTTCCATGAGTCACAGCATCCAAATATTAAAGATCTGATACGAATCTTACCTGTAAAATTTATCATTTCTTTTAGACTATTCAAAGCTAATCTATCCTCTCCTAAAATATTCTTATACAATCAAACAATTCTGCCTCACATTGTTTTATAGATACTTTATTCTACATTATTTTATTTTCTCATATGTAACCTAAATTGATTGACCTTTTTTTTCATACTAGGGTATAAACACCTGGAGAACAGGTCCATATGTAATATTATAAAATAATAGACTTCTGAGTTGAGAGCTGGATATAAATAAGTTGTTATAAATAACTGGTGTTATAGGAACAAGGATGGGTTTCAAATGACTTTTTTAGTCTTACTTGATTGTATATTGTACAAATCAATGACAAGGATAGATAAGGGGCTTATTTTTTTAAATGTCTGAATGTGGCCACATTTAATCTACATTTATTTTAAATCGCAAAATCAGTTCATAACCAGCAATCAGAATAAAACAAAGTTTCCTTGGTGTGGTGTGCTTTATATCACAGTAGATTTATTGCAGCTGTGGTTACAATCTGTTCTGATATGATAAACATATTAAAACTCAAGAAAGACTTCCTTAAATTCTTAACACTACTAATATTCTAAATGGAAATTTGTTCATCCACTGAGTACTTACTATAAATTAGACACTGTGATAAGTACCAAGGATAAAAAGATGAATAAAACATAGCATTAGGAATTCATAATTGAGGGGCTTAGATAATATATGAACATATAAGTATTAGGACTAATTTGATTCAAAATTTACACAGAAAGTATACATGAGTGTACCTATTCGTTATATTGTATTTCCAAACTCATCAAATACTTGTCTGAAAATGGGTGTGTAAAGTGAAATTAATTTTGAATTGTTACATTTTACCGAATTTTTCTTCTCTTTCTCAGCATTCGCATTCTTATTGAGACCAAGAAATTTTTAATTTCTGAAACTTATGATATTGGAGTTTTCTTTGATGTCTCTTGCTGTTAGACTGTTGATTATAAATGATACCTTATTCTCCAGCCTGCTTCCCTTCTAGCTGCCATGACGTCATCTCTGATTTGGCGGGTCCCCACTCCACCATCCCCAGCCCTGCCTCTACCCACTGCCTCCTCCGCTCTCACATTTCTTGTCGTTCCCAAGACAAGTGCTCAGACCCTTCCTGTGTAAGGAAAAGTCCTGCAAATCACTGCTGAAAAGCAGTTAGGGATGACCAAAAACAACCTAATTGGGGAGTTTCAAAATCTCTTACAAAATTATCAAAGCCAACTGTCCTGGCTATTCCCACACACAATGATTTCTCTCACTTTAGAATTCATAGCTCATTTTGCTTGTAATATTTCTTTGCCATTTATACTATCTTATGTAATTTATGGTACTGTTTTTTGCTCTTTTAATTCAGAATTGCTTGTCAAATGTTTGTTGGCTTTTATAGGTAAAATGCTGTGTTAGGTAGATATTATGAGACTAAGAAATGAGTGAAACACAATTGCTGCCCTTAAATAGCCAAGACTATATGTCCTATAGCAGCTAGTACAACATCATCTGCCTAAAAGTTCAATAAGTCTTAAATCAAAGAGGCACCAACTATGGAAACTCAGTGCTTATTCTGCCATACATAACTGGAATAAGGACCAAAATAAAAAATGCATTAATGGATTTATAAAGAAGAACTATAAATTCATTGATGAAGAACTATAAGTTGACAGACAACACGTAGAGGGGTTAAGAGCATAGTGAGAAAATGAATAAGATGGACCTCAGCCAAATACTGGCTCTACTGCTTATAAGCTATCTGATTTTAGTAAAGTTACTTAATTTATTTGAGTCTATTTTCTCATCTCTACAATGGAGATCATAATACCTCACTCACAGAGTAATAAAAGAGAAATGAGATAATGTAAATAAAGTAATTTACTCAGTGTCTAGCACATATTAAGTATTTCAAAAACAAGCTTATATTCATTATTCATTTACTCTACAAATATTACTAAATACCTACTGTGTGTTTTTGTAATACAAAAACAAATAATATTTCAATATTCACTGTCAATCACCCTTACTATTCATATTATCAGGAGTAAAGTAGATAAGTCTTCCTTAGCAACATTTCCTACATATGTCTGCCTTCTATAAGCAACCAAGACATAAACCTAAACTGAAGCCAGTGATGTATGTCATTTAAATTAAGAGCATTCATTCAATAAAATTTTATCTTACATCTAATTTGTGCCAGCAAATTGCTGTGCACTGGAGATACCAGAGATCAGATGCTCCCATCTCCTATATTTTTTTCATGTACTCAGAAATTGGTCAATTTCCAGAAAAAAAAGACACAGTGGAGAGTCTCGCCTTCATGGGTAGCTGAATTTTTCAGACTATGCAGTGAACAATCTGGATAATTATGGTTTCTTGCCTTTGGATCTTCCAAACAGCTTTCTTTGCATTTCATTTTTCTTATATTATGAGACCCAATCATCCACCCACCGCCCCACCCTCCACCAGGGAGACTGTCAAAATCATTTAGCCAGTAATGCCCCAAACCCCTTCTTTCATATTCCCACCCTGAATATCCAAATCTCCAGCTCAGAGAGACAGATCGAATCACCATGGATGTCAGTGGGAATGATTTGGAGCTGACAAAGGTATTACATATACAGTACCTCCCCCGAAACTCAAAGTATATGGCTAAGCAAAGAGGTGACTTGAGTGGGAATGAAAAGATTAGCAGAGATGAGACCACCAAAACTGTAGCCATTGCCTCATGCCTCATGGAAGGTTCTATGGGCTACACAAATCCTTCTATCAACAGCTGGGGATAAGCTGATTTCCAAAAGAGTGAGTTTTCCCTTTGCACCTGAATCCCTCAGTGTGACACTATATAGTAATAAATTTGTATTATATGTTCCTTTAGTAGAATGTGGTCTTAATGGTGTAAATTCAAATTAGAGATAATAAGATAATCATATTCATTTTGTAACCTTTTAAAAATCAGATCATTTTCAGCACAGTCGAGCTGTAGTAAGTGCTTGTCCCTTCTCTCTTTGTCTTTAACTCCAGCTAAAAATCCTCCCACAATGTCAGTTAAAAATGTAAATACTAGTTGGAATCTGACCTTATGAAAACTGTAGTAAGTGAGTCACTTGAAAAAAATCTAATAGAGTTTGTTTTTTCCAAAAAGAAAAAAAAATTATTGAACACTAATTCTGAATTCTCCCAGGAAAAATGGCAGAAGAAAATGAGAATATCCAAAGCAACTTGAAGCGTTTGTCAAGAGTTAAAGGCTAGAGAGATCTTTGACTTCTAATGTCCTCCTGGTATTCCATCTTCTGCAAATAGATTTATATATCAAGAGAGATGACAAAAGCAAAACTACAGTGAAAGCCCAATTGAATCCAACATGGTTAACTAACTGTTGTGTTAATATTACCACTTTTAGTCTACATTCTCCTATGATAATAGTTAACCCTGGCCACGCAAAAGTACATGGAGGGGGAATAGTCACCTGTGTATTATAAGAAATGAAAATAAGAAAATGTCCAATGGTACACCATCTTTCTGATAAAATGAAAAATCCTCTGAAAAAGTTCTTCTATCAGTTTATGGGACAACTTGACAGTTAAGAAAAGTCCCTGAGGAGGTGGATAGACTCCCCTTCTGCATTTGAGAGGGCAAACATTCCCCAGAATCTAGAGGAGAGAAATGAAATATAGATTGTTAGTACAGACTATGCTTAATTGAAAATCCTGCCATTCCTATGATTGAGAAAACAGTATAACATATTTAAGGGAAATCAGAACCAGAAGCTGAGAGCCTGCATGGATGTGTGTATACCAACAAGGTTTGAAGTCATTTGAGTCAGTCTTAAGCACTGTTTTATGATAGTGCAAAGCCTCCCTGTTCAGAGCTGGCAAGCACTGTAGAAATCATCTAGTCAAACTCCGTTTTATGGTTGAGGATATAGAAGCAACACCGCACAGAGCACCACTGGAGTACAAAGTGGCTTTTTAAAATTCTACCACCAAAACAACTACTAAAACATATACAGCCTATAAGAGTCAGATAAAATTATACTGTAATTTGTATGTACCAAAATGTGTTCAGTTAGGAGCACTTATTTTGAATGAGTGACATGAAAAGATGACTCTGAAGTAAATACCTACTAATAATTCCAGCTATGCTTTCAGATTTCTACAAGAACAGTAATTTCTCTGTACAATCAGCGTCTCCAAACAAAAGCACAGAAACCTAAGAGTCACTTGTAGCATTAAGGAGTAGAGGGATGGAGAAGGACACCTAAGCATGTTTTCCCTTAAGTTGTATAAAAACGATCATCTGAAGACAACAAACTAAGGTACCTATGTGATCATGGGAGAGTAGGTCACCCAAAGAAGAGATTATTTGAATGCTACTCTCCAAAAATAAGCTCCATATGAGCAAAAATTTATCTATCCTTTTTTTGCTAAACTCTGGTGCCTAGAATATGGACTGGCACATAGTAGATACTCAGACCATGTGTTTAATAAATTAATGATCTTAGAAACCTCCTGAAATTCTAGTAATGGAGGATTAGTATAGTGAATCTTGGCACAACCATGTAATTGAATTTGAACAGATATAAAATATGTTCTAGAGGTATATTTATTGATATGGAGAGATGCCCATGATGGAGGTTTCTCTCTATGATGTAGGTTGAATGACTAAAAAGAGATTATAAAATCATAGGAAGTATGATTCCATTTATTTGTATATATAAGGTAAATAAAATATGTAATGGCTCTATTAACATATAAACACTTTGAGGAGTATATATCAAAGTGTAGCATCGGTTATTTCTAGGTATGGAGACATAGGTGATTTTGTTATAGCTTTTTCTTATTTCTATGTTTTATAATAATAATTTATTGCATGCGGACTTTTCAAATCATTTTTAAAGGAAGCTCGGCCCAGTGAAGTTTTACATGGAAGGCTGATTTGGTCAAGTAAGGTTGAGGCTAAAGCTAGGAGCTCCAGAAATTGAAAGTCCTTCATAGAATGGTGAAAACTTAAAAACTGATTAAAAGAAGTAAAAATCCTCTGGGATTAAAAAAAGAAAAAGAGCAGGGAATGGGGGTGTGAGGATAAATGACCCTATGTTGTTCTGTGTGCCAGAAAAATAATACCAATAAAAAGTCAAAATAGGAAAGACTCTCCAAAAGAAAATTATACTCACTCTCAATAATTTATAGACTACACAAAAAAAGTGGATGAGGTAAATACTTTAACCATAAATTATCCATTACAACTGTTTTCAAAAATGTATTGAAAAAACGCTTCTAGTGTTCTGATAATGATCAGAGAGTTGATAAAACTCTGATTTGGAAGGGTTTTGAAACATTTTCCTTCAAGTATCACAACATAAGATAAAGACAAAATATGAACTTAAAATGATGAACCAAAGTTACATGTTCTAAAGTCAATCATCCAAAAGGCTTGCAGGTTCAGAGGAATTCTATTTGACAACTTAAAATTACAGAATTCCAAAGTAAATCTCGTCTTTTGCATAAATCTTCAATGATTTGTTTCCAACATTTTATCCATGCAGTTTAATTGTGTTTACCTTCTTCACATTTGACCTCATAATTAGTACAATGAATGTCTAATTAAAGCTAAATATTTGCTGCTTTGGCTCATCTTAATGGCTTCCACCTTTGTTGCAATAGCACTGTCATTTCTCTTTTTCTAGTCATTGCCTATACACTACCGAATAATGACAGGCATGTTGTCAAAACTGAACTGATGGATGTAAGAGAATATTGTCATGTGGCAACGTAAAATATTTATTAAAATGGCAAAGAGAGCATAATGTATTGTAATATATAGACAGGCAAGTATATTTAAAGTTAAACATAAGAAGAAGAGGGCTGCAAAGACCCCACTATATTCTCATACCTCTGGAAGTAAGGTTAGGCAGGTATTGTAGAAGACAAAGTTGAAACATAGAAATTGACCAACTTGCAACAATGAAAAGATGATATTAAAACTCAGACTGCCTATCTTGCTGATTATTGCTCATTCAAAGATACTGAGTCTTTAGATCACAAGACAGTCTTTTAAATTTTATAGAAATCTCATGTGGTAGAGGCTTTTTTAATTGAATCTGCTTTTTCTATGTAGATGAAAATCACCTAGTAAACCTTAATACTTTACTAAGAAGTCTTTTAATTTGTCATATTTTCAGCTAATAATTTCGTTAGGAAAAGAAGAATAAAAGAAGACTTGGAAGTTTTTAATTCATTTTAATCTCAAATTTTGCAGATAAAACATTAAGAACAAAAGTCGCTGGATAAAATTTTTCTATATCACTCAAAGACTGCATCTTTTTCTCTTTTAAATAAAAAGAAATTAAAATAAATTCACTGCTTCCTATTTGTATAGCTGCCCCAAAATACCAGCAACACAGCTCCTGAGTCATGAAGACAGACACCCCAGTGAATGGGTTTCACTAAGTATCACTGTCCCCAATATCCAGTTTACGCATTACACATCACAGCTTCTCAGTCCCTCCTTAATTTAAGCCCTGTTTACCTATACAGAGAACAGCATGGAAAAGGGGGTGGAGAATAAAAGAGCATTTGGAGCTTCTGTTTCTGGCAAGGTGGCAGATTAGACATCCCCAAAATATCCCCGCTACCAAACACCAAAAATATTTAAATGTATATCTGATTCTTCAAACAAGTAAGGAAAATAGTCATAAGAGAATAATGAAGTAGGAGTAAAGTAGAAAATTTTAAGCAATAACTTAAGCCTGTGGCCACAATAAGGGTGTCTGCTAGTCCAAGAAATCTATTTCTAATATAGCCAATGAGGACAAGAAACAAGGTCTTGACTCACTTGCAGTAGATGGGGAACCTGGGCACATAAAGCTGGAAAAAAATCCCTCTCTAAAGGGCTACACAATCAGTGAAAAAGTAAATTAAAAAGAATCCACCCTCCAGAAGGCTCTTGGCTGGAGGAACAGACTCCACGCTGCTGAGAGCTGTTCCAGAGGGATGCTGCCAGAGGTCCTGTTGGAGCAGAGGATGACTTACCACTTATGTCTGCTGGAGACTTGTTGCCAGATCAGAGACTGTCTCTCCTACTGAGACTTCTTGGAATGGTCCATTACCCTTTTTCCCTACTTTGACTAAACTGTGTTGTATGCTAATTGTGTCCAGTAAGCTAAGTAATTTGTGATTTTTTTTAAAACTCCACCCTCCAAAGGGAGATGGTAAGGAATTATTTTTCATGGTCTTGGTTCTGTATGTGCTTATGTGTATGTCTGTGCACATGCAGGGGTGCAGAAAGGCATAGTGCTTTTTGTCTGTGTCAAATAGGTGAGTTCAGTGTAAATTTTTAAATAAAGGGGAAAAATAAGATAAACATTGAATACTACAAAAGGAAAGAAGTTTTTAATGTAAAAATCACATAACAAATAAAAAGCACAAAAAGGATAGCAAAAATAAATTCAAATATATTGATAATCATAATGAGTGTAAACAGACTAAATTATCTAGTTAAAAGAAAAATTTACTCAGAGAGAATTTTAAATTTTTTTCAATCAAGCTTTGGGTTGTTTTAAAGAGATGTATATAAAGGTTAAGAAAAACTCTACAAAATATATCTATTAAATGACATCAAAAGCAAAGAATATAAGTATATCACAAAGATGGATTTTAACTCAAAAAAGCATAGCGGTGAAAAAAGTCCTCATAATAATTATGCTTTAATCTAAGACAGGGACATACCAATTTGAAGCTTGTATGTATTTAACAACACAGCTTCAATTATATATAAAGCAAAAATTAATAGAAGTACAAGAAATTGACAAATTCACCTTCATAGTATTGGCTTTCTGAGTAGGTCCCTCTCTCAATAATTGATAGATTGAGCAAACAAAAGAAAAATGAATTACGTTCAGATGTTTCCAAGGCAATTTACACATTTGATCTAATAAACATAGAGAAAGAAACATAATAAACATAGAAGGCAAGAAAATAATATATATACATATATATATGTATATGTATATATATATGGAACCAAACTGGTCTTATTCCAGGTATAAAGATTAATATACCATTATGAAATTTATTAATGCATTTCATATTACCATATCTAACAAGAAAAATCATATGATCACCTTAACAGATTAAGGAAAGCAAATGGGAAAATTAAATTGATATTCATGATCTTCTTAAACTCAGAAATCAGGAATAGCAGAGAATGCCTTGAACTTGATAAAAAATATAACCACAAACAATACAATAAAGCTTATATGCATATTTTCTTAAAAGAAAAGGATGTTCTCTATTACCATAGCCAAGAAAATGAGACAAGAAAATGAAACAAAATAGCTCAAACTAGGAAAGGAGGAAACAATATTGTCATTAGTCACAGATTATAAGCATAAAAAGCCTGAAATAATATACAGACATACCATAAGAATTAGTAAGAATTTAACAAGATGGCTGGATATGAAATAAATGCAAAAAAAATCAATTGCACTTATATGTAACAGTCTTAAAGAGTTAAAAATGTGTCTCTAGTAAGTTTATTTACAATAAGAAATTAAATAAATAATAGGTACCTAGTAACACATCTAAGCAAAGTGGTGAGAAACCTTCACAGAAAAAAATAAAATCTTTGCTAAAAGACATTGAAGAAGACCTTTTTAAAAATAGAGGAATTGCTCACATTCATGGATAGAATGATTATATTTAAAAGATGTCAGTTTTCCAAAATTAATTGATTTAATATGTATCAAAATCATACCTACAGGATTTTTAAAGGACTTAACAAGATGATACTAAGATACACACAGAAAAGATAAGACGTACACTGTAAGTGTTAGCACTTATTATAAAAATAAGTACTTTGCACTTATTATAAAAATATAATCAACACAATACGGGATTAGCAAAAAAGATGACAAAGAGACAACAGAACAGAAAGAATTGGACCCACAAATACTATAGGTAAACTTGATACATGACAGGTGGAATTGTTGATCAGCAGGAGAATAACAGTGCTGGTAATTCCATTTGGAAAAAAGTCCATAAAATTGTGTAACTACCTTGTAACATACCCCAAAACTCAATTCTAGTTGGATTAAACACTCAAATATAAGAAATAAAATTTTTAAACTTTTAGAAGAAAATATAGAAGAATGACTTTAAGATCTCAAGATAGGGAAACATTTCTATAAAAAGACAAGGGCTGCCCTGGTGGCACAGTGGTTGAGAGTCCGCCTGCCGATGCAGGGGACATGCGTTCGTGCCCCGGTCCGGGAAGATCCCACATGCCACGGAGCAGCTGGGCCCATGAGCCATGGCCACTGAGCCTGCGTGTCCGGAGCCTGTGCCCCACAACGGGAGAGGCCACAACAGTGAGAGGCCCTTGTACCGCAAAAAAAAAAAAAGACAAAACTTGAAGAGAAAGATTGAAGAAATTAAAAGATGAACCAAAAATCAGAAGGAATGTATCAGTAGTAAGTACATTATGTATCAGCAAGGAAGGATTGATATCTAAAATTTATTTTAGTAAATTCCTACAAATAAATTAAAAATACAAAAAGTGAAAAAATGTGCAAGTGATATAGAGAAGCATTTAATAGAAGAAGGAATATCCATAACAAATGAAAAGATGATCAAGCTTATTAGTAATCAAGAAATTGTAAACTAAAAGCACAGTGAAATATAGCCTTATATACAATATATTTGCAGAAATTTAAAAGCTTAAAAATGTTGCTGAGGGTATGGAGACTTGCAAACTTTTACATAAGATTTGTGGGAATGTAACAGTTACAATCTTTTGGAAAAATAATTTATCTAACAAAATTAAAGATGTGTATCTCATTACCCACTCATTCTAATCCTATTCATATAAGCTCTAAGAATTCTCCCACATGTATACTAGGAGAAAAGCAAGGGAATCATAGCAGTATTGTTTATAATTTTAAAAGATCTAGAAACCACTCAGATGTTCACCAACAAGAGAATGAGCACTATCTTTATTCAGTGGAATACTCTACATCTGCAAAAATAACAAATGAACTAGAACTGCATTTGCCAGCAAGATGAATCTCACAGAAAGTACAGTAAACAAAAAGGTAAGCTTCCAAAGAAGACAATCCATTTATGTAAAACGCATAAATATGAAAAATTAGATACAGTGTTTAGAGATATAAACATTTAGAGCAAAATCATTATGAAAAGCAAGGGAACAATTTGAAAAAAAAATTTAAGTTAGAGGTTACCACTTGGAGAGGAGAGAGGTGTATTGGGCAGTAATACACGGTGAGAACCAACAGTTATTTTACTCTTCTAATTCTTTAACTGTGTGGAAATTATCATATTACTTCTTATATTTAGATATTTTAGGTAATTTATATCTTTTTAAAAAAACTTTATCTTTTAAAGAATGCGACAAGATCAATTCGAGACAGATTGAGCACATTCTTATAAATTCCAATATGGCAGAAAAAATAGATCTTTAAAAAAGAATTCATCAAAAACTGTAGTCATCAGAAGAAAGGATGCCATAAACAAGCCAGAAATAGAGAAGAATTTCTAAAAGAGACAATAAAGATGGCACAAGCTAACAGAAAGAACAGTGAGAAAGCTTCGACCCAAATGGCCTGACAGAAGGCCATTGCCAAGGTGAGAACCTTTCTTCCCAAAGGAGCTGCAGAGAAACTCCAAGCTCAGGAAATTTAAAGAGCAGGATAATGGTCAGAACAATTAATTAAAAGACCATCTGTCAAACAGCAGCTGCTGTGCCAGTATTGGCCCTCCTTATCTGAGACAAAAGCAAAGCAGCTGGAAACAGGGGCATTTGCTTTCCAGGATAAAGGCTTAAGAATTACTTTCCAAACAAAGGAGAATCTTCCCTGAGAGAGTTTTTAGACAAGATATCCAGGCTGGAGGCAAAAGAAAACCAAATTTCCACAAAGGAAGTTGGAATGTGAGGCCCAGAAGTGAACACACCAAACTTCTCGATTCCCAGAGCAAAGACTTCCATCCTGTTGTTGCCCAGGAACCCCAAGGAAAGCCTTCTATGAACATACACTATTGCTATCACATAAAATGTAATACCAATACAAGACCAAAAGCATTAATGAGATAATATGAATATTTATATTGATAAAAGGCATAATCCACATACAGTTACAAATATTGTAAATCAAACAACATAGTATTCGAAATTAAAACTCTTTAGATATATAAGAAGATATTATCAAAAATTATAATCACAATGGGGCACATTAATATACTGCTATGCAAAAATAGTAAAGTAATAAAATTCCCGGGGGAGGGATAAATTAGGAGCTTGGGATTAACGTATGTACACTACTATATATAAAATAGATAACCAACAAGAATCTACTGTATAGCAAAGGGAACTCTACTCAATATTCTGTAATAACTTATATGGGAAAAGAATCTGAAAAAGAATGAATATATGTATATGTATAACTGAATCACTATGCTGTCACCTGAAACTAACACAACATTGTAAATCAACTATACTCCAATAAAATTAAAAAAAGACTTAGAATGAAAAAATAAGATTGTAAAATATCTCAAAAATGTTTAAATTGGTTATATATTGAAATGATAATATTTTGGAAGCATGGGATTAAATAAAATATGATAATAAAATTTAAAAAATAAAATTCTCAAAAGTAAAACTTTATTTTAATACTTATTAATATTTACAATAAGTAGATGTGTTGAGAAATTTTGTATATGACAGAAATTATGTGTTATTTCAAATGTCCTTTGCAATAATTATAATAAAATCTGAATATGCATTAGGCTAATTTTAAAAATCTCACTACATTCATACAAGTGATATTTAAACTATCCAAATTCTCAGATTTACAAACAAAGGCTAACCAGAAATTTTCTAAAGGCTAACATAACCCAATAGCCAAACAGGAGGAGGAAAGCATGAAAAAGATAGTTTCAGAACATCTATTTTGTACATATTTATGTAAAATTATTAAAAATCAGCAACAATCCACCAGTTTCTTAATAAAACAGTGCATCATAGCCTCAGATGAATTCTCCAAGAAGGCAAAATTATATGTACATATATGCATATATATTATTAAAAACTGATGCCAAAGTAGATTAGCATAAACTTAACACTTATTCCTGATGCTAATCACATTAAGCTAGAAATGAAAGGAAATTTCCTTAACTTAAAAGATATATTCCCAGACATCCATAGCAGAATACTAGGAATATTCCCATTAAAGTGAGTAAAAAGAAAAGGATTTCTGCTACTACAGTTACTATTCTCCATTGGTTTAGATATCTCAACCAATGAAATAAGACAAGAAAAAATGAGGAATAAATATGGAAATATGGAACTATAAAGAGAAGTCATTATTTGTTGATGATAATATTGCCTATCTAAAATAACAAAGAAAATCAACAGAAAACTTTAGAATTAAAAAATTCAGTCCGGGGCTTCCCTGGTGGTGCAGTGGTTGAGAGTCTGCCTGCCGATGCAGGGGACACGGGTTCGTGCCCCGGTCCGGGAAGATCCCACATGCCATGGAGCGGCTGGGCCCATGAGCCATGGCCGCTGAGCCTGCGCGTCCGGAGCCTGTGCTCCGCAACGGGAAAGGCCACAACAGTGAGAGGCCCGCGTACTGCAAAAAAAAAAAATTTCAGTCCGATGGCCAAACAAAAGACAACATTAAAAAATAAAAAAGCTTTTCTACATATTTTCAGTTACTAATTTTTAAAACATTTAAAAGTCCCAGAGGGAACCAGTAATGCACTCCCACACTCAAAAGATCTACCAAATGAAGGGGAAAAGTGCCTACCTAAGGCATATCATTTTAGTTTAAGAATGCCCAGGATTTAAAAAAAAAATCTTAAAAGATTCCAGACAGAACTAAAGGGCCACCTACAAACAATTTGGAATGAGAATGACATCAAACCTTTTAACAGCAACATTGAAAGCTATAAAGTAATAAATCAATATCTTTAAAAGTTCAAGAGGAAAATGACTCACAAATTGAATGCTATCCTCAAGTATGAGGTAAGAATAAAGATACTTTTAGTCCTGCAAAGTCGGAGAAAAAAAGGTACCTCTTTTAAGGAAGCTAATTGAGAATGCCTCAAAATGAAGGAAAAAGAAATCCCAGTGGACAGAAGCAAAAGGAATTCCTATAGTATGAAGAAGAGCCTAGGGATAACATTTGTACTGTAGACCTAGAGAAAAGAATGGAACAAGAAGATGGAGGGCTCCGGAAGGAAAATCTCCAAAGGGAAAGAAATAAAACTTATACTAACTACCCAGTGTGTTGGACTTTATTGAGAAGGGTTTCACATATTTGGTTGTGAGTATAGGCAATTCACAGAAAACTAGGCAGAGAAAAATAAACAATTATTAACTTGAATAAGAATGAAGGGATTGTATAAGAACGGAAACAAAATTTTAGTATACAATATAGCTCATGTGAAAAATTATAGTCATAATATTGTGCCTTAATAATAAATTAATTTAAAATGTGATGCAACTATAATGTAATGGGAAGGAGAGGCATGTACATGTAAGAAAGTGAAGTTATCACCCAGGGTAGGAAGTAAATATCATAAACAATGTCTAAAAAATATAAAACACCTTACCAGCAAAGCATGATATTTAGAAACAGATATATATAGCTGAAGATATTGCTAAAAATGTTGAACATTGTTTCTGGGGGTGGGAAGTGGAGTGGAGGAGTGCAACTCCAGAAGTAGGCTGGTAAATGCTTAAAATTTGCTCTCTCAAAAAAAATCAAAACCCTGATTTGCAGCATGTGACAATTTTTGTGTTGGAAATACTCTCGCTGTGGCTGATTTAAAGCTACCGATGTGTTGTCCCTGAACACAGAATTGGGGAAAAGCCCACAAAAACTGCCTCCAGTACATCGGTGTTCTAGATACAAGGATAATTATTTTTTATTTGATGTTAAAAGTCTTTACATGTGTTACTTTAAAATAATAAATAAGTACTTAAATAGATTAGTCGGTATGATAGCTTACAATAAAAAAAGTATTATAAAAATGATCTCATTATCATAAATAATAAAAATTATAAAATACCTAGGAATAGATGTTATTGGAAATGTTAAAGATACACATCAAGAAAATTAGTAAATTTAACTAAAGATATTTAAAGGCCAAAAAGAGACTTTGTTCTTACATGGAAGACTCAAGTAATTAAAATACTAAAGCTTCACAAATTAATTTTTTAATTAATTGGAAGCTCAACCTAAATAGTTTTTTAATCGAATTTTATATGCTGATCCTACATTTAACGTAAAAAGAGTAAGAATTATATGAGACTATCACGTAAAAAAAAAGTTATCATGTGCCGTACTATGTTAAAACATACCATAAAGCCATATTTATTTAAAGATTATATTGTTGGCATAGGCACAGAATATACAAATACACTAATAAATGTAATATGCAAACCAGTGAGGAGAAAATGGACTACTCAAAAACTACATGAGGACCACTGGATATTCTTAAAGGGAAAATATTAAGCTGAATTATTAATTTAGATTTCTACTTCATATAATATTAAAAAATCAATTTCAAATAAAAATCTAAACATTTTTTAAAATGTTAAAAGCATTTAAAACACAGATATTTCTTTAAATTTGGAGTTGAGAAGATCTTTCTAAATGAGACATAAAACCCAAAGGCCTTAAATTAACGAAATCACACTGACATAAACAGTAATAACTTCTATGGATTAAAATAAAACAGAATCAAAAATTAAAAGGCAGGTAACATTGGGAATAAAGGTCTGCAACATACATTATGAATCAATATCTATATAAAAAGAGTTCCTATAAATCAATAAGAAAAACACAAATAATCCAGTAGAAAAGTAGTCAAAGCATAAGATCAAACAATTCACAGAAGTTAAGTAAATAGTCAATAATATAAAAAGGATGCTCGGCCTCACTAATAATTAATGTCAATGAAAACAATGATGAGAACAATTTTTAGCCACCAAATTGGCAAAAATTAAAAAGGATGTAGAGAAACATTTTCTTTCTTTCTTTCTTCCTTCCTTCCTTCCTTCCTTCCTTCCTTCCTTCCTTCCTTCCTTCCTTCCTT